>NW_023458564.1:12006436-12175433 GCF_013731165.1 Rhagoletis pomonella | reverse complement strand
TAACACGTTTTAATGATGATATATTTTCGGATTCCCCATCATTTGACGGTTAAATGACACTAAATCCAAACTGATTTGACTTAAAAATTAAAATTTGCAATGTAATACTGGAATTAACTACATAAAAGTCTTTCTTTTCAGACTGATTTTCTAATCGTTAGCAGAGAAGCTACTACATATATGTATTTATGACGCGTCTCAGGCCAAGAGTTCTCACTGGAAAAACATCCAAAAAAATTATTGTACAGAAAATTTAAAGGTAATTTATGAAAAAAACAGTGGGCATACATATGTATGAATATATATGCTTATAATGCATTACTAGAGCGAGATAAATGTTATCGGGCATAATCACGGCTTTCATTGAACCCATCGTAGTCCGAATTTACGAAAATGCTATCACTGAATCCGAATAGCTACGAACGAAGGAAATACTTTGAATGCATACATACGTTCGTATCAATTCGGATTCAGTGATCGCATTTTCATAGATTTCACAAAATTGTCTACGATGGATTCTGCGATAGCCCAGAATAACTAAAATGCCGCGATCAGCAACATTTATCCGGTTTTTAGTGAAAATTTTAAGCATGTAAAATATTTTATACTGTGATGAAACTTTGACCCAGCTCGCTTTGATATAACATGAAGAGAACTCTTTCCATTATCCAACGCAATTAATTTTTCTGACCGTTTTTTGTTCAACTCGATTTATTTCTATAAATAGATATATGATTTTTAATATATATATTTTTTTTCAGGTTTGTATATTTCAGGTCGACATTTTGTTAACCACGATGACGCTATATTTACAACAAAATTTATCAACAGATGCTTTGAAATAAAAAGGAATAAACAAATAAAATCTGTAAAAAAGGAAAGCTATAAATAAAGCAAATCAAGAAATTTTATTATGGGGCATTTTTTAATACAAATAACTAAAGAAATAGGATTAGGAGTTTTAAAATATTTATTTTCTCATATCAAATAACGAACGATGACATTCTAAGAAAGATCGTTACATGAAAACAATAGGGCTGTCATTTCAACCGTGTGCATTTTATTGTGAATTTACAAATACAACGAATATGCAAATCCAAAAACATATGCACAAGATCCTGAAAAGTCCTATTGATATTAATTGCTTCGTTGCCTTGTAAGATCCTGCGATAATGCAGCGAATCTTTTTTGGCGATCCGATTCCATCTGTTTAGCCAACTCCCACGCATCCTTGTGAAGCACATTTTTACCACGTGCAACGGCCAATAAACGTGCTAGCACTAGTAAATGATGAAGTTCTTCAGCATCGCGAATACTTTTGTTCTTACGCATTTCCACAAAATCATTTTGAATCATTTCACTCTCAGCTTCATTTACACTGAATTCTGTGAGCTTAGCTGTTGTGAGAAAGCGTCTAAATTGATTTAGACGTGTTGGGTTCAAGTAATGGTGCGCAGCCTTTAGCGACTCTTCTATAAGTTCAACAGTGTGCTCGTCATACTCGATAGGAACATAGGCGTCGTACTGCGGGGGAAGAATATTAAACCACATTTTATACATAGCCTGGTTTCAACAATGAACACTTACTGGTAGTACACTTTTCTTCTCGCTAAAACACAATATTGGTATGTCTACATCATATTCAATTTCATAGTACTGGAAATTGCATTTTAGCTGTTGATGCTTCATTACATGTCCCAGGATCTGCATAGACAATAGACCATTGCTGTTTAAGGTATCAGATTTAGTAAAGGTTTCGTCTATAACTAGATGAGTTTGTGGTGCCAACTGGAGCATGCCAGAGACTAATTTGTTGGTTTCATAATCTTTCCTATTGGTAAAATCAAATCAGTAAAGTTTTATTTCAAAAATGTTTACGTACTTTGGTCCAAAAGTTGAATCGTTCAATGTCTCTGCGGTCATTGTGATATAGTGGCTGGCGGGAATTAGCAAATCCAATAGGTTATACACTTCTTTTGTATATTGTTGTAAGCGACTCTGGGGTATATTGAAAAGATTTAGAAGAAACCTCCCAAGACATCGAGTTTCTGCTCGGCAATATCTGCGACAATAGGAGTAAATACAAATATTTATGTTAAGTTATAGAAAAACGGAAAATAACAAAGGCTACTTACACTGATGATATAAGATGTGATAGCAGATACTCTGCAGCCAAATTATCATTGAACAAGCACAGTTTTAAAAATACGCGAAACTCATTTCCTGTTGATAACATGTTAAAGTCCTCAGTTAACTCCAGGTTAACACTTTCTGCCACAGGAGATAGCAGCCTTTCATCCATCAAAGGGTTGGGATGTGGAAGACAATGAACTGCTATTGCATGAAGACGTGGTATCAGTGAAGGCGGCGGGTTTTGTGCTTGGATCTCATTAATGTTGTCGAAGGCATCAACATCCATCGTTGATGCGTCTAGTGCGGGATTTACAGACAGAAAACCCACCACATCAAGAATTGTATTCAATTTATATTTTTCGAAGTCATTATAAATTTTAATTAAGCAAGCTTTGCTAGGACGATTTGGTATTGGCGAGTTTAAATGATATTCCATACCAATAACTCCGCTTGAGCGGTTACCAGAGCAGTTACTTCCGGAATCAGCACTATCTAGTACCTCTGTTCGTTTTCGCTTATGAGCATCACAATCGGGACTCTGTCCGCCAGCAGATTCTATTTCAACATCCATACATTCGTGTTCTGTCGGCGCTGAACGCTTCTTTGCACCCTCGCCTGCCATTTCTGTTATCATTGGCTTAGGCAAATTGTAACGGCTGCATTGAGATTCATATTCATGACACCATTCGTTTAAACCAGGAATAGATATAACAAAGAAAGCACGGCGTTCACCATGAACATTCGTCTCCGCATCGTGATTTAAACGTTCCCCATCATTTAATAACAAACAATCTCGATATTTTCCTTCTTGAACTCTAGAGGTGTTATCCGCTTCTTTTGTAACTTCATATCGCTCCAAGTACATTTCGGGGTCTAGCATATCTTGAATCATGCCTCGAAATCTCACAATGCTCATATCCTTCAGCTCGTGCAAAGGAGTATAGTTCAGCAACGGAATTCCAGTCCACCGCTTTGGATCTTCCAACGATGTGACAAAAGCAGTTCCAGCTTTACTTGCCAGTTGCTCTGGTAAGAGATTCGCACTCAAGGCAGGCATTTTCGCTATTTAAAATTATAAAAACAAAATTTTATACAGGGGGCAAATACGCAAACCGGCAACAACTGCAGATGTTTTGCTTGTGTGTGATTGGCGCCAAGAAAAGGCACTTCAGCTGGCAACGCTAGTAAAAGCACTTACCTCACGACCCCACTGGCAAACACCGAATGCCTTCCAAATTTACTTTTGACAAATAGTTGCGAGCAATATGATTTCAAGTTTTTGTGTGTGGGCACTTTGATGCGTAAGCCCGCGGGTACGGGCCGGAATATTTGCTGTCAGCACGAACTCGTGCGTGCATGGGCGTTCAGTAAAATGTTATAAAAGCACAAATAAGCACGAAAAAGCCCGTTGCTAATACTACACATTTAGATAAGCTTTTGTTTTTATACAAAATAAAAATAGTACTTGTCAATGTTATTGTGGATTATTAAAATTTTATTTTTAATATTTTTATTGAGCTTTGTACCACGATTGTTTATTAGGAGAAATTGAAAAAGCAACAAAGTCTAAGAGGTAGAAGTTATATCAGCTATTTCGGAGATCACCACATCTCCTCAGGACGTGGTTATGCCACCAGTTTTAATTGGCAATCAAAAGAAAAACAATATTAAAAATAAAAATAGTACATATTTAAAACTCTTTTGATAAGAGAAAAGGAAAGAAATAAATATTTGGGAACGGATAAAAAAAATAAGATACTTAAGCGTGTGTGAATCGGTAACAAAGTTCGCGTCGAGGAAATTTTTGACAACTATGAGGTGAATAAAATTTCAGTATCTCATGAGGCTAGTAAAATTTTTGACAAATGCATAGAAAATTTTACAATCGCAAGATTGTTGATGTGTGTAATTTTTCGTTAAATAAAAGCTTAAATTGATGAATTGCAATCAACGATGGTAGATGTTTTCTTAAAATATTAAATTCACTTCAACTCCACAGGGGAACACCGATGGCCTACCAACTGTCATTTTGACGAGCAATGTGATTGCAAGTTTTTGTGTGTGGGCACTTTTATGTCTTGAAATAAGCATTTGCCGCATGACGCCACCAGACAACATTCTCTCAATTTCGGTGTTTAAAAACATTTAAATCTTTAAAAAACTTGCTGAATAATTTCCTAAAACGCAATCATAAATAATCCAGTAGGGAACAGATTTTTATTTTGATTTAATATCAAAATTTCATCGATGTTTCCCCCAGCTCGCTTTCTTTCAAATGAAAATATGGCTGTCAAACTATCGAATTGCCTGCAATAGATGTCAAGCAATAAGCGCTGACATATATTGCAGCACATGAGAAATAGGCGGTCTCCATTGGAAATATATTTTGTGACATGGTTATCACGACATCAGTGTTTTCCTGTGGAGACAGGGCCTTAAGTTCGACAAGCCTCTTGTGTGATGTATTTCACCCTTTAAGTAAGTTATCGACGCGTTATTTTATCGGCCGAAAATTAAATATCGATAAAATATCAACAAACCTATTTTCCAAGTAAATGTATCCTGTGAATAGAGAAAAATGTGAAAATTGTTTGCCGGTTTCTTGTTAAATTAATAAATAAATTACAGCCATTTGAGGAATTATAGAATAACAAGTCTGTACATATATAACTTACAATGATGGCGAGACGGGGCGGAAAACGAATTCGTATGAATGATCCTCCTCCAGAATATGAAGAACATGGGTGAGTACGAATGCCAATATATTTTATAATTTTTATTTTTATTACCATATTCTCGGGAGCAATTTTCTAATTTAATAACATAGTAACATACTCACGATAGAAGAATGAAAACGGTTGGCTCCTCGAAACTTACAATCTACAAGAACTTTTCATGGACATCTGTATTGATGTATCAATCAATTAATCAATATATGAACGGACCACTTGAGTCATCGCTCAATCGCTCGTGTAAATGGTGATTCTGCCTTAAAGCAGACAGCAAGGGGAATGTTTAATTATTTGCCCGCTGCTTTTGGGTTAGTGGGCGGAGGTAGGGAGGGCGTGAGTCTTGAAACCCACCCACTATAAAGAGCACAGTTTAAACTTTTTAAAAAGGGTAATTATCTAGTTGGGCTTTCAACCCCCAAAATTTTTTGTTAGTAACTTTTGATCGGGTAAAAACAGTTAATTTCCGCTTTCGGATCTTGTTATTGGTGACCAGACGCGTCTAATGGTACCCCCTTTCCAAAATTTTGACCAATTTTGGGGGTTGAAAGCCCACCTAGATAATTACCGTAAAAAGTTATACCTGACCCGTCCAACCCTGCCACAAACCCCTGGGGTACCGTTTGAAAATGGGGTAAAATTTTGATTTAGACAAAATGTATACTCGGGTTACGCCATCCACAGTATTTATGCAGAACACATCCGCGGTGGCGGCCTTTGGCCGTGATTAGAAAAAATAACCCTCATCATTCCAACGCCGTCTACGCTGACCACAGTATTTTTTGCGCATAACACCTTTCCGCGTTGGCACCGTTTAGAAGAAATAACCCTCAAGAGTCCTAAAAGTAGATATGGCAAACAGACTTCATTAGTAACCGAAAATTACAATACTAGGTTCTTTTTTGGGGGTTTTAAAAAATGCAACATTATTTCGAGAAAAGAAACCCCTATTAGTTAAACTCAGTTTAAATTTAAACTAAGTTTAAACTGCTGATCCGCTTCATAGTTTAGTTGTTATGTAGAGCAACACTGTTTTTAAGAAGATATTGAGGCCTCCTCACTCCCACAGGGACTGAAGCGATGGTCGGCGAATTATATGAGTGGTCGACAGTCGCCAGTAATCTTCAGAGATCAAACCTCGAAACCAAGAAGAATTAAACAAGAGGTTCCACAAGGTGGTGTTCTCTCCCCCTTATTATTTAACTTCTACATCTCGAAGCTTCCCCAGACACCTGAGGGAGTTTCCCTGATCTCATACGCTGACGATTGCTCGATTTTGGCGTTCGGGAATGGAATTGATGACCTGCTCAAAAGTAAACGACTATCTCTCCACCTAGGGACTATCTCTCCGACTAGGGGTCACCTTCGATAGCCTTCTCTCCTACTCCATGCACACAACCGCAGTTGTCAACTAAACTATGCTGCGCCAGTTTGGAGGCCAGGGACTAGTTGGACGCAGTGGTCGAAGCTACAGACATGTAAGAACGCCGCACTCCGGACAGCGACTGGGTGCCTTCTGGTGCCTGAGCACCACCTACACAGCGAGGCCCAAGTGCTCCCCGTAAGGGGGGGGGGGGTGCCACAGAAGCGAACACCCAAACAGACCTCTGCTACAGGAGGAGCCTCCGCCCGGGCACGTCAGGGGGCACCTATTCGTGTACAAGGACGCAGTCCAGCAATATGTAGACCAACCACTGGATCCGACGACACACAGACGAGAGACACTAGAGGCCTTGCTGTTCCCGTATTTCACGAACCACCTGACCCCAGCGAAGCATCAGCATGGTTTCCGTAAAGGGTACAGTTGCAACAACAGCACTTAACGCTATAAACACTCAGAAAAAAACACGTGGCCGTAACCGCAACCGTCGCTGTGAGAGAACAATTCTAGTAGCGTTGGACCAGTCAAAGGCGTTTGACACCGTCAGCCACTCCACGCTACTAGAAGATATAGAGGTTTCCTCTCTCCCACAGAGGCTAAAACGGTGGTCGGCGAATTATCTGAGTGGTCGACACTCGTCGGTAAAGATTAGAGACAAATCGAGCAAACTTAGAAAAATAAAACAGGGGGTTCCACAGGGTGGTGTCCTTCCCCGCTACTGTTTAACTTTTACATTTCAAAGCTCCCTCAACCACCAGAGGGAGTCTCCTCTTCTCCTTGTCTCCTACGCCGACGATTGCTCGATCATAGCGACTGGGAATGGAATTGATGACTTGTTACCGAAAGTAAACGGGTACCTCTCCGAGCTTTCTCGCTTCTTCACTGCAAGGAGCCTCTCCACAACGAAATCCTCTGCGACCTTGTTCACCACCTGAACGAAGGAGGTCAGGCTACCGCTGGGAATCCACGTCGATGGTACACCAATTCCCTCGGTGAATAACCCCAAAATACTCGGAGCAACCTTCGACAGTCTGCTCTCATTCTCTGTGCACGCAACCGCTATTGTCAACAAAGTAGAGAGCCGCAACAAGGTCAAGTGTGGTCGCCGGGTACTAGTAGGGCGCAGTGGATGAAGCTGCAGACGACGCAAAACACCGCACTACGGACAGCGACTGGATGCCTTCTGATGTCGCCTGAACACCACCTACACGACGAGGCGAAATTACTCCCGATCAAGGAGCATAATACAATGCTCTGCAAGCAGTTCCTTGTTGGGAGCCATAGACGTGGTCACCCAAATGGGCAGCTGCTTGCAGAAGAGCCCTCGCCCAGGCACGTCAGGAGGCATCTCTACGAATTGACGGACATTCCCACGACAGCCGGTTCTACGTACCGGAATGACTCGGGTTTTACCCGACCAAGGGCTGTTGTTTCGGCGATCTAACCCCGTTTAGGTCGGCGAAGTATCTCAGAAGTTGTCCGTCCATAGGACTACATTCACTACGTATTCTCCTACTCAGGGCTGGCATCGAGTCAAACCCAGGGCCAGAAACCTACACCTGCTGTGTATGCCGGAGACGATTACACCACAACTCCACCTCAGTCAAGTGTAATGCCTGCGAGGGGTGGAGTCACCTCAGAGTCTGCTCGGGACTACGGACACATAGACAGTGGACCACGTCGTACGTGGCCCCCTGTTTCTAAAACAGAGCAGCCTCCACGGCTAACCACCGTCCGCCCGAGCAGCCTCACACACTCACACAGCAGCCTCACAGTCACCACAACACAACAACATAATAACACCACAGACCGTACCACAGCCACTACAAACCACATAACACACACAACCGCACCACCACCCACACGCCGCCGCCAACAACTCGTGGTTCCCCCTACAATCTGCACGGTATGTCAGACCAGGATATTCCGTAATGTGACATCAGTCAAGTGCAACACCTGCCTTGGCTGGTGCCACTTTAGGGCATGCTCAGGTCTGCGTACCACGCGAGATTGGACTGGGAACTTCGAGGGCCCGTGTTGCGCTGCTCGGTCGCAGACCCCGATTGCGACGCCCCCCGCCACCACCACAGGGCGGCAATCACCACAGCAGCACACACAGCCAACGGCGGCAAGAACATACACTTCACTTACACCCCACATCACGACACGTCTCCCGAACCACATGAAGCTCCTTCAATTTAACTGCAACGGGCTACAGAGCAAGATTGGGGAGATAACCGTCGTCATGTGTCGGCATGGTATGGGATCGGAGAAGTTAAGCGGTTGAAGAGCAAACCGAATACATTTCTTTTGAACTTTTTCAATTCTACTAGCATGACAACTATAAATAAGGTTCCAAATAATCGAGGCATATTCTAATTTTGAGTGAACCAGCGAATTGAAAATGATCTTTCTGGTATAGGGGTCCCTGAAATCTTTAGCATATCTGCGAATAAAAGTTAGGTTACTATACGCCTTCGGAAGCAAATGGCAAACGTGATTTACAAACGTAGAGCGATGATCAAAAACAACCCCCAGGTCATTAAAGTTCCTAACTATGTCAAGCTGATTATTTAGGATGCTATAAGATGAAGAAAAGGTATTAGCAGACTTGGATAGGGTCATATAAATTTAATTCTAATTTATTACTATGACTCCATCTAACAAGATTGTCTAAATCGATCTGTAGCTAGACGTGACATTCCACGAATTTGTTCTGCGAGATTCAATTTAATAAACATAAATATACTTCAGCCACATTTTTTTACCTATCTGTACGCGTTGAGGCCAAATGTACATTGCATGTATGTAGATACACATATTAAAATATTTTTAATACTTTGTATCGCACAGGGAAGTGTTGAATGAAAGTACATCAGATGGAGATAGCCCTATGAAACGAATGACACGTCTGCGTGCTCGAGGAGGAGTGCGTGACAAGCCGCCAATTATTGATGATGATGAAGACGACTTTTTTATACCCGTGGCACGTAAACGCAAACCGCCCGGAACACGGAAACCGCCTGGCGAACGCCGGGAGCGTGTGGAGAGACCTCGAAAGGAGCACATTGAAAAGGAACAGGAGCGTATTGATATGGAAAGAGATGTTACCACGGATGAAAACAGTTTATATTTCATTGTGCGGCATTCCAAATCGGCCATAGCGGTAAGTAAATATTGTAAACGTTTGGATTGCTTATAAACATGAGTATGTAAAACTGCTGTTTCAGAGTATTGTTGATGATTGGATTGAGAAATACAAACAAAATCGTGATTCTGCCTTAATTGCATTAATGCAATTTTTTATAAATGCAAGTGGTTGCAAAGGCAAAATATCTGAAGATATGCCACATCCAATGGAACACACTGCTGTGATACGCAAAATGACTGAGGAATTTGATGAGGTTGCGATTTAATAAAATCAGTTGTAATTTTATTTATGGTTTCTTTTGCGTCGAAACAGGAAAGCGGCGAATATCCATTGATAATGCCTGGGCAGCAATGGAAAAAATTCAAAATGAATTTTTGCGACTTTGTGCAAACTTTGGTAAAGCAGTGTCAATATTCTATCATTTACGATCAGTTCCTTATGGATAATGTGATCTCACTTTTGACGGGTCTCTCTGATTCGCAAGTGCGTGCATTCCGTCATACGGCTACTTTGGCGGCAATGAAGTTAATGACAGCGCTGGTGGATGTAGCATTGCTTGTCTCAAATAACTTCGAAAATGCTGCAAAACAATACGAAGCTGAGCGCGTCAAGGTATATTGAATTTTTTTTTTTTACCAAGTACTCAACATGCCCATATTTTTCCCCTCTAAAGTCGCGAGATCGCCGTGCTTCGGATCGGTTGGAGTCATTAATGACGAAACGTGCCGAGCTTGAAGAGAATATGGATGAAATTAAAAATATGTTAACATATATGTTTAAATCCGTATTTGTGCATCGATATAGGTAATTTACAAACATGCTTTCGAAGTTTTAAATTAATTGAGTCGATTATGTATAGCAACGCATCTTCAGTTGGGTTGCCGAAGTGCAACGCCACTGCACTAAAAATTAATATTATGCATAGCAACTAAGTTAATACTTGCTTTTAAATTGAAGATAAGAGAATTTTGAGGTACCAGCAATCACGGCTTGAGTGCAAATAAGCTGCAGAAACAGTTGAATATAATTATAAATTTTCTCAATCAAAATTTCTCCGGCAAGCACAAAAATGCAATGGCAACGCTACTGAAGTTTGGTAGCGATCCGTAATCGGCCCTTAAGATTTGTTGTAAATAAAATATTTTCTCAGGGACACACTGCCGGATATACGTGCAATTTGTATGGCGGAAATCGGCGTCTGGATGGAAAATTATCCACAAAATTTCCTCGACGACTCATATCTAAAATACATCGGATGGACATTACATGACAAGGTCGGTGAAGTCCGCCTTCGGTGCCTGCAAGCGCTACTACCGTTATATGACAAAGAAGAACTGAAGGGAAAACTAGAGTTGTTTACTTCGAAATTCAAAGATCGTATTGTTGCTATGACTCTGGATAAAGAATTTGAGGTGGCAGTACATGCAGTTAAATTGGTGATCAGTATTTTAAAGTAAAAAAAAAAAAAATCAAAAATACTAAATTGTGTTATATTTATGTGAATTTGATAATTTTTTCTTGCTCATAGAATCCACCCTGACATTTTGGCCGACAAAGATTGTGAAATAGTCTACGAGCTTGTATATTCATCGCATCGCGGAGTAGCCCAGGCTGCAGCCGAGTTTTTAAATGTACGACTTTTTCACTTAACTGCCGATATGGAAGAGACAAAAACGAGACGTGGTAAAATACGGCTACCAAATACACCCCTAATACGAGATTTAGTACAGTTCTTTATTGAATCTGAACTGCACGAACATGGTGCCTACCTGGTGGACTCCTTCATAGACAATAATGCCATGGTCAAAGATTGGGCTTGTATGACCGATCTACTTCTCGAAGAGCCTGGAATTAACGAAGAGGTGCTAGACAACAAGCAGGAGTCAACACTTATCGAAATAATGGTTAGCAGCGTGAAGCAGTCAGCGACAGGTGAAGCGCCCGTTGGACGCGCGAGTAATCGTAAAATTACATTAAGTTCAAAGGAGCTTAAGGCAATACAAGATGAAAAAATTCGACTGACTGAACATTTTATTATAACACTGCCGCCTTTATTGGAGAAATACCAGGCGGACAGTGAAAAATTGGCAAATCTGTTGGCAGTGCCACAGTATTTTGAATTGGACATATATACCACAAATCGACAAGAATCTAACTTGCAGGCTTTGTTGGATAAAATGAGTTACATAATGTCTGTACATACGGACCGAGAAGTACTCGAGACCTGCGCTAAAACACTGGAGTACTTATGCAGTGAGGGTAGTGCGACATACACTCGCTGTGATGTAGCCCGGTCGAATATTATTGACAATGCGGTTAATAAATATAAAGATGCCATTGATGACTGGCGAAATTTGATTGCTGGTGAGTGAATGAATAAACAAGGTTAAAATTAAAATATTTAAAAAACATTTGTGTGATAAAAATCGCATATATACCGTCGCATTCATTTCAGGTGAAGAGCTACCCAATGAAGATGAAATCTACAATGTGACAATATCACTCAAAGTTATTTCCATCTTGTACGCTTCTCATAATCTCAATATTTGGAGTTTATTTGATTCAATATTCCAAGACGTGGAAGAATGCCAGTCGAAAGAGAATCCTGGGCGCACTTTACCCAACGAAGCGTTGGTCTATTGCATCGAGGCGTGCTACTTTTCGATAAGTTGGGGCTTATACTTTGTAGAAAATCAATGTGAAAGCAGTAATATACCTGTTGTATGCGCTGAATTGCGTGACAATATGGTTAAATACATGGCAGCATGTATCGAACTAACACGTAATGGACCATCGGAACAAATTCAAGAATCGGTCAGTGTATTTATTTTATGTTTACTCACCAATATTTGCAACGAAAAATTGTGCATCTATATGTTAGGCCTACCAGTCTGTATGTGATCTTCTGATAGTATTTTCGGACCAACTTTCTAAAAATGAAGATGAAAATATACGCGCCTTGGAGTATAAGTCAACACTGGACGAACAATTAATTTTAAATAATTTTATCCAGCATTATGTTTTTACAATCAAACCAGAAGGTATCTAGGAGCTTTTAATTTTTTTTAAGTTAAAGTGCGTATATTTCATTACAGTTGTTCAAGACGAGACACGAATTGAAGAATTACACAAAAAACGTAACTTCCTGGCGTCCTTCTGCAAATTGGTTGTCTACAATATAATACCCACAAAGAGTGCAGCTGGAATGTTTAAACACTACGTGAAGGTGAATATAAAATTTATATAGCTTGCAATAAATAAAATGAAACTTATATTTTTAGTGTTACAATGAGTATGGCGACATCATTAAAGCCACACTTGGAAAGGCACGTGAAATAAATAAAGTAAACTTCGCCTTGACCTTACTGCTCAGCTTGATTGCTGTTTTTAAAGACTTGCAGCAACAGTCTGAGAATAGTGTAATTTCAAAAAATTCACATGAGTTCTCTGACCTTAAGGAGTTGGCCAAACGTTTTGCACTGACTTTTGGGTTTGATGCTATTAAGAACCGTGAACAGGTCATCGCCCTGCATCGAGCTGGCATACTTTTTGCCGTCGGTGATATACCTGAAGATCCAGTAGCAGCACCTACACGACTTTTATTCCTTGAAGTGTTAAATGAATTCAACAACAAATTGCTAAAACAGGATAAAAAGGTTATATTGAATTTCCTCGATCGCCGAATATCGCCGGGTATGCCATCGAGCAGAGCGGAAGAATGGCAACCGCTTGTACTGTATAGGAACTCCTTGCTGCATGGTGAAACCGATCAAGCGCCTGTGGCGAAGCGGGCTTATGCGCGAAAGCGAAGGGAACACGGTAGTGAGACTTATTCTTTTGAAGCTATAAATTTTGATTATTTAAACGCGAATTCCATGCAATTTTTTCCCTTTTTTGTTGCTTGAAAACGAATATAAACGTTCATTCATATGGAATTCGTAATAAATAGAACTGTTAATAATATTAATTATTTAGACAATTCCTAAAGTAAATTTGCGTTGCATTTAATTTTCAGATGACGAAGACGAAGAAGAGGAATATGAAGAAGACCATAATGATGCCTAATTTTAAGTTAGTAGTAATAGTATTTTAAGAAGTAGTTTTTACATAAATTCCACTATTACATTGGCATAAAGAGAAATAAATATAATTTTTACGCGGAGATACACTATTTGGTTTATTCATATCTATTATCACTTGCAAATGCTTGTGAACGAACTTCCACGTTTTGCACAATCGTAATACACTTTTGGGCCCGCTGTGGAGATATTCGTGAAAATGTGTTTATGGTGCAATTGTATTGTACACATGAGAGGAAAACTGTTTTTTCTAAAAATAGACCCGACTGGTGGCGTTAAAGTCTAGATTATTTCGGCCTATGCTGTGTCATCATCGTCAGTAGAAGTGGCGATACGGCCATCGTCCGCAATTTTACTGATGTGCTGACGATAGTCGAATGTCCGAGTCCTTAGTGGGAAAAGTGTCTGTTGTTGTTGTTGTAGCGGTTACCAAGCCTCGTTCGGGTTCGGTTCATCCGTCAACGTTGTCGTCTGTTTCAGCTAAGGGGAGGCCCAGGAAGTGTGCAACTTCCACAGGGGCTGTCCATAAGGACAGCAGCGTCAGCTGGGTGGGGTTCTGAGGGCATGTGAAGAGGTGCCGAGAGTCGTGTGGCGACTCTCCACATGCCGGGCATTGGTTGGGCACATCCTCATTAATTCTGCTCAGGTATGAGTTGAGCCTGCTGCAATAGCCAGAGCGAAGTTGGGCTATTGTGGTGTGGGTCTCCCGAGGCAGACAAAGCTCTGTCCCGTCCACGTCCGGTGGTTGTGTGCCTAGAACGGCATTCACAGGGCGGGAGTCTACATAACTCGAGACTGTTTCCCTGTGAATGCCGCTCAGGGCCTGTCGGTAGGATGACGGGTCTGGATTTCGTCCGTCGGTTCGTAAAGATTCCTCCTGACGTGCCTTGGCGAGGGCTCTTCTGGAAGCAGCTGTTTGCTGGGATGGCCACGTCTGTAGCTCCCCGCAAGGAATTGCTTGCAGAGCATTATGTTATGATCCTTGATTGGGAGCATCTGGGCCTCGTCATGTAGGTGGTGTTGAAGCGTCATCAGGAGGCATCCGGTCGCTGTTCGTAGTGCCGTGTTTTGGCAGGTCTGTAGCTTCATCCACTGCGTCCTGCTAGTCCCCGGCGACCAAACGGGCGCTGCATAGTTTAGAACCGGCCGGCCAATTGCCTTGTATGTTGCCAACAACGTTTTTTTTATCTTTGCCCCAAGTGCTGCCGGCCAGCGGCTTGAGGACGGTCGATGTCTGCTTCAATAAGACTGTCAATAATGTTCAATAAGATTGTCTCGCTCGCAATCTCGACGGTGCACGTTGAATCCGGCGCAATTCAACAAGGTTGAATTGCCATGCAACTTCGTCTCTTGGACCGCAGCTATTAATATTCCATGCCTTCCCATAAAGATAGTTATCTCCTCGATCTTGCTCTGGAGTCCCTTACAGTTAAATTGTAGCACCTTTGTGTGCCTTTGGAGACCGATTGTTATGTGTGGTGTTAATGAGTTGTGTTGCTTGCCGGCTCCCTGCTGTACGTGCTGCAAAAGGGGTGCTGCCTTGCCACAGGCATTGCACCTGACCGAGGTGGAGTTTGTGTGCAGTCGTCTCTGGCATACGCAGCAGGTGTAAGTTTCTGGCCCTGGGTTGGACTTAATGCCAGCCCTGAGCAGAAGGGTGCGAAGCAGATATAGCCCTAGAATAGAGTAACGTTTGACGGATTTCGCCGACCTAAACGGGGTTAGATCGCCGTAACAACAGCCCTTGGTCGGTTAAAACCCGAGTCATTCCGGTACGTAGAACCGGCTGTCGTGGGAGTGGGGAAAAATGCCTCTATCCTGCTGGTTGATATCGCCGGGAAGGCTAAAGCTGATGCTGTCTTGCAAAACCCCTTCCGGAGCTTTTGCTTTCGCTACCCTTAAAAGGGCTTCCAGAAAGGCATTTGTAGGACGTACTTCAGAAGACCTTTTGCCAACTGACGGCAATTGGAAATACTAAGTAAAGGCGCGTATGTTTCTTCGAAACATTGACCCACCACTTGGAAAATATAAAGCAGAAAGTTTACTCCTGCATCCCATTCCTGGGATATTTCACACTTCCAGCAATGGTTTCCAAGTTTTTTGAAGGGACTAAAATTTATTACAACTCCACAAGCAAAGAACCAATCGATTTATAATCTTATTATCCATTTACGGTAAAAAAAATTCACGAGCTTCGCAATAAGCTTCCGTTACTCAATTAAATTTATGTATGGCGACTGATAGCCGTTAGGCAACCGTATACTAAAATTCGTATTACGTATGGCAACTGACTACTGACTGTCGGCAACCGAGTCTAGTAGCGCAATTTTCTGTTTCCAGCTTATTACGATTTTTTATTTGTTTACATAAATTGTTAAACACATTAGAGCAATGTTGCCAATAACCTCTTAATGTACATCCCAAAAAAGTAAATTCGGATGTTATCTCCGCTTTTTTGTATACTGAGATTAATCGCTATACATAATGCAAAGCACGATATTGGTAGCCTTGGCTACTAGACCGGCAATTAGACACCAGTCGCCATACATAATAGGGCCATTAGTTAGAATGCTAAATATCCCAGTAGATAATTTCACGAGTTAAAAGTCCTTCCTGAGAGTCAAGGGGCCTTCTACTCCACATTCCTTTCTCCTTTCTTTTTTGTAGAAGGGCTATTATAGGACGTACTCCAGAAGGCCTTTTGGAGGAGTTCTTTTAAAGTTGCTTCAATTTATAAAAATCATACATCTTTGACGTATTTGCTTAAGGTTTATATCAAATATGTGTTATTTCAACTTAAAATGTTTATTGAAATTCATTTGTAATGCTAAATAATATAAATTTATGCATTCGCGTAAATTTTAAATGGATAAGCCCTTCTAGAAGGCATGTAAGGAAACACTTTTTGCGGCCCTTCTTGGGTAGACCGCTTAGAATTGGTTTACCTAAATTATCTTCTGGGATGTAGGGTGGAGTGAAGCGCGCAGGGTTGGATAGTAGCAGATAAATTTGAGTAACATTTATGCGAATAGTACTTTATTAATTTAAGAATAAATGTAAAATCACAACAAAAGGCGTTTAACCGCAAAGTTATTTGCTTTTGTAATTGCTTCTTCTAATTGTTCTTCGAACTGCGTTGACACTTTTTTACCTTTCATATTGCACACTTCTGCGGAATTTTGGCCCTTTGGAGTAGCAACTTGAGATTTGAATACCCCAGCGAATTCTTTTAGCCATTGTTCTGCATCGAACTGGTCGCTAATAAATTTCTATAAACAATCCAAATAAAAATATAAACAAAATAAGTGCATACATGTATTTTGTTTTCGTGCTACCTTTGGAACACAACAACGTGCTTTTACAATACTCTCACACATGCTAGCTACGAGTATCGGACGATCGGTGCACAGTTTTGTAGCTTTTTGCAGAGGCACCTCTTCGACTAGTGCTGAACTTGTGATGTAGTGCACAATGAACGGATGCATATCAATTGTTTTTTCTTGTAGTAATGCTTTCATTTCCACTTCAACAAATTCTCTATAATTAAAGAATGTATTACACCATTTAGAACTGAAAGTATTAATGTTACTTACTTTAAGGTTGTGCGTGTGGTTTCTTTGAGCTTTTTGAGTATATCATATATACGCTCTAATGTTCCGATTTTAAAAACGTATGGCAAAACAACTTCCGTGTGCAATAAATTATGGCGTATCTTTTGTAACTCGATTTCTGTAGCGTTTGTGAGCTTATCAGTCTTAAACTGTTCCTCCAACATATCTACACGATGCTTCAGCAGTGCCGCCGTTTTAAGAGCCTACAAAATAACATTTAAAATAATTATTGGCTTCAATTATCTACGTATTAAATATAGTCCCACATTTTCAGCGGCAATTCCAGCAACTGCGGTGAAAGCAAATCGTGCACGATTGGTTTGTCTGAGGTTTGTGATGGTGAAATATTCCAACTCTTGCGTGTTTGTGATATGCGTTCCACAACATAACTCCTTTGAGAGTAACTGCGGATGCTCGCATTTTATGCTAATCAAACGTAAGCCAGTCTCAGGGTATATTTCACCAGGTACCATAGTGATATCGTCTTGTTGTAACACTTCGCTGGCATTTGTATATGTTACGACTACTGGCACCCTCGAGTTAATGGTCTGTCTGTCGGTTTTATTTTGAATAAGTTTCAATTATTTTGGACTCTTTTGGTTCAATTTAAAATTTACCCAATTAAATCCTCTATTCGAACAATATCGTCTTTTGTAATACGCTTGCCAATTAAGCCAAGTTCAAGTTTGCAATTATCACTGGTAACGGAGCTAGATACTTGATAGGTAACTTTGTTGAAGAGCGACCTGATGGCACCATTTAATAAATGTGTTGCTTCAAAAAAAAATATATAATGATTATTTTTTCAAATGTCTTGTGAGCGGACGTATCTATGTATATTCATCTCATGGTGATATAATTTTACTATATATTCATCCAATCGGAGTCAAATATTTTTAACTAATTTGTTTTATTGTTGGGTTGCCTAAAAAAATAATTGAATTTACCTGTGTGATGGCAAGTTGTTCTTTGACGGTGATTTTCGTTTACTACAAGCTGAATTTGCGCACCAGTCGTTAGAATAAACTCCTCTTTGAATTTCGGCAGTTTGCACACGTGCACAATGCAATCATTTACATGCTTAACTTCCACAACAGGCAATTGTGGTTTAGAACGATCATCTCTTTCAGATGTCAATAAGATGGTACCGACATCTCCTTGTTGACCACCCGATTCATAATAGAAGTTACTGACGTATGTTACAATGTGCAGGAGATCACTATCGGTCAATGAACTATTTAAAAACACTGTGTCCGATTCTGAGCCACCATATACCATTCCGGTTACTTGGGCCGAAAGTGTAGGAATAATGTACCGTTTATTTTTCGCATCATATTTGTAAGCATATTTTAAACTATTATCCGTTGGACCCAACTTTTGAGTTAGACGCGCGAGTGCTTCGTTCGAGCGTATTTGGCTTTCTAGTTTATCTTCACTATTGCCATTGAATGAAATTTTCGATTTAAACTTAGCATTTGAAATCTCTGTGAGGTATCCCCGCAAATCACATTCCATGTTTTCTAATTCCGCTAATTTTTTGAAATGCTCCTCCGTTAGTCCATACGTATCCGTAAGTTTGTAAAGAAATTTACCGGGTAGCACATTATTTTTAAATGTTTCTTTTTGTGCTTGAAAATCACGATATGCGGGCACAAATCCGGGACACTCCCTCAAGTCTATATCTTCCAAGTTGGGAAATTCTGTCAGAACCTCTGCAAATGCTTTTGAAGAGCTTTCTCTCAGCAATTTAAATACTTCTTGTTCGTGCGCTATCAACTCGAGGATTGAGGTCTGTTTGTTATTCATTTCGGGATAAGCTGTTCCTATAGTCTCTACAACCACAGGTATGAGTTGTGACAATAATTTCTCATTTGTAAAAATATTTTCGCTTATGGTAAGGGCTTTGCGTAGAACTCGACGAAGCTTTTGACTATATTTTTGGAAAGATTAGTAATACTGTATTTTCATTCTAAATACTAGACATACTTTTGATCCGGCAACATGCCATCCGCAAGACACGCCGTTATCATGCGTGCATGGTCTGCTAAAATTCTGTACCCTGTGTCCAAAGTAGCGGCCTCAGTGGCAGTTGGAAAAGTACCACCATAGTGTGGAGCTTGGGTAATCTGAAGAACTAATTTGTTATAATCAAGTTTTTGTTTTCAAGTAACAGAAATCTTACTTTTTGAATTGCGTTGAATATGGGCGTGAAGAGATCTGTATCATAGTTTGACGATTTTTGCTGCAAAATTGCAGTTAATCGCTCAAACCCCATGCCGGTGTCTACATGTTGAGCCGGCAATTGTGTAACGGATCCGTCTTCGTTTCTAAAAAAAAATCTGGTGTAGACATAAACGTTATTATATCTTAAAAGTGGTTATACCGATTGTATTGGATAAAGACTATATTCCACAATTCTGTCAAATCTGGCTTATCAGCATTAACGAACTTCGCACGTTCATGACTATTGCTCGTTGTGGGAAAATGGTCAATGTGTATTTCGGTACACGGCCCACATGGACCTGTCGTACCCATTTCCCAGAAGTTCTCCTTGCAACCAAATGGCAAAATACGTTCAGCAGGAAATCTATTTTAAAGTTTGAAATGCATGTATGCTAGGGATTAGCAATGGTAATGGCTACAAACCCCAAGCTGCGCCAAATTTCGAAGCATTCCATGTCAGCAGGTAAGCCAAGTATCTTATCACCTGCAAAATAAGTTACATACAATCTGCTGGGATCGATGTTGAATGGACCACGTAAAAGTTCGAAAGCCATTTCGCAAGCTCCTTGCTGTCATAATTGAATTTAAATCTATCATATCCGATAATAGTTTATGTGCATATGTAGTTAAGAAAAGTACCTTAAAGTAATCTCCGAACGACCAATTCCCTAACATTTCGAAAAATGTATGATGATAGCTATCTTGTCCCACAACGGAGAGATCATTGTGTTTTCCCCCAACTCGCACACATTTTTGGGAATTAGTTACGCGCGGATAGGGTGCTTGAGCATTTCCCAAGAATACTGATTTAAACTAGAAGCATTTTAAAAATATTACTTCCATAGTGTTACTTCAATGTGTGTATTTATATGTAGTTATTCGATACCTACTTGATTCATGCCAGCATTAACAAATGCCACAGTAGGGTCACAGAATGGCACCACCGGGCTGGAACGCACAAATTTGTGGTCATGGTTAACTCTGAAGTAGTCAATGAAACACTTGCGTATTTCTCTAGAAGAGAGTATTCGTTGCAACTTCTTTGCGGAAGAATACATGGCACTGAAGTAGCGTTCCCTAAATTGAATAATAGGTTTATCTATTATTTGTTAATTTCCATAACCATTAAAAAAGCCGACACAAAAGATTGCCATGAAAAGCACAATAACAAATAAAATAAGGGTGTTCGCGCAAAATAATTTGTACGAGTTACTAACTTACGGCGCGTTTACATTGGACAATGCTGATATAATACAAGATTCCGCATTCCCAGCGACGATGTAATTTCTCAAGTAAAAGTAAACAAAGCCGAATGGGAGGATAAAATAAACTGTAAAATAGTAAATTTTCTTAATTTTTCGACAGGAAACGCGGTTTTATTGTGTTAAATTGCAAAATATATGATTTATAAAAATAATTAATAGCGAAAATGTTAAAAAACGGAGATTTTTGTGAAGATTTTTTAGCAAGTTTAAGTGCAACTAAGGTTTCTGAGGCGTTGTTTACTTTTACTTGAGAATTGTCAAAATCGGCAAATCCCAATTAGCTATTTCTGGAACGTGTCACATTTGTTCGCTACTTCGTGATGTGATAAAAGGAAAAGCTGGCAGTACTCCGCAAGGTTGTTGAAATTTCTTAAAATATGTTCGAAAAATATCTTAATATGGAAAGAACTGCTTTACACTGTCAAGGAAAAAAATTGCCACTCAACTCATCGCAATTTTTAGCAACTTCAATCTTGCACTTTATTATACTAAAATTAAATTTTTCTAGAGTCTAATTAAAAAGTTTACCATTTAGGTTAAACCTTGCAGAAATTTTTAAATTTTTGTACAAAGTTTGATCCAAACCCAGAGATCTACCACATTTTTTTGAAATCTACCACATTTTTTCCCAGATTCTACCACACAGAATGTTTTCGGAGTCCGATCACTGACGGTTACCCAGTACTAAAATAGGGAATGCATTCCTTATTTTTCTACCACGAAACGTTAACGACTATGAACGAAAATATGCATCGCAATATAAGCCAGCGGGTAGTCTGTGTAAAATAAAAAAAATTTTGATATTTGTTCCCGATGCGCAGACCTAGTTGTGTTTGGAGATAAACAATTTCTGTTAAATTTCTTTTAAATGTCTATGTGGTATATGGCGAATTGTGGTGAATTGTGTTGTATGCAAATCGCGGTGAAAGTACTCGCAATACCCAGCACCAAGGCGAATTAATATAAGGTGATAGATAGCAGGAGTACAAAAACAAAAATTTACATGTATTTTGTTTTTGCTTTGGCGACATAAACTGTCAAAATCTGTAAGAGTGTGTGTAGAAATTCAAACAAAATTTTTCAATTTGATAGAAGCCGTGCGGCGAAACACATACACAAAATCAGCTGAGCTAGTAACACCACCTTATATAAATTCGCCTTGCCCAGCACTGTGCGTCGCCTGGGCAAAAGATTGTCGTACACCCGATTTACATGATTCAAGTACATGAACGAAAGACACAAGATCACGCGGGAAGGAAAGAACGAAAAGTTATTTTCTATCTGCCGAAATCTCGACGCCATCTTTGTTGTAAGAAGTAAACAACGAAGAGAACGGAGAAAACCGCGAAATTGTTGAACGCATGAATAATCATTTTTATTATGCAAATTCTTCTATAAATCACGCCGTTGTGTTAACCCTGCAAAAATCGCGACTACTCCATGCATGCGTGTAAAGAGTACTCCCTAAGGACCAAAGAGTACTCCAAAATTAACCACAATTCATATAAAACATATGGTCCAATTAACATTGCGATGTCCTAGGGCAGGACCATATACTCCATCCCTGCATTACATCAGAGTAGCACAAAACTACTCCAACATATTAACAATGGGCATTGTTGTTATATTTTTTCGTTTGTACACGCTTTTGTTCTTCACTTCTCAAATGCTTTTTCGAAATTAATAAAAACCAAGACAAAAATTAAAAATTACATGTTGCCTCTGACGGTATTCGAACCCGAACATGCTGGGAGCTAAGAACTAACAGCGAGCATCTCTACACGTTCAGCTACAGCCAGACATGCAGATGTGCTTTCAAATGCTCAACTTCAATCACGTTTCGTTAAAACACGAGCAGTGATCGGATAACAAACAATAAGCTGGCGCAGAGACACGAGTTGGTCCGCTACAGCATGACAGAGGAACACTTTTGTAAGTACTCCAATTTACCACAAATAGAGTACATGGTCCAACGATTTTTGCAGGGAAATTATTCTTTACCTTATGTGTACACACGTGTTCACAGGCGAAAAAGAAGAAAATTGCAGTAAAAAGCCACGACCAAATTGTAAACAATGAAGAAATGTAAACAAACGGCTATTGTCAAAATCGTTAAACTTTTTTCCTAAATGCGATTCTAACGGGCTACTCTCCTGCCCGCGTGATCTTGTATTTTTGGTTCATGATTCAAGTACTTGAAAGATTCTCTTTTGTGTTTTCTATTTGCTTTACCAAGTTTCAATTCTGTTGAATTCAAGTTGTTGATTCTTTAAATGGGAAGCAACGAAAATGCCAAAAGCAAAGCAAGAAAGTTGAAACGACTTGACGGCACAGACGCATGTGTACTCGTCCCTTTTCTTCTCATCCCCTCTCTTCCACATGCGGGCAGAATTGAATTCAATACTTGAACTGTGTAAAAGCAGTCTTACGTTACTTTCGGCAGGTTTTGGGGAATCGCGATTGAATTTTGGAATGCAATTTCTCAAAAACCCGAAGATTGATTTTCAACAAATTCTCGGAGAATGTTACTAGTGTTGAGGCCGATGTTTATTTAAAATAAATAAGTAAATTTTTTTATATAAGTACATGCATACACATATCGAGCCCTACCCGCCAAAATAACGTAAGCGAAATTTTTCAAAATTTTATTTAAGATGCAGAAATGCATCTAGATGCTCTAGGAATATTTTTGCATCAAAATGAAAATTTGGAAAAAAATGTCGCTTACGTTATCTTGACGGTTAGGGCTCGATATACCCAGAAACAAAATTTTTAAATTATTTCATTTTATTGCTTATTGTTGATTAGTTTTGAGTTTATGAAGGATTTTATTTAGTAACACTTTGTCGTATGCGTTATTTGTGCACAATTTTGCACCCACTTTGTATGAAATACGACAAAATGAAATAAAAATGTGTACTAAGTTAACGATACTTTTTACTCAATGTCACGGAAACTAAAAGAGGTAATGCCACTTTTATTACGGGTCTCGAACAGGACCTATATCAGAAAAGTAGCAGTTACCTACATATCGTGTAAGAATGATTTTAGCAAATTAACTTATATTTTCAGTCTTACGCTTTTGGATGTAAATGAAATTTCGATCAGTTGTACCTTAAACTTGCAAGTTTTTACAAATTTTATGTTCGCGTACCTTTTGAAAATAGTTGTATTTGAGAGAGAATACTCTCCTGCAAGTTGCTGCAGGATAACTCCCGAGTATCTATTCAAACATAGTAATTTTCACGCATGCTTGTGTTCTTTTGCTTTTAAAAATATGCAGAAAAAATAATCGGTATGTCTTGCTCAAAATGATAAAATGTGGAAGATTGCACCAACATTTCTTGCTCCAAATGTATCTAAATATTATAAATTGCATATTCGGTACATCTCAGGTCATCTAGAGGTTTGTCTGAAAATAAAAGGGAGTAAAGTAATAAATTTATTTACCATTTTTCCGTGGCTCACATGTCCTTGGTGCTTGTTAGTTCTTGCGAAAATCATTTGAAAACACGTTTTCATTTTATTTGAATTTCCGTTATGATTCTATTTAAAATTTAATGAATATATACATCGACATAAATACTCAGATGATAATTTTTACATATATGTAATGCAATAAATTGAATTAAAATAGGAGCTTCTTATTGCATTACAGCTTGCATATTTGTGATACCAAAAGGAAATGTAAAGCTCCAAAAACACAAGAACAGTTTTAAAATTCTTTCTTATCACAAACTATTATGTTAGTTAACACAATTTCTATAAAAATATATAAACTATGCCCAAATACTTATAATGCCTTACGCTAATGGAATAGACAAAAGTAAAGAAATAATGAAAAAAGCTTGACTTAGCTACTTAAAAGTTTTTTATTAGTTGTAAATTTAATTTATTTGCTACAAAATGTGTATTTTAATATAAACATCCATTCAATTAAGTGGTAGCATTTGGCATCTTTGAAATAAATACTTGCGATTCGAAACTATTATTATAACACATACAAAGGTATTTTTCAAGTTTTTCTATGAAATTCAAATAAGCATTTGGCTAAATTTATAAAACATTTAATATATACTGACAAAAAAAAAAGAATAATTCATTTATAATAAACTACTAGAAAAATATTTGATATAAAATGATAAAATTATTTAAAATAGTATGTAGTTTCAATTAAAATGCTGCTCGCGATGATAGGCTAAATTTAAATATAATTTTTTCGAAATCTTTTTTAGTTCTAACGTACATACATATATACATACAGTGACTCAAACAAGTGACGTCGTGTTGATTTTTTTGAATATCATACTGATTTTTCGAGCTATTTTTTTTTGTTATTTTGCTATAAAAATACCGTTTAAGCTTTAACCAAAGCCATATAAATCACAGTTTAAAACTTAACACAAAATTTAGGAAATTAATTGATTTTTGAAATTTTTTTGGGTGACGAATTTTTTTCATATAAGCATGAATTTCTTATGAAATAAAATGCGGGAGAACGTTCGCAACAAAATTTAAAAAAATTAACGCCAGTTTTTGTAAATTGCACTTGTTATATAAAAAAAAAAACAGTCTCAAAAAAAAATCTCAAAAGTCAACGTGATTTTTTAGCCGGCTGAAACTTGCACTTCAATGGAAAGTTTAAAGATTCAGATTAAAAAGTGGAAATTTTGTTGAATTTACCAAAATTTTTTATAGTTGAAACTGTGATTTATATGCGTTTCGTTAAAGCTTGGACGGTATTTTTTTAGAAAAATACTAAAAAAAAGCTCGAAAAACATTACGAATATTAAAAAAAAAATCAACACGGGGTCACTTGTTTCAGTCACTGTATGTATTAGATTAAACTTATTAATAAAATTTCTCCGTAAGCAGAACAATAAAAAGTAGAATAAAGGCATTGAGATGATCTTTGAATTAAAAAGTATAGTAATATTTTCTCCGTGAATTTTATCGAACCTAAAAGAGATAATAAAGCCGCTATTATAGGCTACACAAATGTACATGAAATATTTATCCGACTCAGCCCAGCTAAAATTGCCATCTTCAAATTTGTTCGCGTTTTGATGGTTTTATATGTAAGTCGGTTGGTTCACAATTTGCTCGAAAGTGACATTTGTGAATTCGTATGTTAGTACACATTGGGCTCATATCAAAATCTAAAATACATGTACATAAATATAATTTTAACTGTTGGTACTAGCAGTAGTCGATTTACTTTCGATTTTGTAGATGGCGTTACTAAGATATTGTCATGCGTATAGCAAACGCTTACCTATCAGGTGACTGACAGTTGATAATATTGGTAAATATGTATTTTGAGAAAGTCGCTTGGACTTCTGCCATCTATGTATCTAGTTTAAGATATTCTGCGTTATTTTAAAAAAGATTTACATATGTATGTATGCCTGTATGTGCAGCTTTGCATTCGTGTGAAGTGTAAGTGCCACCGAATTTTTTAAAGCACTTGCTCATAAAATTCATGATTATATTTTTAAACCGCCTCGTTTTTTGTGAAGAACCAGCTGCACTATTTTATTTGTAACTGCGTACATACCCTAACAAATAACTATTATATCTAAACATTTTTGAAATTACTTTAAATGGATATATTGGAAACGGTCTAAATTTTTCTTATATGCTATTTTAATAAATTAATCATTTCTATTATTTTGTTACGATTGTTGTGCATGTAGGCCTTAGCATGCCATAACATATTGATTAATTTCTGATCATCCTTTTCATCCATAGCAATGTCTTCATATAATTGTGGATTGAACCTGATGCCGGAGATAGAAATTAGTTAGGCTAAAAAAGACTGGAAAAACTTAGTTGTATCTACCTGTAATAGGGCACTCCAATTGTGCTGCACCAAGCCCGTGCCCGATCAACGACACGACCATCAGAAGCCGTTGCTTGATCGACGAGCAAGTTGCCTAAACATTTTGAAAATAAATATATCAGCGTTATTTAATGTGCGAGCACAAAAGTAGCTCAATGTGTACACTTACCAATTGTTGAGATCCCATAGGCTAATTTAGCGGTATCCCATATACTTTCCGGGCGGAATACATCAATATCTTTGAGTGCGGTTACTGGTATCAGACCGGTACCAAGAGAAACTACAATAGAAACCTGTAAAGCGTACAAGAAGAGTTCATTAACTGGGTACATATCTACAAAAATTACTCTATCTTATGAGTATATGTGAACGTTTTTTGTTTGTCCGCTATGCGCACCTAAACTGTTCCATATGTGACGAAATTTGAAGGAGTTATCAAAGTTCATCAATTTAGCTTGATCCGCTAGATGGTGCTGGAGCAGAAATATTTGTAAAATTGACATTTAACCATAAAAAAAATGATGAAATTTGAATGCCCATTTCTGTAATTTTGTTGGCAAAAATCCAAAGTATAAAATGGAGAATAAGGACTGGCCGAATAAAAACCTACAAAATTAAAGATACATTTTTAACCAGTTAACGGCTGCATTTCTTTATTAATTCTGAACATTTGGAATCAACTTTTTTGTTTACTTATTCTTTAGAACGTTCCTGATGATATGTTAACGTATATTTCAAACGCGTTCTGTTTATTCTGGCTGTGAAATGGGATTATCCGGAATGTATAAAGAAACGCAGCCAACAAGTTTTCAAAAACTAACGAATTTTGGTTAAAAGCTTGCCATTTATCCAAGGTAGTTTGGTATTGAAAATGGGCGAAATCGGATGGGCGACGGATTTTGTAGTGGCATCACCAACATTACGGCAGCACTATTAGCTAGGGGCAGGACTGGAAGACAGCAAAGCGTATCTTCACCTGATCAAACGCACGATGGGCCTTAGATTCATTTGAACCTTATAAGCCCATAGGATGGGCGGCCTATGACCGATTTTACTCCAGAAAGAACTGGACCTGCTAATCCCGATCCTAACCAATGCTACGAGGGAAAGTCTGGCACTGGCCTATCTCCTGCAGGCGTGGAGGGGAGCCTTTGTGAAATTAATTCCCAAGATTCCAAATCTTTTCGTCCGATTAGCCTAACATCGCTCCTTATCAAGGCGATGGAGAAGGTTATAGACAACCATATAAGGACTACCACCTCACCGCCTTTGATAGAAATATACAATGAAGCAAAGTATCTAGGGGTTATTCTCGACAGCAAAATTTTACGGAAAAAAACGTTGAGTACGCTGTAACAAAAGCCATACGAACTTTAACGGTATGCAGAAGACTGACCGGCAAATCATCGGGTGCAGCCCTTACAATCAGCGGTGGATATACACAATGATTGTCAGGCCAATAGTTACATATAGAGCAGTGGCATGGTCCGAGAGGACTGCTCTCATAACAGTAAGGGCATCGCTTTCCAGGCTTTAGCGACTGGCGTGGACCTGTATAACAGGTGTCATGCGTGTCTGTCCACCCGCGGCCCTGGAAGTAATCCTGAACCTGTCGCCACTCCACATAGTCATAGAACAGACTGCCAAGAAGGTCCTACTCAACTTCATGAGGGAGGGTACTAGAAAAGACAATGTGATCCCGAGCAGACTGGGAGAGGAAATCAGAATCGAGATTCCTATCTCCCAGCTCAATAGAGATGAGATCGTTACGATAAGAACCTTGGAGGATTAGTTCAGAACTGAACAAGGCAGCAAGGTAACCTGGAACGAGACAATCTTAGATAACACCTTTCGGCCCCACCCCAAAGGTGGTTCACAGACTGCTCAAAAACTGACGAAGGTATAGGGGCAGGAATACATGGCCCTAAGGTCAATCTCCATTCCCTTGGGGAACTACCGCAGTATCTTTCAGGCGGAAGTTTTTGCCATCAAATTTGTGCGGAAGTAATTCTGCAGAGACCATCAAGAAGACAGCACATTGTCATCTGCAGCGACAGTCAGGCTACACGAAAAGCCGTATCGTCGTGTGAAATTCATTCACGGTTTGTATGGGAATGTGTAACGAGACTGATCGCCCTGGGGGAACTCAACACGGTACATCTGATGTGGGTCCCTAGTCACAAAGGCATACAGGGAAACGACAGCCTAGCTAGAGAAGCAGCAGCAACTCCACCTATGGGACTAGAACCCTTCCTTGCTGTCGGCTCTCAAACTATCAGGGAAGAGTTAAGAGCAAAGGAACGACACCTAAGTAGAACAAACTGGAAGAACACGTCTGAACTAACGCAAGCGAAAGAACTTCTAGGAAGCTATAACCCCAGAAGATCTAGAGAACTAATCACACTTTACAAGATTCATTTGAAATTTATTACAGGACTGCTAACAGGTCAATGCAGGCTGCGGGCCCATATGCACACCCTAGGGATTAGCGCAGACAACTCCTGCCGCTACTGCGACCTGAAACCTCACGGCATCTCCTCTTAGAATGTGATGCGGTGGCGAGAAGAACACATTCACTCTCTACAGCCCTGAAACTGATAAGCTTAATCAGAGCACTAGGGCTGGACGAGGTGTGAGAAGCTCTGAGGGCGGAATAGACCTAAGATCGCAGTGCACATCCTCTAACAAATCTATATATCTTCAGACAATTAATGCAGAGCTAATGTGATATGAAACATCCGAAAACGGACTGAGGCTGATTGACTTCGCCGGGGCCCGTAACATGGTAGTACGCAGTACTAGGTTCAAGCACAAAAACATCCATCAAGCTACGTGGCTGTCTTCAGATCGAAAAAATAAGAAACCAAATCGATCATGCTGTGATAGACGGAAGGCAGGCTTCCTGGGTTTTAGACGTACGTACTTGTGGCAGCCAAGATACACAGCCGCCTCTATGCAACAAAAAATGTGCGCACAAAAATGCAAAGAAAGTTTAACGTCGCAAAGCTGCAGCACAACAGACGTCCAATGCATTCGCTACTCGACTCTCACACGTGCTCTCAGAGAGGACTCTTCAACAATCCGACATATGCGGACAGCGGAACCACATTGCGCGCCCATCAATTACCGCCGCCGAGGAAGTAGGGTGCGTTCACATAGAAAGCGGAGCCGAGCCGAGCGAATTCGTTCCGAGCTGAGTGAAGCTTTCAAATTGCAATATGAAAGTGTTCATACGCAAGATTTTTGATAAGCGTTTTGGAGCTGAAAGCAAAGCAGTTTTTGATTTTGAATTTTCTATTTAATTTTTATGTTTCATAACGCTGCTGTTTGAAGATATCAAAATATTCAAATAAAAACGAATTTTAAAACGAATCTTTTGAATAAAATTGGGCAAGTATTAATTACCGCTTTTCATTGACGGCAAGTTTTGTGGTATCTTTGCAGCAGAGTCCATGAGAAGAGCTTCGCTTCGCTTCTTTCAATGTGAACATCAGCAGCTTCGCTTTGTTCCGCCTTGCTTCGCTCGGCTCCGCTCGGCTTTCTGTGTGAACGCACCCTTACAGGTCTATTCTGCGCTGGTAATAAAAATTTTGCTACCGGTAAATAAAGTTCCTTTCAATTTTAAAACACTTTTCGCATTCTGTGTACTCTTGTTACCGATAAATTTTGTTACCATCTCATAAGCTGGTAGCAAAATATTGCCCCGTGAAATATACAATGCCAGAATTTCCACAATTATTCATAGCTGAATTGCTGAATATTTTAACTGCATTACCAACGTACCTAGAATCGCGGTGACAAGAACTGGTAACATTTTGTGGTAATATAACTTTCCGGTTACAAAACATTCGGTAGCGTGCAGAATACACCTGTTAGTCGGATTTCAGCGAGCAAGAAGCTGCAGAGAAAAAATATGCCGCCTACACGGCCACGCTGCGATCGGGCGCAACGCGAATTATGTGGGACTGTTATAGGGAACTGAAGAGGGAAGCGAGACGTATTTTTCGCAATAAGAAGAGAGAGGCCGAAATATGTGAGTGCGAAGAGCTTGAAATGCTGGCCGATAGGAAAAATGGAAAATTCTACCAGAGAGTTAGGCGACTTACGGAAGGTTTAGAGACCAGGGCGAACTCTTGTAACAATAACAATGGCGACCTAGTGTGTGATGTCCACAACGTACAAAATTATGGAGGAAACATTTTTCCACCCTAGCTGTGGAGAAGACCTGAGCTGCCAGTCTTTGATCATGGAGTCGATGTTCCATCGCCTGACTATGACGAGGTACGAATAGCAATAGCGCGCTTGAAAAACAACAAAGCTGCCGGAGCTGACAGCCTGCCAGCTGAGATATTCAAGTACGGCGGCGAGAGTTGATTAGGTACATGCATCAACTCTTGTGCAGAATATGGTCAGATGAAGGCATGCCCGACGACTGAAATTTAATTGTGCTCCGCCCAATCCACAAGAAAAGGAACGAGATACGCGCCGACTACCGCGGGATCAGCCTTCTAAGCATAGGTTACAAAGTCTTATCGAGCGTATTGTGTGAAAGACTGAAACCCATCGTCAACGAACTGATTGGGCCTTATTGGGCAAATCCTCCATAGACCAGGTATTCACAATACGCCAAATCTTGTAAAAGACCCGGGAGAAAAGGATCGACACTCACGATCTACTTGTCGACTTCAAAGGTGCTTTCGACAGCACTAAAAGGAGTCACCAATACACCGCGATGTCTGAATTTGGCATCCCCGCGAATCGCATACGGCTATGTAAAATGACGTTGAGCAATACCACCAGCTCCGTCAAAATTGGGAAAGACCTTTCCGAGCTGTTCGCTGCCAAGCCGGGCTCAGACCTTTCATGATGTATTTAGTCTGATGTTGGAGAAGATAATAAGAGCTGCAGAACTAAACCGCTCAGAAACAAATTTTGTACAAGAGCGTGCATTTGCTGGCGTATGCCGATGACGTCGACATCATCGGTAAAGAGAACCGCGAAATCTGTTCTGCCTTTTCCAAGTTGGAAAAGGAAGCGAAGCGATTGGGTCTGGTGGTCAACGAGGACACGACGAAGTATCTCCTGTTATAAAAAAAAAGTCAACGCATTCGCGCCTTGGCACTCACAGTTGACAGTTAAATAAAGTGGAGAATTTCGTTTATTTGGGAACTCGCATGAACACCGATAATAATGTCAGCAAGTAATCCAATTAATATACAGCGGCTCCGCGTTCCCACGACAGTCGGGTCTACGTAACCGGAACGACCCAGATTTATATCTGTCCAAGGACTGTCACTCCAGCACTCCCCAAAATCTCTTTGGGGAATTTGTATGCTGTTACAACAATAACACCAACAACAACAGCGGCTCCGCTGGCTTGGCCATGTCGTTCGAATGGACACCGACGCTCCAGCTCTGAAAGTATAAAACTCGGAACCCGTGGTAGGAGAAGAAGAGGGAGACCCCCTCTGCGATGGAAAGACCAAGTGGAAAAGGACTTGGATTCAATTGGCATTTCCAATTGGCGTCAGTTGGCACAGAAGAAAACGACTGACGAGCTTCGTTGAACTCGGCCAAAATCGCTTAGGCGGTTACAGTACCAAATAATAGGAAGAAGAGAAGGCGGATGAACTTACAAAAGAAGGCACATCAGTCCGATTTCGCAGTCTTAGAAGGGTTATGGCATGGCGCTCGCAACGCTCACTCTACGAGTAGAATATGATAAATGGACAAGTCACAAAACTTAGGTGGCTAGAATGGAACGAGAAACGGTCGAAGGGTCTTCTCATTCTGGGCATAAGTGACTTAGCCATGAGCCTGCCATAACGACTTCTGCAGAAGCTGCAGAAATAATGAAGAACTAGAAATCTTGAGGCAGCTGTTATGCAGATGTTCCGCACTCTGTAAAAGAAGAAGAAAGTTCGTGGTTTAATTTTTCGAGGGTTTAACCGACATAGCTGAAGTGAGAATACGGTAAATATTCGGTCTCATAGGCTACCAACCGGCTGGAGTAGGAGAGTGTTCACGATCTGCGTGATATAACAACCAGCTAAAAAATACGAGGTTGGTCACTTCAATCTAACCTAACCCCTGGACCGACATAATGGCTAAATCAATTAATTTTTGCATTCTTCCATGATTCGATCAAATTGCTTCCCATAAACACTTGTCTGCATGACTTCTATAGATATTTGATAAGTGTAGAACACGAACAGAGATTAACCTTCGTAGAGAATTATCGAATGACTGGATCCTTATATTAAAAGATAGTTTGGCGGTACTTTTGGCTCTATCATTCTTCGAGGTCAAAACCTCATTGGTCCTGTAGCTCGTTTCTGTAACTCTTCTCTACCGATTATTTCTCTACTGGTATACGAATATACACTGATATGGGTACCGCCCTTCCTTGCGTTAGCTCCCAGCACGATAAAGGAAGTGCTCAGAAAAGAAAATACCAAACTGGCGAAAGATCACGGGTCTTCGTCAGGCTAAGATCTTATTAGGGAGGTATAACCTAGAGATACAGGTTACTCATAAGCCTCAAAGTGAGGCTAAGGATTGTTACAGCTTTTTGACGGGTTATTGTAACTAAAAGCATGCTCACATTATCGTAATTTACGGCTCATTTGTAATTTGCAAGCAAATCATGATGAAATCAAGTAATTTCGCTTTGTAAAATCTATCAATGAATTAAATAGAAATGAGATGATTTATCATAAATCAGGAAACAAATGAAGAAAAAGACCCCACTGTTGAGGAAATTAAAAAAATACCTAAAGTTATGCAACCATTTTTTTTTTTGTTTTGAAATCAAGTACAAACCACACACTCGTACGTGCATGTGCTAATCACATATCTATAGAAATTATGAAAGAAAATGTTAACGCACTTGGTTTATGTGAAGTCATTTGATCGAAACAAAGTAATTTGCGTTGTAATGTGAACATAGTTTTACTTTATTTCAACAAATGTGCTCATAAATTACGAATGAGGCGTAAATTACGACAGTGTGACATTTCGGTGGAGCGGAACTAAAAATTTTACGTTTCGAAATTTATTGGACGTCAATAGAATACTCCTAAATTTATTTGGAAATCGGTTATTACATTACTATATCGAGAAAATGAACACCTTCTACAAAAAAGTGTTTAAAATCAAGGACAATTCTAGAGAGTATTAACTGATTTCAACTATTTTTTGGCCTAAGGCTCAGTTAGTCTAGACTTAATTTACGTAACCTAACCTAATATCGACGCCTCCAAACCATACTATGCTAAGTCTGGCTAAGTCTAAGGTGACTCCGCATGGTACTGTTTTGAAGGGGTCGATATATTGGCCAACGCATTATACTTTTGTTCAGAAATTTTTTGATGTGGCTTATAAGTCGGCAAAGTGACCATCAGCTGAAAAGGGAAATACAAGAACAAAATATTTTCGCTTATGGCTAAGTTGTAGTGTTGAGTGATAATTGACGATATCTTACGCAAGTTAAGCCTATACTATTATTAGCCCTCTTCGCGTACGCATTATCCAGTAAATCCAGTACTAATTTTACTGGTTTTTTACTGGATGTCGTTTTCGTACGCAAAAACTTGCAAGAAACTAGCAAAAGAGGGGAAATTGAGAGAGCAAAATTGACAGCTGAACTTGCAAGTTTTACTGGATTTTTACTGGATAAATTTTTACCAGCAACTATTTTCTAGTAAGAAAAACAGCTGATGGCACGAAGCTTAATCTAATTCACATTAACAAAATACATAATTGTTTGTGGTGCTTTTAGAGTTGCAATTGACAAAATAAACCTATTTGAATATATAATAAGATGGAAAATACTAGTTTTCAAAGAAAGTTGCATCGGAAAATAACAAATTAATCAGCTGTTCATAAAACTTCTTGCTGGTTTTGCGTTTTCGTACTTTCTTGCATATTTCACTCATTGGGAGTAAATATTGGCTTACTCTACGAAATTTGGTTACTGGCAAGTTACTGGATATTTTTTGCTGGAGATTACGAAAACACAACTAATAGTCGTCCAAATTGACGTCCAAAGGCAACGATGCCCCACTATTAGAATTTCGAATCCTACATTTTCTTGTATCCGCTCCACCCTAGTGAACATACTTTTAGGCTGTTACAAGCACAAATGCGCGAGGGTGCAAAATAAGTCTCAATTGATACATTGGCCCGAGCTGTAGGTTACTCATTTTGAAATATATAAAAGTAAGGTTAGTTTTTAAAGAAAAAACAAAAACAAAATTATTATGTTGCCAAAACAATTTCTGAATATAAGCAAAATATCTCGAGCCAATTTTTCGCCGTAGGAGATCTTAGCCAATAATGGTTTCAAATGTGGGCTATATCGCACCAAATCTACGTTTTACATAAATGTATGTCGACACAAGCGCTATTAAGAGAATCAAATCAAACTTACATACTTATTTATAAACATCCAAAGGTAAAATTTTGTCACAATAGAGAAAACGGTTTAGATTTGCATCAAACAATAGTTGCTTCTAAAAACTATACGAATTTACTTCTTGAAAAAGCTATAACGCTCGCAAAAGAGATTTTAAAGGACGGATTAGTAAATTTCTTATTAGTCGGTCTCAACATAATATTTGTATTGCAAATATGGCAAAAGTATTATGAGGCCTCGCGAGTTAGATAGCTTTTGTTATAAAAATTTACCGGAATTGCCTCCTTTTCACGTCCAACACTGCGCAGTGCCATATTGTATTCATGAATTTCGGTCATAGCGTCCAAAGTCGGATTGTTGGCGATTAATCCACCATCGAGAAAACGTCCGAACGCACTGTAAGAATTTGAGTAAGAACAAAGTTTTATTTTCATTATTTTACATGTACACAAATAACATAATTAAAGAACTATCAATAACGCAAGCAGAAAAGTAAATCAATTATGCAAAACCGAAAATAAAAATAGCAAAATAGCCTTTTAATTAATCAAAAATCTTAAACAAGTTTCAACTCACGAACTTAACGTTTGTAGATAAGGTTATATCATAGAGTTAGCATTTGAAAATAGAACAATAAAATAATGGTTCTAAACTTTACAAAATATTCAAGGTGTTATAAAAATTGTTAAAATATTTCTTGTTTTGTGTAACACTATTGTAAAATTATTAAAATCGCGACGTACTGAATATCTGCTTACCGGAAATATGATGGTGCTGCGCCAGTAGCTCTAGCTGCACGCCAAACTAGTTGCTCTTCCGGAGGTGGTGGCGGTACACGGCGATTGTCTGAAAAAAAGTAAGTTCATTTGTAATTATTATAAGGATCGTCTTGATTAAAAATCAAACTTACTTATTGGCGTAACTATTCCTAGGATATCACTGGCGCTGTGATAATTTCTGAACAGATGCAAATCTACCGGCTTGCGATCAGCCATTACACCGGTTATCATAATTTTTGGATGTTTGATATCAGTCATTACTGTATATTCACCTAAGTTATCCTTTAATATATTTTCGAACAATTCACTTGGATAGGGACGTGACCCGACAAAGCATTGTTCTTTCATGCGCAAATACAGGCCCATACACTGGCGCATTGTTTTACCACAGCCGAGACCAAGTGCTAAGATGCCGCCAGTGCTAGTGCCAGCTATCCAATCGAACATATGCGCAATGGGAGTTTGTGAGAGCTTTTCGATTTCGAGTAACATTTGGACAAGCACAAGGCCGCGGATACCGCCGCCATCCAGGCACAATAAACGTCCGCGGCCATAAGGTTTTTCGCTTTTATTGCTAGATTCGCTGCCGATTGAAGCTGGTGTAGTTGGAGTTGGAGCTGCGCTGGCATCTCCACTACCCTCTCCTTCAAGGCTGTTGCTAGGCGATACTAAAATATACAAAGCACAATTTAAGCTTACTAGTATTAAATACTATACATTTGAATGCTACCTTTTTTGCCGTCGTTATTTACTTTGGTGGTAAACATTCCGAGCAACGCATCCATTATACTTTGGCCCTTTTGTTCTTTTTCAGTATCAATGATAACTGTAGGCCTGCCAGTAATGAAAGATCGTTTTATTGATCGAAAATCGTAATTTGGTTGGCATTTAAAACTTACTCCGGTGTCAATGCGCTACCATTAGAGGATGAACCAAAGAGACCATCCATTGCTTGGCGGCTAGTTGATGCCAGCATACTTTCAATATGCTGACGTTGCTCGACTGGTTCTGGGGACTCAGGTGGTATACCATTGTAGGTACCTTTAGCGTTACAACCAGCTGGGCATTTTGTACTCGATCCTGGACATCTAAAAGGAAATGGGTATTGATGATAGTTATACAAAATAGGTAGCAATGTAAGAAAATTTGGCTTCTTCATCTAAGCATAACAAATCATAACAAAATAAAATTTTCTCACCGTTTAGCCCCAACTGAATGCAAAATATAGAGCATTTCACTTTCTTTACCGCCGTTTGAATCACTACCAACCATGTGTCGCGGTGTTTTCCCATCCTTATTTTTTAAATTAATATCGCAACCGAAAACCACTAGGCATTGCACGATAGGTACCAATTTCTTTTCGATGGCAATGTGTAAAGCGGTGTTTCCATCTTTATCGAATACATCAATATCAGCATCATGAGCTAGGAGTGTAACAACACATTCAAAACGGTTTCGACCAATCTGTGGATTAGAAGTTGTAACTAGCGTTTTGTGTTTTATTTAATCATGCAAATTAAAAAAAGAAGTTTTACCATCACATGTAAGGCGGTGCGTCCGTCAAAATTTGTTGCATTGACATCGCATCCCTGCTTAATGAGCGCATGTAATGTCTCACGAGAAGAAGACCAATGCAACGGAGTGCCGCCGAATTTCATATCCTTAGTGTATAGCTTATTTGCATTGGTTTTGAGAAATTCAGCAACCGAAGTAGGTGTACTAGTCTTGTATATTTTGCTCATATTCTTGGCATTTAAGTTAACATCTGCGCCAGCTAATAGTAAAGCTTTTACGCATTCGGGTTTATCCGACAAACAGGCTAAATGTAATGGCGGGAAACCATCCGAATTGATGTGATTGAGGTTTTCTGTACTTTTTGCGGTCAACAACTGGAGCGAACAAAAAATAAGGAATATCAACCCTTCAATCTAATATTACAAAATGTATTAACGGGTATGCATTTAATTATATTTTTATTGACATATTTTAAGAAGGTATTTTTTTTAATATAAATCACAAGAACGATTATCATTCTTGTATAAATCAGATAACACAAGCTGGCCTTATTAAAGTATGTATTCACATTTCTTAATAATTATACTCCATTTTTTTCATTCATATAAATTATCCCGTGTAGCTTCATTCCATAGCCAAACAAAACTTATTCTAACACGACTATGAGTGACTTAAATTTTAAATTAAAATTTCGTTTTAAGTCGAAGGTCTTTTTAACGCCCGACTATGGCTCCGGCCTATAAATCTAAGGCAAAGATGAATTGGTAAAAAAAAATCTTGAAATAACAGCCTGAATTTTACCTGGTTTTGCGGAGGTTAAAACAGTAGGTTTTTTGTACTTACGTTTATGATTTCTTTGTTTGTACTAGCGGCATAATGAAATACGGAGTTACTATTGTTATCCAGATGTTCCATTTTACAAAGCGGCAGCAACGTCTTAACCATTTCATTGTTTCCGCTTTTTATGGCAAGCTAAATATATACAAATACGTAACGTTAAAAATATTACATTATCTTTATTCGATTATGCAAAAACTTATACCTGAAATGGCGACATCAGATGCACATGATCCGCATAATCGATGAATTCCAATACTTTCGGATTACTTACGTAATCAACGAGATTGAAATAGGCAACCAAGTGTGCCAATGACCAGGAGGGATTTTCTGCCAACGCATCACATACTTTTTGTAGCCCGTTAACGTTGTAAAACTGTAGGGAGATACGATTTTAATTAAATAGAAAAATAAAATAGCGGATTATTAAGAGTCGAATTAAAAAAGCGAAATCTTTTATTAATTCAGTTATATGCTTTCATATTCTTCTTTAAGTTTAAATTAAGAAAAATACTTCAATTTTATTACTGCACAGTATGGATAATATTACCTCCTTTACGATAGTAACGAACACAGGCAAGCGATGTACGAAGGCGTTGAACCTATCCTCGGCGTCCTGTTGAAGGGGTGAACGATATAAGCTGAAGCATGTGTTTGCGGGATCATTGACATGACGTTGGAGCACAATTTCATAGCCCGCCTTCTTATCTACAGAATTGAATGGTGGCGAGTACAGTACCATACCTTCATCCCGTCCTATTACCAGCAAGCTTCCCAATGATTCGCCTTTGATTTCAAGAACTTTGTTAGGTGGTGTATCCCCTCCCAAAAGGCGCTGGAGAACTATGTAATGGAAAAATTAAAAATAAGGAACATTTAAAAAAACATAAGTAAGGCAGATTCTTAGCCAGGTTAAATTGTGATATGTTAAATTTAGTTTATCAAAAACCATAGAAAAAAGCGTTTCGTTGCTTTAGCTACAATTCACCCTACAAAAAAATTAGTTTTCATTTTATTTCTATTTTTATTTTTTGGTAAATGCAAAGTTAAAAATTGTCGAAATCAATTAATGAAAAAATTAAGAGAGGCATTCAGTTTCCAAGTTAGTTTTTGTTGAGTTTTGCTCGGAAACAAATTCAACCGAAATTTTTTCATCCATCCGCAGTGAATATACATAAGCGAAAGGTGAACGACTTCGGGCGAAAATTAAACTCAAAACAAAGCTGAATATTTTTAATCACAACCATTCCAAAAAGTCAGTTTGAAAACAGTTAAAAAAAGCTTGTTATCAGTTTTTGCGTGGTGAAATATACAGAGTTTGTGGAATGTAAACGAATTAAAATATATATATATATATGTATGTAACTTCCATGCATTTCAAAACTAAAACTAACCGGATCCAAATATTTCTAACATATTTCACTGACTTGAAGTAACCAGCAGAGGTTAATGAAGGAATATGCAGAACGAACTCTACAGATTGTTTCTTTTCTACATACATACAAGAGTATTCCCAATAAACTGAATTGAAAACTTATCAAGAGCGGTACTATTTATATATATGTATTTACTTATACATATGTATACATATATGTATGTATGCACATGTACATTTTTGTTTTAACACTTGCACTTCACTACGTCGTTTTGGTAAATATGAGACCACGTGTGTCGAGTGATTATTATTTGTTTGGAAAATGATGAACAGATTTTAAATATACATACCCAAAAGATAATTTAGGTAGGCCTTCTTAAGTGAACCCATTCTAAAAGGTTTATCCAAGAAGGGCTGGAAAAATTGCTTCTCTGCTTGCCTTCTAGGAGGACTTTTCCTATTTACAATTGACGCGAATTTATAAGTTCAGATTATTTAGCAATACAAACGAATTTTGATTTTGTATTATATAATGTATTTTAAGTTGGAATAAACCGAATTTGGTATGAACGTTAAACAAATATATCTAAGAAGTACAATTTTTATTAATTAAAAAAGCAGCTTTAGGAAAACTTCTCCAAAGGGCCTTCTGAAGTTCGTCCAAAAAAGCCCTTCCGGAAGCCCTACTATAGGTAGCGAAAGCAGGAGACTTTCAATTCGTGCCCCGCCATACAAAAAAGAAAGGAGGAAGGAATGCAAAGTTGAAGGTCTATTGTCTCTCAGGAAGGCCTTTTGGAAGGGCTTTTAAGTCTTGAATTTATCTACTGGGTATCTGAATGTGCATTAATACTCATGTATTAAAATTCGTATAATAAATGAAATGGATGAAATGAGAATTGAGTATATGAAGCCATAGAGAAGTAAATAAGATTAATACTTAAATTCTTATCAAAGAAATTGTATTTATTTATTTCTGAATACGTTCGTTCTTCTGTATTTCAATTAAGAGATTCATTTGATATTTTAAATTGATGCAATAGTTTAAGTCATACATTTTGTGTGAATTCTTTACATACTACTTGCTACTAAAAAGAGGAATCACTTAACTAAAGAACGAGCAACAGATGATCTTATTCCATAGATTAACAATAAAAATAATTACTTTTCGCGTTTTTTGTTGAACAATAAAGCAAATACTTTCAATAGAATATTCCATGTTTATATCAACCTGAATTTATATACATAGCTAGTTATTAGAGCCTGTTTTTGCAATGTTCAGTATGTTTGTAAATTATCTTTGGGTATGTACTCCTATGTGATATGATGCAAGCCGGTTAAGGGAAAATCAGCGTTTTATTACCTAAATATTCCAATAATCAAAAAATTAAATGTGTTTGATTGCATTTCTTAGGTATTACAAGTAATTAATTAATTACTTGTTTTTTCTTTCTAATCACTAATTTCATATATGTATCTACGTACCTATGTATGTATGTGTGCAAATACATATGTACAAGTATAATCATCGGAAGAGGATCATTTTACAACATTTTGAAAGCAAATATTTTTTCGCCCCGATTTCAATACCGAATATTAATATCAGGAGTTAACGCAACAGGTGTTTGTGGAATTTGTCCTTTAAGTTTATGTACTCCAAATACATTTGCATGCACTACGATTTCGGTTACGTATACCCGATGCTGTGGGGAAAGAAATTCGATTCGCAACCCTTTGTAAGTCTTACATTTTCTATGAACAAATGTAATATATGTATATTAATTACAACACTTTACTAAAATAATTAAGCTAAGAGAGCAAAAATAAATTTTCATGTCCAAAGGTTCAAATCTTGATAAGCACTAAAAGCAAATATACAATTTACTGCCTAATTAGAAATAATATATCTGTGGTCATAAGCAATAACCGCCTAAGTCGACTTAAGAAATAATTGAGTTATATATGCTATCGTATTCTGCAACTGCTATTCCATGTGTATATGAAGTCCCTATCTTTCCATCTAGGCTATTTAAAAAGTTATAGACGAATATATTTTGGTTTCTCCATAAGGTTAACATTTCAATCCAAATGTTTAAAGCGTTTTTTCTCGAATTCAGGTTTTTCGACTTACATTTACACATTTCACATAGAAGTAATTATTATGAATCAGAGCTCTTTCTTTTTTTCATAGAAAGATAATTAGTAAATCCAACTATGCAAGTACATGCATATGTAAGTAAAATATGTACGTGAATCGGAAATTAAGTGAAGCTGCATGACGTGTTGGCTCTGACTCAAATGGTATCAACAACAGACGCACCAGCTTTGTGTTTAGTACACCGAGTAAGTAGTATGCAAGTAACCCTGTAGGCAAATCTTTTCATAAAGTCGCTAAAACGTTAAAAATTTAAAACGATCAAATAAATATGTAATTGCAAATTTTCTAACTCATTGTAACTACGCCAAAGTGTTTTCAAACTGTTGGAAATATATAACGTCGCGTTTCTGAGTTAACCACGTAACTAATTTTTTGGGAAAACTGATATAACCACTTATAACAAAAGTTTCAGCGTCACACAATTTTAAAATAAAACAATAACCTACTATCGGTGCTCACTATGAAGTAAAGAAGCATTTGCTCTATCCTAGTGGAAGAAAATAAGAATTTTTTCTTACATTCTCTAGAATGACTCTATTGCGAAGTTAATGCATAAAAGGGACGATAATAAGCTGCGGATCCCCTAAAACACATTTAATTGTTATATTACATTGACTAATTTTACGACTTTAAGACTTTACGATGCTTACGACGTCTTGAGAATCCCTTAATTATTGTCTCTACAAACGCAGATTGATATTACAGTATTATTTCATAGTACGACTGATAGTATTATTTCAAAATCTATTTTTGATTCATTGTGAAAACTTTTTAAAATAGCTAATGAGTGAAGTTCCGAGGTGGATGATTATCATATCAATGTGTTCGTAAGTGACGAAGGGTCATTTACATATGGACGTTAAAACGAATATGTATGAGAATGTTCAAGAATGCGGAATAAGTGTAAGACTTTTATAGATGCATATGTATGTAGTTCTATATACATAAGCCGGTAGTTATTTTTTTATTGAGTAATGGCACGGTAAAAAAAAATCATTTATAAAAACTAAGTTATCATATGAGTAGTCCACTTGCAAACAGCGTTATGTCATTTTATAATAGTAAGACATAAATAAAAAAAAACGTCTACAACAACAAGTAAAATTCAAATTTCATTCATTTTCATCAGCCTAATAACTTTAAAAGACAAAATCGCAGTATGGTAGTTTTTGCAAAGTTTATGTATGAAAAATTAATATAGCGTGTTTTGAAACAGTAACTTTTACATAGCTAGCTTTTTTTAGCTTTTCGCGTTTTCTCTTCCATGAACATTGGTCGACTTTTTTTTACGACGTCTTCCACTAGGCACCGAAGGTACCACGTTTTCTTGCAGTTTTCTAAGTTCATCACAAGATGGACCACTTTTAACTTGTATAAATACGTACAATAAATATTAAAGCGACTTTTGAAAGTGTATATATACTTACAGTTAGTATTATAGCGACTTTAGCTAGAGTAGGTAACATTTGATGCTATTTTTTTCAGAATATATAAGGATTTTGCAATGTATTATTAGTGGACATGAAACTACTTTAAATACTGGTACGTTAACCACCAAAAACCAAAAATCGAAAAAATTTTACATAGAGCACTTTGCAAGTGGACTACTCATATGTTTTTATGATTACATCCTTTTATAGAAATATAAATACATAAATATGTATGCATAGATTCGTAAACATATATCAGATAAATCAATAATTTGCAATAGTTTTTCTAGCAAAAGTTGTAATAAAACCTCATCAAATGAGAGGTTTTGTCGAAGATACCACTGGGTTTAACTGAAGTCGAAAAAAGTTGAATTAATAAATAACTAATATGTATATAAACCAATATGAAAAATACTTATTTTTATTATTAGTACTGCTGCTAACCATTAAACATTTTGCACGACTTTGTTTACGCCACTTATGTTTCGAAATCCTTTACTCCTTCACTGGTCAAACCGCCAGCTTTCCCGACACATAGACTTTTCGCTCTTATTGTTTCACAAACTTTAGAACAATATAGATATACTTATATATTTTTTCTTATCCTCGTTTATGTAAACAACTGCGTTTTCTCCACCGAGCACAAATTGCAATTTGTTTAAAAAATTTTGTACCAATAATCAGCTGCTAAACTCGGGGTTGCTGCGCTCTCGGATTTCCCAAAAATCCTGCTAAGGAAATTCACAAAAGTAGTGCCATGTTCAATCATGTACATTAGTATGTGCAGGTTTCGAAGAAAAAACTTTTGAACATTTAATCTAATCTGACCAAAACCACAGTCCCGGTATAGTTCTGTCGCCACCAAAATAATTGTCTACATAAGAGTACGTGCTAAAATAATTTGGCAGATGTAGCCCGTAGCTCGTCGTTTTCAAGGTGTGTCAAGCAAAACAGCAAACCCAATCCAAGCGCAAGCCGTGCAGTTTGACGCATTCTTTTGCAACCGAGATACAAAAGAACGCTCGCATATGCGATGTAACAAGATAAACTCGGATATTTATCCGAGTTCAGCAATGTCGGTAAAAAAACACGCGAATTGAAGCGGAAAAACTGCGCTATTGTGAATTATTCTAATTTTAAATAAATATATATAAGGAAGAATAACACTTGCCAACAGATGCTACTTTGGGCTCGGTAGGAAATTAAAAAGTTCTCTACAACCAAAAATTATGATTTACAAGTCTCTATTCGTGTCCGTTGTTCTATATAGCGCAGAAATTTGGACGATGTCGAACAAAGATGAGAAGGCTTTGGGGGCTTTCGAGAGAACTATTCTACGCAAGATCTACGGCCCTGTTTTCGTGGACGACGGGTATCGGAGAAGGTGGACTGACGAACTGTATGAGCTCTTTAACGACATGGACATAGTTGGCGCATAAATATACAGCGATTGCGCTGGCTTGGACATGTTGTACGCATGGATGACGACGCCCCGGTGAAAAGATCCTTCGACTCCGCACCCATGGGTGGACAGCGAAAGCAAGGGCGCCCACGAACAAAATGGAAGGATCAAGTGTTGTGTCTGTTACTCGGGGTGAGCAACTCGCGCAAATACGCACAAGAGATAGGCAATTGGAGAAGCTCTTTGGTCTCGGCCCAAACCAACAAACGGTTGTGGTGCCAAATAAGAAGAAGAAGAATACGCGAGTAACTCTCAAAAGTACTTATTCCATTGGTTTTTGTATGTAAAGCCCATTAAATTAATCACATGTTCAAGGCGAATTTATACATATATACATATATATATATATATGTATTGTGGCGAATACTGCGGCAACGCGAAGCGAACTACGAGAAATAGGCAGAATGTTCGAGGGATGACGTAGATGTTCCACAAAGAGAAACGTCAAGTTGGATGAACACTGCGAACAGCGAGAGAAAGAAAATGAGCGATAAACTTCAGAACGTTCTAGAGTTGCCATAAGTGCGAGCGCAGGTATATAAGAGCCACGACACAGCGGAGTTGAGTTAGTGACGAGTTACAAGTCAGCAAGCTACAAGTAAAGTGAGCGGAGAAGTGAGTTGCGAATAAGCAAGCTATAAGTTTAAGGGCCGGTTACTCAATGTCTGGTTAACTCTAATCTGCGGTTAAACATAGTTATCGACGTTACCGACTCCATGTTGTATGCATGGAGTCGAACACGTCGATAAAGATGTTTAACCGCAGATTAGTGATAACCAGACATTGAACAACCGGCCCTAATAGGCTGTTTTTGCTTACGCGTAAAAGCACATTTAGCGCATTTAGCTCTAAATGCTACTCTAAATGTACATTTATCCATACAAAATTCGTCACCTAAATGCAACTCCATTTTTGCATTAAGAATCTAAATGCTAAAAGCAACCCTGTGATCTTCCAAAATTTCCACGATTCAAACATGGTTTAAAGAGAAAAAGTGGCCACATTGCTTTTTCGAGTATACAGTTGCTAGCTGCGTTTCAGTGATCGCCGATCGAGATTTCTTTTATTTTGCATTACATATTTGGATAAAGTAAAGTTAAGCAAATTCAACATCGATTTGATGCTGATAGAAATCTGGATCAATTTGTGATCAACTTTGTTTGGTTTGTTTTCTAATTAAGTGAGGAAATTTTAATTGACAGCACCGACAAATGAATATATACACAAACAAATGTTCGGTTATGGTTAAAACAATTCAAGTTTTTGTATTGAATTTTTGGTTTAAAATTTATTTTTTCCTTTCCAGTAGGGTTTTTGCACATTATCTTCTGCGTGAGAATTGATCGTAATATATACCCATCTAAATAAGAGACTGGAACACGGCTGTTTGTCAAAAGCATTCGATTTCGAACTCGCGTAAATGTACATTTGCTAAATGCTATAGCATGAAGCGAAGCGCACATTAGCGCGATTCCATCGTTGCGAATACGTTGCGAATTCGGCTGTTAACTTCGAATCCGCAAACGTGCGCACACTTGAGCGATTTTTTCGCGTCGATTTCCGATGTACAATTCACTCAATTTTCCCTTTATTTCGTGTATTTTCGCACTCGGCGTGCCCAAATCGTACAAAATACTATTATTACGAACGTTTTTATTAGTTTTTGTAACTACATTACACGTTTTTTTTTCTTTGCCTTTATTGCTGTGACACCTTTCTTCTTCTTCTTTGACGCCTTCAAAACGCTGCAAGCCGCAAGCCGCAACCTTCTCGCATGCCCCAAAACCCCATCCAGCTAACGCCCTTGTCCCTATGAACAAACCCAGTTGGAGTCGCGCACGTCCTGGGTCTCTCGTTAGTTGAGGTTAGTGGTGAGTGGGGTTAAGTGGGGTTAAGTGGGTTAGTGAAAAGGTGGTTGGAGCTCACAAGACCACATTATCCACCCCTTAAAGGCCCATCTACATGGAACTTTTGGGCTGCATTTGCTTTTGCCTCGTTTTGACAGCACTGCGAGTAATACTATTGCTTGCTACAATGAACGCTTAGTAGCGAATGCTTTGACCACTAAATTAATATACTAAAAACAGAGAAATTAATATTTCGTATCAACAATTGCATTGAAAACTATGTTTCTTGTTGTTATTATTGTTGTTGTAGCGGCTTACATATCCCTGCTTAAATCGGCTTGTCCCTCAATCGTTGTCGTCAAGCTCAACTAATGGGAGATCCAGAGAGCATTTGTGCCTCTCGAGGTGAGGGAGAGGGGGTCAGTTGAGTGGGGCTTAGGGGGCGTGCGAAGATATGTTGTGAGTCATAGTCAAAAAATCGTCTGTCGCCTGTCAAAAAAACGCCTCATGTAAAGGCAGCTTAAGGTATGTAACCATGATTCAATAATAGCTCTGATCCAGTACTCCATGAACTTACAGGCTTTTACACGAACTTGCAGGAAGTTACAGGAAAAATGATCCCGTACTCCAAATTCCTCCAAAATCCTGTAAATGAGAGCGATTTTTGGAGAGTTGTGTAGAGAATGAAGTTGCAAGATTTTACCCGAACTTTTTCTTCTGGTAAAATCATGAAAAGTGTCAAGCGATCTTTGGTTGACGTTTTTACAGGAAAAATGTTTTTTTTTGTTCCCGTACTTTTTGTTGTTACTCACTTTTTACTCTCACTTCAGAGAGTAATTTTGCTGTTTGACTGTTTTACAGGATTTTTCACGAAAAGTATTTGATCAGAGCTTATACAAGGTTCGATAAACTGACAGTTGTCTCTCTCGCACCGCTCCCTTACCGGCCGTCTTCACATGCTTGAAAATCTCGCTTGCGTTCTGCTTTCTTCTCTCGCAAGCGAGATAGAGTTTTGTTGACTGGGCATTTGACAGCATACTTTTTCATTTGTAAAATGTCGCCAAACAAGAAGGTTCAAGCCTTGCAGGCTCTTAAAAGTTTGAGAAAATTAGAAAATCTGCATAAAGAGATGTATACTATTTTCAAGTGAAAAATGGTTGCCTCTAAATTTGTATTTGCCTCCAAAATAAACGATGTTGCTACTCTGAAGAATTCTGCGAAATGAGAACATAGCTGTCAAACAACAAAAATGACAGTTGAAAGCGAGCGAAAGCTCGCATACCGCTCGAAAGAGCATGCTTCGTACTTTTTGCGGTCTACACGTGCGGTTTTTTTCCGGATTTTCCAGCACGTGCAGACGGTCGGTTAGCAGTGGCACCGTGTTGCTTCTTCACAAATTTACTTGGAAAAGTGTAGCTTTGTTGTGAAATAGAAGATAAGCTTTTGTGCAATATAATATATTTGTATATACATATGAAACATATTTAACTGATAAAAACATAAATTGTTTTTAAATTGGATGGTTACATCAATCTCATAGCAGTTTTATTTTAATTTTGAGCAGTTTTTGTTCAGCTAAGTAGCACATAAATTACGTAATTCACGTAGATATATCAATATTACTGTCAATATTTCGTTTAAAATGCCAGATTTCCTGCAAATACATTCGAATTTACAAAAGGAATTTCACTACTAATTGCTTACTTTGCGTACTTTTCTACTACCATTTTCGCACCAAGAGATTTCATTCTCCCCTTTCTTCGTCCTTCGTAAAAGCAATCTTTTGTGAGGGAGTGTCAAACCGCGACTGTCAATAATTATCTAACCTTGTATTAGTTGCGTTCCCTAACTCGCAAGAATTTACAGGAATTTACCAGAAAGCGTTCCCGTGCTCGGTTCACTGGCTTATTTTGCTTTTTGACAGTTTTCAGGTTTTAATCCAGAAAAGTTCGGGAACGCAACTATTATTAAATCATGGTACGTAACAAATGCGTGGTGTGCAAACATGGTATAAAATATTAACCCAATGCAACCTTGCATTATCGAAAGTGATTACTTCGTTCATTTTTCTTCTGAAGCTTATCGAAATTAGTCGTCAGATATCGTCACCAACTTTCATTGTGCTAAGAATTTTACAAAATTTCGGAAATTTCAATATAAAAATTATATTTGATACTCGAAGAAAAGTGTAAAATTTCTAAAAGAAGAAACTTTCAATATAAATTCACTGTGCTTTAAAGTTGCCTTTGAATTGTATGTTCAACAAAAGAAAAATAATCGACTTTCCAAGTCAGTCAAATTGTGCAAATAAAGTAATCTGAAGAAAGGAAAACGAAAAGGTTGAGAACGACGAATTAAAAAGTATTGGTTGTGTACTGGTAAGAAAAAATTTATATTAAGCCCCTTCTATAAGCAAGTGCATTTATATTTTCAATAAATGTGTTCTTTTCTAATTTATTGGCGTATATCTACGATCTATTGCAGTCGTATCTACATGCATACATTAAGTATGTACTATGTATACATATGTATACATATAAGTATGTTCATTTGGTGTGGTTAGGTTTTCAACATTGGAAAACCTTATTTGTGCAACCATCGCAATTCCAATAATGTGATACGCGTTTGTAGATGTAGAAGTATACGACGAAAGAGCGTAAATTAACAAAACGTATCACCAATCCATTGGAATAAATAGAATTCCATATGGAGCATTGGGTGCGATTAAAGTACATTTCCTTACAAGTAAATTTAAATATTTATTTTTAAATATGTAAATATAAATAGTCTATCTTATATTAAAAAACAGTGATGTAGGCAATACAGGAAAACGCGATGGCTACGACTTTATTGGATTTATAAGGATTTCAACGTTCTGCTGGCATTAGTTTTTTGAAAATCCATCTCTGGCTAAAATTGTGGGAAAAGGTCAAATAGAAAATACTAATATCTTATTCAAAAACAGAAAAAAAACCCTCCTTCACTGTGTTAATTGCTTTACGTATGGTTTATGAATGCATAGATGCCCTTCGGAGATTTCTTATATCAGCAAATTAGCATTGGTGAAACTCTTTCCTTTCTGTAGGTTATCATATCACTCCCAAGGTGTGTTAAGTAGAAATATCGCACACCGTCTTCAAAAAAGTCACAACTCAAAATAATACGTTTGTCAGAAAACGCGAAAAACTATTCCTTAGCACATGATAATTATAAGGGCAAGGGCGACTTTACCTTATGTTTTTTTTTTAATTACAACAAAAATTTGCTCCAGCTTTTGCTAAAAGGTAAATAAAAGCTCTGTGTACATTTTTAGTGCTTAATTTCAAAAGTACTAAGTTTTGAGCTGTGACTTTTGAAGACGGTGTGCGATATGTTTAATTACGTTTTCCAGAATTAGGTACTTGTCTGGTCCTATATTAATTATTACTTTTTTTTTATAAAAGTGCAGCTCATTATCTAACAAAAACCATATAAATTCATATTTCAAACTTTGTGCAAAAATTATTAAAATTCTGCAAAGTTGCTTGCATCTAAATTCTCAACTTTTTTGTATAATTTCTTTTTGAGTATGCAGTTTTATAGCCCATTAAATTTTACTATGATAAAAAGTGTAATTTTTAATATAATAATAATAAAAGATTGGCGCTTACACATATGTTAGTGTTCGGCCGAGCTTCTCCTCCGATTTGTGGCGTGCGCCTTGATGTGTAAGTTTTAAGTTGCTAAAAAATCGAGTTGGTGCTGGCCATTTTTTTCACGCCATGCCTTCCATACAAAGTATGTTCGACAATTTTTTTGTATGAAAAAAAGCGTACAGTTAGAATAAAAATCTATCAAAATTAAAGCATTTCCTAGCAACTTAAAACTCGCAGTTTATTATGCTTGACTATAATGGGCTATAAAACTGCATATCGATGGCTGAGTGTAAGATCGACCTATCTCGGCCGCCAGTTCGAAAACGCCCTCTCAGAAAATGTTTCAACATCGCCCTATTTCAGAATTTGGTTAAAGAAAGCCCCATTTTAGAATTTAATTGAAAAACGCTCTACCTCAGAATTCGTTTCAAAAACGCCCTATCAGCACATTTTTAGTGTATTTTCGTTTGATATAGGGCGTTTTTGGCGAACTCTGAGAAATGGCGTTCTTCAACCAAATTCTGAGATAGGGTGTTTTTCAATAAATTCTAAAATATGGCGAGTTCAGTCAAATTCGGAAGTAGGGCGTTTTCGAACTGCCTGGCGGAATAGATCGATCTTCCATTCAGTATCGATAACTCAAAAAAAAATTTAAAATTTAGTTGCAATTTTGGAGAATTTTTATAATTTTAGGAGAAAGTTTGAAATATATACTTTTATACTTTTACAAAAAATAATTAATATTAAATAAACAAAATATATATAGCCAAAACTGGTCTATTATTTTGGCCATGGGCGTATATTGTTGATCATTGTGCCGAAACGGTTGCCCCGAAATAATGTTTTTGCAGTTACCTATAGCGAAAAATATCCAGACGCCTAATTATTGAATTTGTTCATAAAATGTGCAATTTTCGAATTGCCTTGTAGAAACTAGCTCAAGCCAAGCTTTATGCCGTTAAATTTCGTTCTTAAGTAAATTCACATACAGTGTCGGACATGACATTTTGGAACAAAAAAATCAATTAAATTTTGTACTAATTGCAAACTCTTTTTTTTCAATAGTTCTAAATTCCTTTAATTATACAGTTTTATATGGTATATTCACAACGGTGTCGTAAGTGTCGTATTGTTGTATGTCGTAAACGTTAAACGCCTAAAAAATATATTAGGGGTTTGCAAAGTACCATCAAAGACATATTACGAATTTTCCAGGTGTTAAAAAATAGTTGGTTGTGGTTTTAAGCAGGGTTGTTGCGAATATTCGCATTCGCATTCGCAACTGCGGAGCTTCCGCATTAATTTTAACATTCGCATTCGCTTTCGCATTCGCAATAATCAATGCGGAGCTTTTGCGAATGCGAATATTTTGCAAGTGGACCGATAAAACGTATGTATGGCAAAAAAAATTACACATTGTAGCCAATATTTTTGCCTGTGGTCGTAGGAGTATTTGTGTAACAAAACTGGTCAAATGTCATATGTATCAACTTTGATAAAAATGTCTTTAAAATATTATTTCTTAAGCTATATAAGCGAGCTATCAATGGGCAGCCATAAAAGTTCTCACTTCTACTTGACCTTTGACGTACGTCAAAGAGAACATAGTCCTTTTAATAATATATTTTTTCTGTGCTTTAAATATCTACTTTGGGTTCTTTCTTTATTATGATTTTTTTGGACCAATCTTAAAAAAAAACTACACAAAAGAAGAAAGTGTACACTGTAATTCTTAACAAAATTTTCGTGATTTGCTTTTGATGTTATAGGCGGCATACACGGTGCGTCTGACTCGTGAGTGGATGTGTTTGTGAAAATAAATATGTGTTAGTTACACCAACATGACTCCGGGCATGACTCTGAATGATTCAACTGTGTGTAGTCGAAGGCGAGTCAACACGTACACAAATGATTCGCGAGTCGGACGTACCGCGTATGCCACCTATTACATTTATTCGTTTGAATAATTTCAAATGGGGCTCTTTGGGGAATTTATTTTTAGCAAAATTTAAAAAACAGTAGTTTTGTTTACTTGTTGGATAATATTTTTTTCATAGGGATATGCATTGGATCCTTGGCTAAAAACTTCTGTGGTAAACTGTCTCTTTTTTGCTATTTAAAGTCAAAGAGTAAAAGCATAAACAGACGGCAGCGTTGATCTGGATCAACTCGGGAATTAACTGCACAGGATTAAGTCCGAGTTAGCTTTTAAGCTTTTAGCTCCTTCAATAGGGATTTCCAGTAGAAATGATCAACGTCTAGCTGCAAAGAGAATCGATGCTCAAATAATTAAAAAGCTATAGGTCTGACCTTTAATTAGATAAGAATTACGAAACTATCTGTTATTCAAATGATTATAAGAAAACGGGGTGCTTAAAAAAAAATAACAATATTCTGATCCGATTCGGCTGGCAGCCACGACTTTGAAAACAGAATTTAGTTCAAAAATAATAATCTATTTTCCATATCCATCTATTTAGCTCGCTATAAGCACAAATTTTTCACAGCAGTCGCAGAAGAAAGTATTACAAATGAATTACAAAAACTAAAATCGAAAAGTGCTCTAAAGTTACAGGTTCTCCAAATTCTGAAACAACATGACATATGTATCTGGTTTGGCTTGTAAGCGCTGTTTAAACAACGATCTCGCCATTATGCTAGATTCTAATTGTTTTTTAAAAATACTTGACATCCGCATTCGCATTCGCATCCGCGGATGTTAGCTGTTAGATATTCGCATCCGCATTCGCATCCGCGGATGTCTAAAATTCCACATCCGCAACATCCCTGGTATTAAGTTCTTTAAGCATCTATTTATGCTTTTAAAGTTTACGACATACAAATACGACAATAGTCCCTTAAATTTTAGTATACTTATGTGAAAAGTTAAAGTGTATTAAAAGTATCGTAGATTTTTTAGAAATTTTTGTTCCTACGCATACAAATATATTGTACTTATTCGTTATACGGAAGAAAACTACAATAAATCTGAAAATTCAACGGTAAGTCCTAAACACTTGAAAATGTCATATTAGCTTCGTTTCCTTGCAAACGAGCGGCAAAAGAATGCTCAACTCGTGTAAAATTTCCTTTTACCTACTTAAGCAACCCTGTTGGTATCTGGCAAGAAAAATATGATTAGTTTAATGGGATTTATAACAAAAACTAATGAAAATGCGTAATATTTCGAACCAAAAAAAATTGTACATTGAATATCTCTGCCGTTAGTTAAGCTATTTAGGTAAAACTAAAAAAAATTAAAATACAGATAGGTATATACTTCGGTTTCATGCCAGCTATAAAGATTTATCTCAAAAACTACGCTTTGCTCTGAAACTTAAAGAATACAAAGAACCTCCATTTTTAGAAACAAAAAAACAATTTGTACACTAAGTTCAAAATGATAAAAAGTTATCTATTCAATACAAATTAGTATTAAGTTTAGCAACCTTCGGTTTCTGGCATGATTCTAATGCTGGATTTCCACTAGGCATTGAAATGACAAAAAATGTATGCCATTTAAAATAATGCCATGTGGAAATGAACTTAGTGACTATTGTTTTAATGTAATGACACGATTATTTTTTAATGCCCGACTTCGTCATTTGTCATTTTTGCCATTTAATGCATAGTGGAAATCCAGCATACGCCTTCTATTCATAGAGTGAACTAACTTCTATTTATAGAGCGAGTAAATTTTTCTCACTGGCTTTAAAACTACCCAGCGGCGAACTGCTAAATGGGCTCCATCCACAATATGCATTGCGTGATTAAAACACCGCTGACCCAATTTAAAATTGTAATGCGCACTGTAGGCACTCTGCCCACAGTGTGCGTTACAATTTACGAACGAATACGTTTTTTAATGAACGCCCGAAGGTATTCGGTCACATCATACTTTCCGATTACAAACAAAACCTGTATGTAAAGTACGCTAACCATAAAGCGGCCATGCTTATAGAAAAGTAATCTGAATTGTAAACGTTTCATTCCGATATACCTCCTTCGAGGAGTATTCGATTATGTATTGTGGATTTGCGCCGCTGGGTGTGCTCAGACGTTGGTATGTACTAGGGATGTTGCGAATGTGGAATTTTAGACATCCGCGGATGCGAATGCGGATGCGGATGTTTAAAAGCTAACATCCGCGGATGCGGATGCGAATGCGGATGTCATGTATTTTTAAGAAATAATTTAGGAGGGTAAATTAGGTGATTTAGGTAAATAAAAAATGGAAAGGTTAATAATTTTTAATAATCTGCCTTATCCTGATTTTTTCCCGAAAAAAAAATTCACCCGAAAATTTGTATTCCGCCCATAGAAAATATGTATTTATGTACATGAAAACCAAAAGTGAAAAGTCAACCGGTTCGGGGAAAATTAAACTCATAATAAGACTGAACGTTTTTTGGTACTTGAATTTAAAAATTGGAAGATTGTACTTAATAAATACTTTTTGAAGGGTCGTAAATCAAACCTGCGCCATTATACAACTACTCGCTCGAGGCGACAAACTTGAAAAACTGGAGACTTGACAAAATTGTACATTTTTTTCGATTGACACTGCAGGAGAGGACTTTCAGTTATATTTATTTATTTTTTATTGCGGTGCAATAATTACTTTTTGAGAATTTCATCGGGGCTGCAAATGTCGGATGTATCCTCCTGACTTTCATCTTCACAATCTAGCATCATGGCACAATCGTTGTTTAAACACCGTTTTTTTCGAAGGAATTCTTCATTCTCATTCCTTTGGTTGTTTCGGAATTTGTCACGTCATCAGCGTTTCTCTATTTTAGTTTTTGTAACTCAATTTTAATGATTTCTTCTGTGACTGGTTAGATATACGTCTGTGCACTTGCACAATATTCCAGGGACCGAAAATAACAGTTATTTTTTTTCCGAGTTAAATTTGGCCTAATATTTTTTATTAAGAAATAAACGTCCTATCCGAATAATAAAGAAACCGCTTATCCAAATTAAACAAATTTGGTATCATATGAAAGAGGACTGAAATAGCTTTTAAACAGAAATAACGAATGAAGGTTACCACCTCTATTTATATATTTTTATAACTTAATACTAAAGAAATTCATGTAAATACATGACCCAATGTTTGTTCTATGGTAATTAATTACCATTTTTTATTGAAATATTTTTCAATGTGTGGCTTTCCTCTTTTAGATATTTCAGTTTTAAAGCTATTCAAGTCCTCTTTCATTGGATACCAAACTTTTTTAATTTGGATAAGCGGTTTGTTTATTATCCGGAAAGTACTTTTATTTCGGAAAAAAATAACTGTAATTTTCGGTCCCTTTAATATTCGCATTCGCATTCGCAAAAGATCCGCATTGATTTTTGCGGAATTTTGTTAAAATTAATGTGGAAGCTCCGCGGTTGCGAATCCGAATGCGAATATTCGCAACAACCCTGTTACATATATTTGTAAACGTACAGTTATGTCGTCGCCTCCGACAGCTAATGTTTGGGCTCTTTAAGCACTTGCTGACTCCCTCCTGCTCAGGCTTGTCTATGAGAGACGCAAACATTTCCTCTCTCGCGCATGGCGTCCACGGAAGCTAGCAGGGCACGCGATATTTTTTAAAATATGTCCGCGGCAAAATTATTCTTTTCACGGATAATTAACGGCAAATTATCAGATAGTTAGTTTGGGTTTAGCTGGTTTCCTTAATTGGTTTTCAGAAGGTGCCCTGCTAACTTCCGTGGATATTTTTTAAAATGTGTCCGCGGCAAGATAATTCTTTTCACGGATAAACAACAACGGAAGGTGCGATATTTTTTAAAATATGTCCGCGGCAAAATTATTCTTTTCACGGATAATTTACGGATAATTAACGACAATTATCCGATAGGAATTTTTGCTTTGAGAAAAAGTTGTCCTGCCAACTTCAGAGAGGTGCCATCGTATCGATTTCTTATTATCAGTCGCTCTAAAACGTCCGCCGAAGGCAACTCGCCTGATCGAGTCATTTTCTTATTACCTGAATGAGCTGTTCTCTTATCACTTTATTATTGCTATAGGCAATGTTTGGACAATTTTTTCTTATTTAATATTTAATTTATTTTTGATTAAAAAATTACAATTTAAAATTTGGTTAATCCCATCTTTGGCATACATTAGATGTTGATGCAAAATTCATCAGTTTGATTTTTATTGAAAACATATTACTAAAATTACATGAAAGAAATGATGTTGCCGATTTCTCACCATGTCAATAAATCGACGAGTCGCCAATTGGTTGCCATTGACGATTGTTGCCTATTTCTCATGTTTTGCTTGGTGGGTTATTTTTGGTGATATTTTGTATTACTTTTCACTACGCTTTATATACAAAACTTCCCGCTTTAATTCAACGAATATTTATGAATGTACATATTTACGTTTTCGGCAACCCTTAGTAAAACTGGGTCATAAAGGCCCGTTCTGGTGGAAAAAGTGGATCAAGATGGTGGCCAATCTAAAATCCGAAAATCAAGTTTAAGTATTCTAAAGCTAAATGCATTTAATATTTTAGTTCAAATTTATTTATTTCATTTATTCATTAAATTTAAAACTAATTCAATAACGGATTAAACATAGTTATAATCTGAATTAAAGTATATTTACCTATAAATATAATCTCAATCAAAGTTCGTATTTTAATCACCTCGTTTACCCATGCAAATCTCAGATTATTAGCTGTAAAATTTGTTGTGTCATTCTCATATCTCAAGGAAAAGTTAAAACTCTGATCTGTGCCACAGTGATCACTTTTTTCTGCTATATCAAGCAATTTAAATATATTTTAACTTAATATTTGTTTAAAAATACTTTTTACTCTTTTCCTTACTAGCGTCCATTTTTGTTTACTTTTTCATTTGGCATTTCTCCTCTTCGCAAAAATAATCGATAAAACTCGGTTGGACACCGAAAAGTTATCGGTTTAATTTTAGATTATTTTATAATTACAGATTAACGATGACTTATTTCCTTTTCTAATTACAGGTTAGGGAGCTAAGCTCGAAAATGAGGATAATCTATTTATATGTAAACATAGTATTAGAGTGGCGAATGCCTAACGCTGACCAGATGACTGCTTCATGGTTTCCTATGCTCTTTGGAATCCGTGTTGTGGACAATTGTGTTGGCGTTGTCGACGCGCTGGCGTCGTCGTTTCATTTTAAAGTTGCCGATGACGCTGCCACAAAGCCCATCGGCGTAAACTTTAAAGTGCTGAACACCTTGAAACGACTCGTAAAGCCACAGCTTCCAATTTGTTATCTTCATTATCAAAACGCTTTGTCGATGGCGACATGATTTTTCTGAACGCGGCAGCGACATCATGAATTTTTTATGAGTTTGGCATAATAGAAGAGGAAAAACCTATATAATAGAAATAAATCTAAACTGGCCACAACCACAGTCGTCAAAATAATTTTTCTAATTTTTTTTAGATGTTTGAAATTTGGACTTGCATGGTTTTAGTTAGATAACGAACTATACTTTCGTAAAAGATAATAAACATTCAATTAAAAAAAAAAAAACATTATTAGCCAAAACTTGGTAAAATGTCCTGTCTCTATTTATCTTTTTGTCGCCGTATTAAGGCTTTTTTACACTTTTGGCTGACAATTGCGAAAGCCTTATCTCATACATCTAACTTTCTAATGAAATTAAATGAATTGTTTAAAGTAACTTATTTTGTAATTTTCAATAAGGGACACTAAAATGGTGTTTAAAACTAGCATTCATGTTTTTTCTACTAATATAACCCTATTAAACATAATTAGTGCAGTAGTAGGGACCTGATATTTTTATACCCGAGCCAGTAGTTGGCACCTGATATTTTTATAACAGCCAAAACGAATGCTCAGAATGAAGAAAGAAATCGATTAAGCGGTGACTGTCTGTCCATCCGTCCGTCCGTCCGTCTGTGCACTTGGTACGCGTATTTTTTTGAGCCTAGGACGGATTGTATTGAAAATGAGCAAAATCTGACAATAACCACACCTTCCTCCCATATAACGGTAGTTTTCAGAAATAAGAAAACTGCGATATTTAAGTAACTACTGAAGCTTATTCGCTCAAAATTGACATTTACAATGATTTTTAGGTGAAAAGTAAGAATATTGTAAATTTTTGGAAAGTGGGCGTAGCCACGCCCACTTATGATTACATATGTATATCTTAGTTACCGCTCTACACCAATTTCCAGTCAGTTGTGTTGGTCTTGGCAAAACACCAAACAGATGAAAATTAAAAATAAATTGGACAATAACTGCGCCAACAACAAGGTGAAAAAATATATTTAATACGTTCGCTGGGTAGTTAGTGTTCGGCTTTCCCCGAACTTAGACTTTTTTACTCGTTTTTCTTAAGATAGTACCGATACTATCGAATGGTGAGGCCCAAAACTATCGAACAGTTCAACCATCGATAATTTTGCAGGTCTATACCACACTACGGGTACTTACATACAGGGTGTAAAATAATAACTGTCGCACCGGTTTTTTGAAAAATAAAATGATCCTTTCTTTTCCACAGATTTTATTTTAAGTTTATTAATTCGTTTTTGAACGTCAAACTTTATTTCGGCTTACCAGCGGTAAACACTTTGAGAGAAAACGGCAAATGGTACGCAATTCTTCGTCGGTTAATGTAACAATAAAATCCTTTTTTCGCAAAATCTATAAAGGACCCTTTAGTTTTTCAAAAAATAAGTAAATAAGTTCCATTATAAGAAATGTTTAACACGAAGAAAAGAGCTTTACAAAGGTTCAAGCAATATCACAGGATAAATCAAAATGATTAGTTGTTCCTCTACAAAGTCATTACCGGCTCGGCTATTATGATATGTTTTTCATATGCATTGATAGTAGATAAAGCCGACGCACTATGTTCTTGCTTGAAACTCGCCGCATTTAATTTCCGAGGCGAACGTGCAAGTTACGTGCGTTTGCTGTTTTATGTGGATACAATGGCAACGTAGGTATACCAAAAAATACTTGGTACCTGACAATTCCCTCACAATTCTCAATGATACCGCCATTGTGTTATCGTTTTACAAGTAAAAAAGGAAATACAAGAAAATTATTTTTGTACATACTATTTTGTAAAATAAGCAAAAGAAGTAGTGGCTTTGGATTTAGCTTTGATCATAGTACATAACATGAAATGCGTAAAATTAAAATTATCTGGTATTCATAGAAATTTATTAAAGATACCCCTGCAAGAACAGTGACCATCATTTGACAAATCATTTGACTGGCAAGGCTGATAGAGATTTCTGTCACTGGCTACCTACAAGTTTCTATCACATTCTAAAGGGCAGTGTGAAAAATCTGATGTAAACATTTGTGTACATATGATCTTCCGTCTTCTTCCAACTTATGGCCTTATATATTGGTCTCTTTTTAACCAACGCAAAATTTGCAAATGTGTTAGTAAGATAAATGAGAATGTGTTAGTTTCCATCACACAATTCTTGTAGGGACGTAGTCTTGATGTTTTGAAATTTTCCTTCTAAGCCAAGGGATAACTACCCTGCAAGAACAGTGACTATCATTTGACAAATCATTTGAGTGCCAAGACTGATAGAGATTTCTGTCACTGGCTACCTACAAGTTTCTATCAAACTCTAAAGGGCAGTGTGAAAAATCTGATGTAAACATTTGTGTTCCGTCTTCCTCCGACTTATGGCATTATTTAGTTGTCTCTTTTTAACCAACGCAAAATTTGTATATGTGTTAGTAAGGTAAATGAGAATGTGTTAGTTTCCATCACACAATTCTTGTGGGGTAAGCAGGTATAGACAAACCCGTTTGGTCTGAGTTAGCCCACAAAGGCGAGTTGCTACTGTAGTTCATTTTTAGCATACATATATATGCTATGTGCATGTACATATGTACATATCGTCGTTTAAAGTACAAAACCGCGTATCAAGAAAATGCAAAACCTCGTATGTGAGGCCAAGATTTTGTAGGTGAGAAACAATATTTTGAAATGTGAGTGTTTTTCTCTAGAAAATAATTTATGCAACCTAACATACGCGGTTTTGCATTTTGTTGATACGTGGTTTTGTACTTTAAACAACGATATATAATGTAAATACAACTGCTACAAAATTATAAAGGGCTCAGTTTGGAAAACTGCTTCAAGAGAAAAACAAAAGTGTGCAGCAGTTCCTTCATTTGATCTTAAATATATATACATACATACATATGTAGATGTACATATGTACTTTTGTATGTACAGCAATGTCCACGAAAATAGCAGTGTGACGTATTGACAAATATATTTTCTTGTTTTTAATAGGGGTATTAGTCAAAAGGGGTATTACATGAACGCACTACAAGATCAAGTAAAAATCAAAAATTTATTAATTTTTTAAACAAATTCTCTCATCTTATTTAATGAAAAAAAGTTTGATATTTTGGTGAAAATTCGTTTAATTTTTACAATTTTTGTAGAAAGTTTGGAACTTTAATTTGTATGATTTTTGTTGTAGAACTAACTATATTTTTATAAGGAAATAATCAAAATTAAATGCAAGGAAATTAAATTGTCAAAAGTTGTCAATACGTCGTGCTACAATTTTCGTGATCACTGCTGTAAATGTCTATGTGCTGATCTTTCTAGCATTGTTACCACCACTGAGCGAATTGCTATGTTCTCTTATTCTTGACTATTACTGACCCTTTCTGCAGGTAGCTTGCCATTTATGTGGACGTTATTTGAGTTTTTAAGTCATCCCTTGTATTTTACTTTCTCCCACATTTCTTTGAATTCCTATGGAATTCTGGCGATTCTGTATATTCTGAGACATAAGTATATACGCATGCACATATATATGTATACATATGTACACACGAATGCATCCTCTAACCAACCACGCTGCCAGGTGCGGTGCCTTTTAGTGCGTTATTTTGCTTTCATTGTATTCCTTTACCTGTGAACATTTTTAATCTAAATCAGTTGATTCAGTTCTGTAGCCTATTGCACACATTGATTTAAAAAAAAATTTTGTGGCTTAAATTTTTAATTATTAAATACATAAAAATTTTTTTAATTTTAGTTTTCGTTTCGTGACTTTAAGCATATAATACATCATATTCAAGACGGCACAACTATTACTAAGCTATTATTAACAAAAAATGGCATGTGCAACACTCAAACGTACTTTAGACTGGGAAGCGTTAAATCAACGGCCTTCGAAACGCAGACGTTGCAATCCGCTCGGGCATTCATCAGGAAATGGATCATCACCATTGCGCTCATCTGCAGCTGCCATCACTTCCTACGAAAACATTCATAGTCCCAGCGGTAGCCGCATTTCTAAGGAACCACAGCCCAATCCATTCACAGAGGCCAATCTGTCAAAAATTTCTCCAGGTAAGTATAAAGTGGCTTTTCAAAAAGACAAAGAACTAATGCTTCTCTCCGTATTCAATTTTATGAATTAGATAAAATGGCTCAGGATATTCGAGATGAAATCAAACGACTGCACCGCTGTAAACGTCTTCAATTTTCATCGTCCACCATAGACGGTATGCAACAGGACTCAGAATCTAGTGGTTCCGAAATGGGCGCCGAAAGTCCACGTCGTCCAGACACCCCACCGAGCTTGGTGCGTAACCCGGAGAAGGCGCTTTTTACATTTAAACAGGTGCAATTGATATGCGAACGTATGCTGAAGGAGCGAGAAGATGAGATACGTGAAAAATACAATGCTGTGCTGACTACGAAGCTCGCCGAGCAGTATGATGCGTTTGTAAAATTCACTTACGATCAGATACAGAGGCGCTATGAAGCCACGCCAAGCTGTGAGTATAAATTTTAGTTGCATTTACCTACATATTTACAGTGTCGAACATGATAATAGGGTCGTAAAATTTTGGCGTATTTGTTTAATGCTTATTACTTTTTTTATTTATAAAAGTAAAGATAGCTTCTTATCTAACAAAAAGCATACAAATAAAAATTTCAAAATTTGTGCAGAAATTATAAAAATTCTGCAAGGTTTCAACAAATTTCAAATTTTTTAATCAGAATCTTTAGAAAGAATTGTAGCTCATTAATTTTTAGTACAATAAATTCTGCCAAGTTTCAGAATTTTAAATCGAAACTCTTAGAAAAAATCGAAGCCCATTAAATTTTAGTAAAATAAACAGCAGCTTTCAAGTTGCGTTTTGACATTTTTTTTGTCGATAAATTAACGCTTTTTCTTCCATATAGAATAGTTTTCCAACCTACGTGCTACAAAACTGCATACCAAAGTTTTTTCTAAAGATTCTGATTAAGAAGTTTGAAATTTTGGTGAAACTTTGCCGATTTTTTATAATTTTTGCACAAAACTGGAAATTTGGATTTATATGGTTTGTATTAAATAATAAGGCAGCAATAAAAACAAAAGAAATATTCAAAAATTGCCAAAACGAGCGACCCTTTTAATTTTTACGTATGTAAAAATAGTGTTAATGGTATTGTTTCTAAACAAGCATCGTGATTCTTATTTTGTTGCTATCTTCTTAAACGCATTAATGCAAAGCATCAGCCTATTATTTTTTAACTAAAGGTGAAAAGAGTATTATATTAAAAATTGGCATTTTGTATGATTTCACATATTGGACATATTGATATGTCATGATTTGGAAATAAATGAGACTGATGCTTTGCGTTTATGCGTTTAAGAAGACAGCCAGTGTTAAATACAATAATATAATAACTTACACCTGGAAAATGCCTTAAAATGTGTATAAGCAGAATATTAATTTTCTTAATTTATTTCTTCAGTTGTTTATGGCGAACTTTTGCATTTGAACTACAAACAGTGATCCAACCGATCTCAGTGTTTCTATTGCTCATGTTTTTACCTTCCTTTTATTATTACCTTCCTTTTATTAACTCGGGATGTAACTATGTAATATTGATGCGCCTAAAAGATGCAGCGATTTCTATTCTCATGTTACATACCTGATGACAGTACGAATGGCAATTATAATAGGGAGGTTTTAGTTTTTTAAACTATAATTTTATCTGTTCATATACAGCTTTTTAGCACTGGTATGTGTATATGTATGTTTTTCATATCCGGTTTGATACTAGTTCATTGAGGATGTAGCATACCTTTAGGCACTAGGTATTGTAGGTCACTCAGGCATCTTTAATTATGTACATCCGTTTTAAATGATTTTTGACAAATTATTGATATAAATCGAATACTTATTAGAACCACATACAATTGAAATAAATCATTTAACATCCTTAAAACAATCCAGCCTAGTGACCATTAGATTATAATTATTACAGTATAGGCCAAACTCTCCAAAATAAACATTACAATTCATAATTATTAGACTAACAAAACTGATAAGTTTATAAATAGATAGCTATGTATTTATGTATTAATACAGTTCGTTATATAGTTCTATCTTTTATTTTCTATTTCAGATCTTTCATAATCGGACCTCAGGCGTACTTTATTACTAGTCGCTAAGATTTCATCGCAAATATACATAAGTACTGTATGTATATGCGCATTTTTTTTTTGTTGAAAACTACAATGGAATGGAACGCCCATCCTAACTATTGACAATTTGAAGAAGAGAACTGAAGCGAAAGCATTGAAATATTCGTTTAAATTATGAAAAACGCCCGAAATATAAAATGAAATTGATTGACTCATAAAATTAGCTGGCGTATTTAAGTTTTTGCATTAAATGAAGTCATCGTCTTGAAATACCTTTCCGTTAAGGCAATTCTGCTAAAAATATTACTATAGATAGAAAACAAAGAGCCTCATTGCGAGAGTCGTATCGAAGGCAAGTCGTTTGTCGAGAGTATAGAAAATTTCATGTTTTCTGCATAGTTTTCGACGATTTTCGTCGTTTATATTTTTCAGCATGACAGTAGACAATGCCCAGTAGTCACTCCAGCAACACTCCCCAAAAAGTCTTTGGGGAGTTTGTATGCTGTTACAACAACAACAACAACAATGCCTATGTTGGCGAGTCGTACAATTTAGCCTAATTTACGTCTTACGCAATGAGGCTGAAACTATAAGTAAATACATCGCAAAACATGTTTGAAAGCGAGTGTTTGTTAAAAATATATATTCTAATTTTTATAGACTGGGTTGTAAGTTATAAAAAATCTTGTGGCAGGCACATGCGAGATATTCGTAAGAACTAATTTTTTCATCACAACCTTTTTTTATTGCAATAATTATTCGAATACAAATTTATTTTTTCACTCAATTATGCATGTGTGAGAAAACATTCAAATGCTTACGAATGAAATTGAAGAAGCAGAACTTATCAGCCAATCGTTCGCTCGCTTTCTTAACATAAAGACGCCGAAAGTATACTAATAAACTTTTAAGCAGTCTGCGCAATATTTAAGCAATTGCAAGCAAATGCAAATTGTTTAAAAAATAAGAATTCAAAGCTTTGAAAGCCATAACAATTCTTTGAACTACACTCACAGCAAAGAAAGCTGCAAAATTTGAAATAAAACAAAAACACAACAAAGCATCAATACAACCAACAAATAAACAACAATTAAAAACCTCAGCATCAGTAAAACATAATTATATACACAAAACTATATATTATATAAACTTAGTATAGTGCAGATATTAGGCTAAACAAATGAATTGATAATATTATTATTTTAATAATAATAATGAAGTGAAGAAAAAAATAAATAAAACTTGGAACTTATTAAAAGTAAATAACCAAACTATTGGAGGTATTCATTTTTGGAAAGTCATATTTGGTGAATTAATTACCGCTAATAAATTTGGTTTATGGGACGATTGCGGATGGCAACCGTTTTGTTCGATGTTAACTGAAAACTGGCACTTCATTTGCTACACTGGGCATTAGGAAGGAAATAAATAAAAAGTAAAATTTGTACAGTTAAGCAACGATTACAAGAATCCTCGGATAATACGATTTTGGTAGCCTAAAGAGGAACAAGAGCCGAAAAGCAAACGAAAGACGACATCTAGCTATTGTTGTTGCAACCGTTTTGGTAAATAGTCACTATCGAACATAGAGGCCGGGAGGGTTTCTTGATTTTGTCATCGAATTTGCTATTTGATTAAAAAATTTACTACAACCGTTTTTTATATTAACAATTTTTTTATTTGTTGCTGATATTGTATCAGCACTAGGGCTGTGCGTTTATTTGATTAGTTGAATAATCAATTGCTCAATTACTCAATTATTAGATTAATCAAAATTTTGATTACTCAAAACGAGTATTATATGAGTAATTTAAAAAATGATTATTCAAAAAACTGTTCATTTTGTTCATTTGTCTACATAAAGTTTGCTGCTAAATAATTGTAAAAAAAATATAAAAAAACATGCTTCAAAAGCCAAGCATCAAAAATTATAAAATAAAAAACTATTTTGATGTGATAGCCGACCGGGAGTGGGCAAAGTGTCGAAGATGCAACGAATGGCTTAAGTATCAAGGAACTTCTAGTTCCTTGATTTACCATATCACTCGTGTGCATAACATCGCTTTGAGGAAAGAAAGGCCAGAAATGTAATATACTTACATAAAATGTTTAAATGAATTATATTATGAATGTATCTTAAATATTTCCAAGCAGAGAATGTAACAGCAGTGAGGAGCTTCTCGAAGCAGATTGGAATATTACCGATGTAGATTCTACAAGTTTTGAAGCAGAAACAAGTTTGTCCTGCCATAACACAAAGCTTGTGGGTACTAAATCACAAAACCCGCAAACGGTAAAGGTGATTAACGAGGCTCTTTACAAAATGATCGCACAGGACATGCTTCCTCTGAATTTTACAGAAAAATCCGGATTTAAACATTTTTTAAACATAGCACTACCAGGCGGTTCGAGAGCTTCAAGATCGGTTTTTAAATAAAACTTCTACGGCCAATTCCGAACCCACATGCGCGCTACTAGCTGAAATTCTTTATCCTCGATACAAAAATTTAGCTTTCGAAAGTGACGAGCTCCGAAGCAGTGTGTTAGAGAAGCTAACCCGTATGTTGGAATGTGAAAATATCAGAGAAGAAGAACAATCAACACCAACGACCGAGGAGTCCGCACTAAATTTTCTGTTTTTTGGAACAAAAAACCCAAGACAACAAACAGGATATAACCGGTTCGAAGAATTGCAGAATTACATGCATGAAGCAGAATCACCAATACATATAAATCCCCTCATTTGGTGGCGCGATAATAGCAATCGTTATCCAAATATAAGTAGATAGAATTGCACGCCAGTTTTTGGCTATTCCTGCTACAAGTGTTCCTTCCGAGCGTGTGTTTTCCACAGCAGGTGATATTATAACCGCCGAACGGAGTTGTTTATCGGCTGAAAATGCGAGCTTTTTGATTTTTTTGTCGGAAAATAAAGGATTATATTAATGTTCTTCTCTTGAAAACATCTTGTTATATGAAATTAAAATTTTAATAATTTTTATATTAAATGCTGTGGTTTAAACATAAAAAAGGTATTTTACTATTTCTTTGGATTGCTATAGAAAATCATCTGAAACGAAATGGCACTGTCTTTATATACTATACGTATATGGTGCATTCAAATGTTCTTTTTAATATGTGATTAACCGTTTTATTCAAAGGTATGATTAATCAAAAACTCGATTATTCAAGTAAAATGATTTTTGATTAATCTAAAGCTTAATTACTCGAGTAAATTTACTTCTTGATTAATTAAAAATTTAAATTAATCGATTAATTGAGTAACTGGAATTATGATTAACCAAAATTTTGAGTAATCAATTAATCGCACAGCCCTAATCAGCACCTATTTCGTTTATAAAACACGTACTTTTTATATTGGGTAAGGGGATGGTAAAATGAGCTCTAACTAAACCTTGGTTTCCAGCTCTCAACAAATAAATCTGTGTTCGTATGGAAGAGTAGCTTATTTCGAAAGGCTGGCTTTAGTATAAATCGGCATTCGCAGCATACGATTGCGAATCACTTACTGGCTCTGAGCCGTTGAACAACTTTTGGCAAATAAACGTGCAAAAAATAGTTCCGAGACTAGCAAGTCAATATTCTTAAGTCTCATCAAAAAATTCCTTGTCGTTTAAAGAATAAAGGGAATGCCGCATTATACTAAAGCCAGCCTTTCGACATAAGCTACTTTTCCATACGAACACAGAAATATACGAGTATTGTGGTTAGGGATGTGCAGGGTATCCGGTAGATATTCGGAATCTGGCTTATCCGGCCGTTTTTCTGTTATACGAAGATTTCCGGATTTCGATTATAGAACATTCAATTTAAAAGTCTAGTACAGAAATTTTTTTATTTTTTTGTATTTTTATAATCCAATTTAATGTTAGATACCGCTAGTAATTAAAGTCATTATAAAAATAAGCATTTCAGAATTATCGGGCAAAAATATATTTCTATTTTAATCATAAATGCTACCGGAAGCACTAAAGTAGTGGTCTGAAACTATCTATAGTCGACACTATCGATAGTATGCGATAGTTTTTTAGAAACCATCGATAACTCTCGATAATAGTAAAAAAATCCAAGTTCGGAGTTAGTAAAAAATCGCGTTGATTTTTGAGAATTTTTTTTGTTCCATATAAAGAATTTTCGAAAAATCATTTTTGTATGGAAGAGACTGCGTGAAAAAAATTGCCAAAAATCAACGGTAATTCCTAGCTACTTAAAATTTGCACTTTATTATAACAAAAATTGATTGGGCTACAAATCTGCATACTCAAAAAAATTCTAAAAAATCTGATTAAAAAGTTAACATTTTCATGAAAATTTCACGAGTTTTGCACAAAGTTTAGGAATTATATTTTTATGTTTTTGTTGTAGAAGGAACCATATTTTTATACGAAATTAGCGGAAAAATATTATAATGAAAATTGTTGCATATATTGTGAAAAATTTGCTGTTCTAATACTTTGTTCCGGCAGAGTATAAGCGATAAAACACGGCTAATGTAAGAAAAACCAAAACTATCGATAGTATTGAAAACTATCGGTGGCGGTACGATAGTCAAAAACCATCGATAGTATCGTTAGTGCCATCGATAGTTTCAGACCACTACACTAAACACAGTTTCTGAGTTCACTGAGGAAGGTGGTGCGCAGAGATACTTCATTGTCAGTAAAAATAAATTTCGAAATTCTTTGCGATTGTGCTTCTTAGATTTTATAGTCTTGCTATTGACAATATTCAATATTACTAAACCGAAAATAAAAAGTTCAAAACAATTGATATCGGCACCCCACTTTTTGTTTTCCGGTAAAATTAATTTTACTGTCAAGTACTTAAAACCTATTTTAGGTTAGTTTTAAAAGTTTAATTAAATCAAGTTAGGGAACTTTCTATTCCCCTTAAACGAAATCTGTATTTCTATAAATTATTTTTTACTTTTTAGTTCAGATTGTAATAAAGGCGAGTTTTTAGTTTTTTAAACTATAATTTTATTTCTTGTACGGTCGCCGCCTTGTCTACCCATCGTTTGCCTATCCACATCACTACAAAAACTGGAATCAGTATCATAACCGTTGGCGAGCTCCCGCTTGAATAGAAGCTTTACCCAGTTTTTAGCTTTAGTGATGTCAGAAAAAAACGAGTTTGAAACTTGTGCATAGTAGTACGATTTTCACCCAATTTTTTTTTTTTTTTTTTTGATAAAAATACATCAACCACGCATTTTTGCTTAGTGGAGTTCATTGTTTTTTATCTTTTGTCTTTGACGTTTCTCCTCTACCGAAAATTATCTATAAATCAGGGATGCAGACGGAAAAGTTATATTGTTAATATAGGATTATTTCCAGGCCAATTCTTGATACGTGCGGGGAGTTTGTTCTCCGGGAATTTGTTTTTGCCGAGAAAGAAATCTCCCAAGAATAAAGTCCCAGGAGAAGCATTTTCACCGAAAACTTGGGAGGAAGAAATTCAAACTTCGGAAAAGCTGTTCGAAACTTTTTTGAGAGCTCGACTTCGCCATTTAACATAAAAATTTTTATTTATGATAGAAGGAAAGGGGAAAGAGAGAAAACTTTCGGGGAGTTTCTGTTCAGAATCGGCCTTTTTATAACTTGGATTTCAGGGGAGAAATCTTGTAATCTTATTTACGTACTGGATAGTTCAGCTGGAAAAAGCCGATAATCTGGTAATAAGTATATCGCTAAACAAAAAAACCTAACAATATTGTGAAATTTATATAGGGAAGCAGTGTATCGGATATCCGAATCCGGCTGTTATTTTTTACATACTATCCGGAATCCGGCTATCCGCAAAAATCTCTATCCGGCACATCCCTAATGTATACATTTGTCCATAGTTGCGTTCCAGATGCTTCACGATTTGCAAGTTTATACAGGAAGCCGTTCCAGGTCACCACCTTCCATAAGGTTTATTAATGGAGAAAACAGCTTTTCCTGCAAATTCTGTAAAACATGCAAATCGTGAAGCATCTGGAACGCAACTAATATCTATCACGACTCGTTTTGGCTGTTACAAACAAACGGGTAGAAAAATAAAATGACGAAAAATAATAGTTTTTTCACCTTTTCTAAAACTACTGTTACAAGGTAAGCAAAACCTGTTCAGTTAGACTTACAGGTCTATTCTGCGCTGGTAATAAAAATTTTGTAACCGGTAAGTAAAGTTTCTGTAAATTTTTAAACCCTTTTCGCATTCTGTGTACTCTTGTAACCGGTAAATTTTGCTACCATCTCATAAGCTGGTAAGAAAGTATTGCTCCGTGAAATATGTATATAATCAGAATTTCCACAATTCTTCATAGCTGATTTGCTGAATATTTTAAATGCATTACCAACGTACCTAGAATCGCGGTTACTAGAACTGGTAATATTTTTTTGGTAATAAAATTTTCCGGTTACAAAATCTTTGGTAACGTGCAGAATAGATCTGTTAATGAGATTAATAATAATTTTACTTTTTTCAAGCGTTTGTTTGTTGTTTGCTGTATCAATTTTGAGTAAATTAGCGTCGTTCAATTTCGAATATCGAAGTTTCAGCAATTCTGAAATTTACCGTTATATGAAAAGTAATTTTAGTCCGATTTCAAGAATTTTCAACGTCTTTCTATTATGTGGCAAGTACGATAATTATACCGAGTTTGGTACAAATTGAAGGGCGGTGTCACGCCCATTTTACAAAAATTTGTTATATTTAAACTTATTATTTGCTAGAGAGTTATTCCAGACATCAATTTTGAATAAATTCGCTCGTGTAGTTGCTGATTTATCGAAGATTTCGTATTTCTCTAAATTACCGTTATATGGGATGTGGGCGTGATTATTGTCCGTTCTAAAACGCTTTGTAACCCGGAAAAAAGCCCATTTTTATTAATGATTTCTATGTAAAAAGACCTGATCTTTCGATTGAGATAACTAAAAAGAAGATTAGAAATAATGACCATCATTGAGAAAAATTACAAATAAATTTTCGTTTGAAATTTCACCATGAAAATGGGAAAGTTTTGGAAAACGCATACCGCCGTCGGATAGCCCGTAAAATCTTTAGAAATCATAGTTTTCGAATTATTTATCCCATTTTCTGTCTGCTTCCCCAGCTAGTCGCAAAGTAGTTGGTTTTGCACCGCTCAGGGCGCCTGGGACATTTGAGGACTTATACAAACTCGATAACATCCTCAAATTTCGTCTTTCTTATTTTATCAAAAATTAACTATTCGTCCTTGTGAATCCAAAAACTCTTAATTTCGTTTCAATTCTAAAGAAATTTCCTCTTTTATTTGGTACCCATATTTTTATTCTAAATTGCATTGAATTTTTTAAATAATTTTTGGAATTAATCATATCTTTGAAATAACAAAGTTCTTTCAAATAAATTCTCCAGTCAGAGAGAAAAAATAAAAACGCCACTTTAAATAAAAAAAGAAGGTTTTAAACCCATTTATTTATTATTTATTTTATGGTAGGAGAGATAGAAGCGATTTTTTCGATTTGAGTCGTTGAAACGTAATGAATGTCTAAATCCCCGGGATCCCGGGACTGTGATAACGACATCCCGAAAATCCCGGGATCGTAAAAAGCGAAAAAATTAACATCCCTAGTACATACATATGTATTATCAATACCGTACTTTTACCAAAAAGTGTCAGGCAATGGAAAAGTGGCGTGGCACCTCCCAAGCCAACTGAAATTTCCACGTCGCTTAACTCTGGGGCTGCTTATGCTAACGTTTTAAGATTTGATACAGCTGCTGTTGCTCATACGCCACCGCATCATCTTAATTGAAACCAAAAAAATGTATGTGTGCCATCTATAATTTTAAGTCTATATTTTAAAAAGATATACGTACAAAATTTTGAAAGTTACTAACATTAGAAACACCATTTAAAATTCAAAATTAATTGAAAGTTCTTACCTTGCAGGACGCTAAAGAGAACAAACAAAAACATAGACTTATCTTATTTATTTATTTGAAAACAATAGCTTGGCAAATGCACGACCAAAATGTTGCATACAGCAATATAATTTTATCGAACGCAAACTATGTAGTCACTTTGAAGACAATGTACGATCTTAGTAAATTTACTACGATTTTAAAAATTTTAATATTTGCTACCCCATTACGCTTATATGTATATATATTTTTTTCATTCAACTTATGGCCAGCAACGATCTATAAATAGCTATTACTCAAAAAAATGTAAACATTTTGCGATTTTTGTGTTTTCGGTCAAGAATAATAGTTATTTATGAATTTTTATTTTTTCAACCAATTTTTTATTTTTATTTTTTTGGCCGTATTATAACCGGTGTTTTAAAAATTAATCTTTAAGATCATAAAAGATTTAAATCGGTTATAAAAAAGCAGTTTGCATTACAGCGGCTAAAAACGATAAAAAATCCAAAATAATGATTATTTTTGATCGAAAAATATAAAAATCCCAAAATAATGATACATTTTGACTGAAAAAATAAAAACCAAAAAACAACGATTTGGCAATGATCTAAAAATAAAAATCTGGATGTTTAACAGTTATTTTCGGTCCCTGAAAATTTCTTGAACAATTCAATTAGTCTTAAAGTTATAAGTCTGAAAAATGCACTGGTAACGTACAATTATAATTTCGGGGAAAACTCGCTTTTGAATCTAACGAAATCTTACAAAAATTGTTTCCATTTCCAAATATGTTTATGTATATATGTATGATGATTTTCTTAACCTTAACGAAAATTATAATTGCGTTCCATAGGTACTCTTTAAGCCGACTTATCCACTTTTTCCTTTTCGTTACATATTTAAATTATATATCCAATTGTGGGCATTGCACCTGATATAATGGACATACATGTATGTATGTATGCGTCCATATGTACATATGTTTATGTATGTATGTATGTGCAGATATTTGCAGGAAATTTTTCAATTTACCAATTAGGCGCCCCGGGCGAATCATGTATTGGCGCCCTTTCATATTTGATAATAAAAAAATAATTTATTTTGAATTCTGTGCTATATTTTTATTGAAACAATACAAACATGCATTTGCAGTTATTATTAATAGCTTTCCGTATCTTCAAGGAAAAACTACTAAAACGGAATTTTCCTTTTTCTGTCTAGATTTTCTGCAATTACATATATTTATGGTGGACAGCGAGGCCAAACTACGCGTACATAGGGCCGAGTGCCTCTTTACTGCGCTATCGAGTTTCACTCTCGCCTGCCAGCGACAAAAAGCTAATACACTTTAAATTAAAATTACACGGATCCCCTTATATTTCGGGCCCCGGGAAAGTACATGGGTCGCCCTACCCTAGAGCCGGTACTGCATATGTACGACGTATATGTATGTAGTATGTGTGAACATCTTACATCTGCTGAATTCTACATCCGATTTTTGGCAAAGGACTGACCAAAGCCGCTCATACGTGTTTTTATACATATGTATGTATGTATGTATGGATGTAAATATCTAACTCAAAGAGAAAACGAAATTATTTTCTACTTTTGGCAGGTGTTTCTAAATAAGTAAAATAAAAGTCTGCAAAAAATGCGCTATGCACACGGTGACCATCCGTACTGTATTATACGGGACAGTCCTCTTTTATGTCAATTGTCCTGGTAATTTATTTATTTTATACGGGAAGCTAAATGTTCTGTTCTTCTTTTAATTTCTCTTATTTGTCTCGTATTCAGTATTTTGCCGCCTTAACGGCTCATAGAAATGACATGCCTATGAACCAGTTTTCATTTTTAAATCTGGACGCTTGTGATTCGAATCGAGGAGCACATATGTAGATGGCGATCGCCCCTCCCCCTCAGAGCTCGAAAAAGCAAAATTTTGGATAAAATATATTACCTCAAACGAGAAATTTGAAAAAAGAAATTTTTTAAAAGTTTTTTTATTTTCTTATTTTAATCTTCAATCGTAACCATTTTTAAGGCTTGCACAAGATTATTTATAGAATAAGAAATCGTGTAAAACTCTTCGTCAACGAGAAAAATTAAAACAATGGGTATGTAGATACTATCAGGCCGATTCTGAACAGGATCTCCCTGGGAGTTTTCTCTCTTTTCCCTTTTCTGTTGAGTTGTTCTCCTTCCAAATTTTCGGGGAAAATGCTACTTCCTGGGAGTTAATTATTGGAGGATTTCTTTCTCGGGAGAAACAAATTCGCGGAGAACAAACTCCCTGGGAGTATTCAGAATTGGGCTGTATGAATGTATGGATGTACGTCAAATCGAACTTTCTGATACTACTTTTTGTCTATTTCCGCGGTGCACGTATGTAGGAAATTTCACTTTCAACTGTGTAACCAGACATTTGTATGCGCATAAAAATATTAATGACTTGAAAAATATAATAAAAATTAAAAAGTTAAATTAAAAAGTTAAAAATTAAGAGTTTACTTATCCAAGCGCCCTCGCTTGACTTGAATCGTGCTGGCGAAGCAGGCAAATTCTGAATAAGTTGTTAAGTTACTTAATTACATCTTTCATTTTACCAACATTGTAAACAAGAAATAACTATTTATATTTATATATTGCAATAATAAACCCAAGGTATAACTTTATATCTTGTGTATTTTTTTTTAATAGTAGATGCAATTGTTCTATTAGACCTTGCATCAAATTCACAAAATAAAAAGTAATATTAGGTCCATTCAATAACTTTCCCAGTAAGTAACGGGTGATTTTTTTGAGGTTAGGATTTTCATGCATTAGTATTTGACAGATCACGTGGGATTTCAGACATGGTGTCAAAGAGAAAGATGCTCAGTATGCTTTGAAATTTCATCATGAATAGACTTACTAACGAGCAACGCTTGCAAATCATTGAATTTTATTACCAAAATCAGTGTTCGGTTCGAAATGTGTTTCGCGCTTTACGTCCGATTTATGGTCTACATAATCGACCAAGTGAGCAAACAATTAATGCGATTGTGACCAAGTTTCGCACTCAGTTTACTTTATTGGACATTAAACCAACCACACGAATGCGTACAGTGCGTACAGAAGAGAATATTGCGTCTGTTTCTGAGAGTGTTGCTGAAGACCGTGAAATGTCGATTCGTCGCCGTTCGCAGCAATTGGGTTTGTGTTATTCGACCACATGGAAGATTTTACGCAAAGATCTTGGTGTAAAACCGTATAAAATACAGCTCGTGCAAGAACTGAAGCCGAACGATCTGCCACAACGTCGAATTTTCAGTGAATGGGCCCTAGAAAAGTTGGCAGAAAATCCGCTTTTTTATCGACAAATTTTGTTCAGCGATGAGGCTCATTTCTGGTTGAATGGCTTCGTAAATAAGCAAAATTGCCGCATTTGGAGTGAAGAGCAACCAGAAGCCGTTCAAGAACTGCCCATGCATCCCGAAAAATGCACTGTTTGGTGTGGTTTGTACGCTGGTGGAATCATTGGACCGTATTTTTTCAAAGATGCTGTTGGACGCAACGTTACGGTGAATGGCGATCGCTATCGTTCGATGCTAACAAACTTTTTGTTGCCAAAAATGGAAGAACTGAACTTGGTTGACATGTGGTTTCAACAAGATGGCGCTACATGCCACACAGCTCGCGATTCTATGGCCATTTTGAGGGAAAACTTCGGAGAACAATTCATCTCAAGAAATGGACCGGTAAGTTGGCCACCAAGATCATGCGATTTGACGCCTTTAGACTATTTTTTGTGGGGCTACGTCAAGTCTAAAGTCTACAGAAATAAGCCAGCAACTATTCCAGCTTTGGAAGACAACATTTCCGAAGAAATTCGGGCTATTCCGGCCGAAATGCTCGAAAAAGTTGCCCAAAATTGGACTTTCCGAATGGACCACCTAAGACGCAGCCGCGGTCAACATTTAAATGAAATTATCTTCAAAAAGTAAATGTCATGGACCAATCTAACGTTTCAAATAAAGAACCGATGAGATTTTGCAAATTTTATGCGTTTTTTTTAAAAAAAAAGTTATCAAGCTCTTAAAAAATCACCCGTTACTTGCAGCGACAGCGTAAAAGAAAAATAGAGAGTAAAATTGAGAGCAAGAGAAAATTTTCAGAAAAAGTTATTGAACCCAAAACTAGTAAAAACTTGCAACTTAAGTCATTTTGACACTTTCTGACGACTAAGTTTTGGCGCGCAATTTTCGTTTTAATTGGAAATAGTCCCATCGTCATCCATTTTTCATCCATATTTTCATTTCACTAATTATGTTTCATCAAATCATCCTCTTAAACAGTTTGTTTACATTTGAATTTGAAACATAACCTTACTTTTTGACTCCTACAAATTCCTGCTAGTAAAATTTTTGCTTGCAAGAATTTGCAGCTCTCTCGAATTCGCTCTCTCTTGCAAATATTTTGGGTTATTAAATGCATTTCCAGTAAAAACTTGCAAGTACTAGTAACAATTCGTAACCATTTTTTGATATGGAATGGACGTATTGGGCCATATGAATACAAATTAAGCAATTACGTTTTCTTACATTTTTAGACCTTTTACTTAAATTTATTTGAATAAGTCGAGTAAAAGGTTTGGACTTTTAAGAAAAGGCAATTGCTTAGTTTTTATTCATCAGGCTCATTATATCACAAAACACTTTACTTCACACTTCATAAAAATACTCGAACCTACATATATTTGCATGAAAAATTAAGGTTAGATGCCTGTAATTTAACGTTATTTGACAAGTTGATCCCATTCGTCGCACCGACAGCGCTGCCGGTGATAAGATACTTCGACTCGATATCCATTGTTGGAAAACAATGGACCACAATGTAATGGAATAGGGCCAGTCTACACTTGATGAAGTTTCCTGTTCGCGGTTGGTACCAAATAAAAAGGTAAATAAGAAGATATCACATAGCATATGCAGTACGTGAAAGATACGAAAAAATGAGCTTACAAACTAATGTTTGCCTAGTCGAAAGCAATAGATGTTGTGTCAGTCGTTAAAAAAAAAAAGGGTTGGTTATTGCACATAGCCTTCCTTCGCCCCTTGTGACATCTTGTGAAGTGTTAAGAGGCATGATATGTCTTCACTTTTTCTCCACAGTATACGTATAAATTATCTGCGTACATATGTATGTATGCTGGCATAAATTCGCACATTGGTCCATTATGCACTGGATGATGAATCAGCTGAAGCGGCAGCGCAGCAAGAATATAAACAATGGAACTTTGTCTCGTTTCGAGCTTTCGAGTAGAATTTAGTCATTTGTACATACGTTTGTATGCAGGTATTTATATATCTGCATTTATAATTATATGTATATGTATGTACGTACGTATATATTCTGTGCTATATACCGAACAAACAACATCCCATTACCAACCAAAGAGCGGTCGTTTCCATCACCTCGCCATCCATAACAGTCAGGGCTTTTAGTTGCGCGCGTCGACCGCCTGACAGAGCTTTCGTTATAATAGTCTGGTTGTGCTCGCCAGCCGTTGACTTATTCTCTCCTTAATTGCTTTTTTGCATTTTTCGTTTATAAAATTTTAATAATTGTTTTAAATTTGTTTTACTTTCATTTTGCTTCGTAGTTTGTTTGGTTATATCGGTGGCGTTTCGTTAACAAAGCGATCTCGTATACACAAAATTCAGAAACTGTTTCGCCTGTTGCAAAGTGTTTTATGATTTAAACAAAGTATCTAGTTATTATATTAGAAATAATATCTACAAAGGCCACCAAAACAATTGCTTGAATAAATAGAGTGTAAAAACGATTGGGGTTAACATTAGCAACTCGTAAGAGATATACATATACTACATATTGCTAAACATTAGCGGCATTTAAGAGACGACAAAACACATTTACGGTAAGTTTGGCGAGAAAAAAACACTTGTATGTAGATTCCATTGGCAGCGATCTAATTACATACAATGCAGCCACGTCAATTACTTCCAGCTCATAACTTGTGGTTGGCAAATTTAATTGTCCGTACAAGCATTTTCTGAGAGTGAGTGATACTTTACACAGTGTTGTCGAATCCATTTTAAACATCTGCATATACATACGTACAAGTTACGTATGTACCTAGATATTATTTTAAAAGTGGCATAACTAACGATAAAATTGCATGAAATGACTTAGGCCACTTTCTAAATAAACGGTCCATGCGTATCTTTGTACAAAAAATAATTATCAAAAGTTCTCGTATTTCTTTCTATGATAGACACAATCCTGCAGATTGATTATTTTACTAGATAAGAATTTATTCTCAAATAAGTTTATTGTCCAATCAAATATGTACATTAGAGTAGACCAAGTTTTGTATGGTAAAAAAAAGAAGATCATCGTTGAAAACGGAGCACCTCTCAGTTTTTTTCCTTTTGGTATTTGCTAAATTTATACCAATTGTCAATTTTCTACTGTAACCAGTGTTTAATGACCTTGAAATGCGTTACTTTAAACTGGCAAAAATAGTGAGATTTTTTATAAAAAGCTATTGTTGTCATGGCAACTGAAGTTTGTCGCACCTCTTTCGGCCCGGTGGCGAATTTCGGAAGGTGCCCCGAACCATATCCCGCAAAATTTAAATAATAAATTAAATTATTAAATAATTTGAATTTTACTTTTAAAACCAGTGGCAACCCTCTTCAAAATGTTTTCAAGCTGAAACCTTAAAGCTCTTTAGTCTTGCACCCATACGCTGATACATATGTATATCAACTGCCTTATTCCCTTAATTAAAGGTGAATTTGATTTTTTAACAGGTGGCAACCCTCCTACATGTAGTTGAGAAATCAGGCCTTTTCAAAACCATTTGATTGATTTATCTTAAAAAAAAAAAAATTTGAATAAAATTTGTTAAAAGCTGGCAACAGCGAAACAAAATAAAAATAAAAAACTTTGAAAAAATAATGCTAATTAAAAAATATCCTCTATATATTTGCCGAATCAGTACCTCAGAACTCTATAAAAATAATGCTTTTGAAGCAAATTAAATTTTATTTTTTATTTTTTTTTTTAATCTAATGAATCGAAAAAATATTTGACATAAAAATTAGGTGCAACCCTATTAAGAAATACGACAGGTTGAAGAGTACATATTTTTAGTGCAAATGTACTGTGTATACATACATACATACTTACAAAAAAATACTCGTTGACATTAGTAAGATACAAATTGGTATTAAAAAAACGTGGCAACCCTCAACAAAAATGTTTCTCCTTCAAAGTTCTTAAAAATACATTTCATTTGATATCCATATTGAGTTGTTTTACTTAAATTTTGTAGAATCGAAAATAAGTGGCAATTTTATACTAATCAGCCTCATTGCGTAAGTCGTAAATTAGGCTAAATTGTACGACTCGACAACATTGGCATTGTTTACTGTCGTGCTGAAATAAGTAAATGACGAAAATCGTCGAAAACTATACAGTGCTGCCAAGTTTTTCCGTTTTAATACACTAGTCGAATGGAAATTTTAGGCAATGACGTGCAATTTGCGATACGATTCGACTCTCGAAAAACGACTTGCATACGACACCACTCTCGCAATGAGGGTGAATATCTTAAGGGACAACCCTTACTATATAAGCAAAGCATGGCTTAAGGGATTTCTTTTAGCGCCCGGAAAAAGTAATATTGTATATTAGTTTGCTTAACACAAAATTAAATAAACATACGATAGAAATAGGTGGCAACTCTATTCAAAAATATTTATAAATTGGGGCTGTTCGAAACACTTTCCATTAATTAGATGCCCATATTATGATGTGCTATTTATTTTGTAACACATTTCGAATGGGTGGCAACCTCATACGAATATTTTCGAAATCAACACCTATCTGAATACAAAATTTCAACAAAATCGTTAGAGCCGTTTCCGAGAAACCTATGTGCCCAGACATTTCATTATTATATGGCTGTCACTTGCCAGACGGTATCAAAACAACTCTTGTCAGAAAAAATTTTCCAGCAACAGGATTGGTTTCTACAAGAAGGATGTTTTAGGATACAACAGCACTGCTAAAAATGATCTCAATTAAGGAAATCTTTGCAATACCAAAAGTGATTATCTTAAATGGAAACTATTATTATGGAGCCAGTCCAGGCTCTAAGAAGATAAATTTGTTTCAGGATAAGCTATCCTGTGCTATCCTTACCCTTTTAGTCCTGGCGCTACCAACGTAAACGTACTAGAGGAAATATATCTAGCAGCTGAACTGGTGACTGAACTGGTGATATTTCGTGATGGTGCCAATCCGGACACTACGAGAGATAACCGTTGTTAAAAAAATCTGTTCAGCGTTCAGTTCCCTCTGATTAATTTTTGTATGCTAGGGCGTGTCCAGATTCTATTGGGTGACAATATTGTTAAGAAAATCTATTAAGCGCCGGAATAGATTATCTGTAGAAGAAATTTCCATGCCAGAAGCTGCTTTGGCACTGTCAGGAAAATCTCAGTTATAGAAATCTAGCCAGGCTCTACACGGAATCAGGTAGTTGTCTTGAGAATTTCCGACCGGGATTTATTCAATCAACAGTTTTTTTTTACTTTACCGGTATTTTTCTCCCATTTATACTGAACTCATCCACACGAGGTCTAATCGATCAGAAGAATGGGATTTTCATTAAAACGGCGTTTTTATTTTCTTCGGAAAAACTACGTCCGAATTCATTTTTTTTACACAATATTTCTAAAGTGCGAACCTTACAAAATGTCCTCAGACACCTTCAGAATCTTCTAATGCAAAGCTACCGTCGTCTGCGGTTACAGCAGGAATGTAGACAAAGTTTTGGTATGTGAATGAGAATACGGCTTTTAAATATGACTACTCGACTATCGCAAAAATTTATCTTTTGATTTATCTATTAAAGCGTAGAATATAACGCTTTAAGGTCCTGGTTTTGGGGAGTAATCTTTTGCGAGTTCCGTATCGAATAGTTGTCATCGGTACTAGCAACGCCAAAATTTATGATTGAGATTAAACCATTTGGGGTTCGGATGCTGCGTAAAACTGTAGGTCCCTCCCCTTTGTGTGACAACATCAAGACGCACACCACAAACTGAAGGAGAAGCTTGGTCAAACAAGTAAAATAATGTGTAAGCGCCAAATTTTTTTAGAGCTGCAATAACGGTCACCTTTTGAACAAGTATCTAATCTAATGATAGACACAACAAACAATATTAATAGACAAAAGAAACAAAATATAGTTTAATAGTGCAGAGGTACTCATCAACGGTACGTAATAACAACACTGATAACTCTCTCGTAAATATGTATGTGGTATAACGATGTTTTGTATCTTTTATCTACTTAAACGTGGCGAAGAGTAAAACCACAGCAAATTGTTGCGTTAGAGATGCTCTTAAAAAGTGAACACACTATTGCTTCTGACCAGTGTTGCCAGTTTAGTTTTTGTAGGTAGATCTAGCTAATATTTTCGACGTTTAGTTGGTACCTCATAGGTCCCATACTAATTTTGTTTAAGTCCAGGCATTGGATTATGAAGAAATTAACGGTACTCTAAAATTTGTATATGGGAATCGAAGTTGGTTCGTTTTGCTTAAAAATTACTTGTTGTTATATCTATTACACCGTACAACAAATACAAAAAAATTTCCGAAACACTCGAAGCAATCAATATTCTTTCGAAACTATAATAAAACTGCGTTTGTAGTTTTTCTCTCTAAGTCAGGGTTTTTAAAGGACCTTGTAATTTCAAAGATATGATTACTTCAAAGAATTATTAAAAAAAAAAAATCAATGCAATTAAGAATAATAATATGGGCACCAAATGAAAGATAAAATTCTGTGGATTTAAAAATATATATATATTATTTTTTTTTTGCTTTACGGGGATGAATGGGTATTGCCTTTTTAATTAATTTTATTTTTTTAAGCGAAATTCGAGGATGTGGTCGAGTGTATATTAGTCCTTACCATCTACGTTTTCAATACTTACTTATCCTCAAGCACCAAAAAATTTAATATGCCTTAGTTCTATAGATTTTTCTCTTTAATTTTTTGCCCATGCGGTTTTTCTACGTTGCACTAAATTTTTTAAAATAATATTTTGCAAATTTCAAAGTTCTTTAAAAAATCCTGACGTTACAGAGAAAACCTATAAACACAGTCTTCCTATATTTGGCTTAAAATAGACTGTCGCACGGTGGTATTATGTAGTATGTAATCGAATCGTTATAAATTATTAACCGCCTAGTTTTGTTCACAACGTTTTCTCTTAAATATTGTAATATCTTCCCTGGCTCGTCGAAATGGAAAGGAAACTGTGAAACTAAACCAAGCTAAAGCTCCATAAATCAGCTTATATAAATATATAAAATAAACCAAGGATATTTTTATATTTTAGGAATAGATTTGCAGATTTGAGCTAATTTTATAAGGTATTTTTCTACTCCAATTCAATGTATGTGAATATTTAAGTTCATATTTGTTTGCATTATAATAATCTACTTATTTAATTTATTTAGATATTCTTAAAGAAAATATTTTTAGCTATTTTGTTTGGCTATGAAACAAATTTGTTTAGCTATTTTTAGCTATTTTTTTAAGAATGTAGCTACAAGCCTAAAGTTTTCTGGTAACACTGCTTCTGACTACAGCATTCTCTTTGCCTTACAAACGTTTAACTGCAATTTTTGGGGGTTGCGAAGTGAATATAACTACCATATGTTTGATAATATTGGAAGAAATATGTATTGTGTTTTTGTTTTTGGGGTAAAATCAGAGTGAGGAGTCCTTAGAGATTCCTTGATTTCACATCCTTTTAGTTTAGAGCAAAAGCTTTGCGTCATCAGTGGTGAATTGCATAGCTATTAGCGAATTGAACAAAGATTTTCTTTTTGTGAAAAAGTTCCAATTATACAAAAATGAAGTAATATTGTACAAACAAGTGATTGTATCGACATACATATGTATGTGTACTCGTACATAGGCAGTGCTTTCAATTTATCAAGTGATTCTGTGTGACTTGCAAATAAACTAAAGAGAAGTGTATTTATAAAAATTAAAAATTCGCGCAGTACAAAGGGAAAGATAAGCGTTCAGTTATTAAATACAGGCCGACAGTGAGGCAATACACAATTTTCAACCATGAAAATTCCAATTTTCATAATAGGTAAGTCAGAAGAATGTTGTTTAAATAACAAAAAAAGACATAAAATATGCATGCAAGAAAATAATAGGTAAAGTAAAAATGAAAGTCCATTTATGTGTGTTTTTATATGTCAGTATACATATATATATTAGTTTATTTAACTGTGTGTGTTTACTGCATTCACATATACATACTTACGTATAGAAAGAAGGCTATATCTAACATTTTTGTTGCTTTACAGAGTAGTCACAAAACTTTATAAAAATAAAGATTCTTAATTTGCGAATTTTTTCTAAACACTGACTGTTAATAAACGCCGAAACTAATTTATTAATGTATTAGTTGTTTTCAAATTCTATTAGGTCATTAAAGAGTAATCTACGGACTTTTGTACAAAGCGGTGAATTTCGAAAGAAAATTAGTTAGAGTTAGTTAGAGCCTTTCTATGTTAAGGTAACGATATCTGCATACTAAATATGTACATACATATAATCGTATATTTCCTATTGAAATATGAAGATGTGGGCAGATAGAAGTTTTCCTTATCTCCTCCTACATACATATGTATGTACATATGTGCATACACAAGTGCTTAAATATTATATCATTTACAATTCCAGAAATCATTAGCAAGCAACAAGTTTATCGAGAGAATATAACAAATGCAGTTCACTCTCTTTAAGAGAGAAGTACCTGAAATAAATGCGCATGAACACATTACGAGCACGGTTGCCACTTACTTCTTTTTGTGTTTACCAAAATGCGTACCAAAATTAAAAAAAATTTACCAAATCATGTTTTAGATATATGGGTGTTTCTAGCGGAAGGTCTACCGCGAAAATAGTAAAAGTCATATAAATATAAGGTATTTATGGGCCAATTTGTCTGCTTTTTAAAATACATATGTACTAGGTGGCGCCAGTGTCGTATTTATGGTCCGATTTGGTTCGCATTTGGCGTATGTATGTCGTTGAAACAAAATAAATCATAGATTTTCAAACAATTTACCCTGAATTGGTGGTGAAGTCAAAATATGAAGTATATTCGTCCATAAGGCCATAAGGTATCAAAATGCCGTCTCTAGTAATAATAAAATAATTACTAGCATGTTCACTCAGTTTTTTAAATGTAATTATTCCATTAACTCCCATGCTAACATTGACTATCCTTTTAAACAATGACCAATTAACACAATACCTATCCCAGTAATATCTCCCGATGACGTCGTAGTTTATCTGAAATCCTTAAAGCAGTCCTTTGGTTATGGTCCTGAGCAGATCCCTACTTGTTTTCTTACAAATTGTGCTGATTATCTCTATGAGCCGTTAATAGCTTTATTTAATTTGTCTCTTAAAGAGAACGTTTTTCCAACTGTATGGAAGGAATCGTTCATTGTCCCCTATTTTTGTAAACTTGTAAAATTAATTTTAAATTACACGAGCCACTCCGTTGCTTATGCTAGGATTTTAACTCTCATTCCAGCACATTTGATATAACTGATTCGCTTCTCAGCATTAATAAAGCGATACTATCCTCTCTCAATAAATGATTGACTAACATAAATACTTAATAATCAGCTGATGAATTTGCCTCTGTAGCTGAATAGTTTTAGATCTCGACACTTAAAAAACTCCTTCCTTTCGTGACTCGGCGCAAAAATTGAAAATAATGGTCTCGTACGTCATGTGGGCTGCGCCCCTCGTGCGGATGGGTGGGAAAGGAGGGTAAAACCGTTCTGACTATTATTAAAAAAAAAATTATGTTTTTTCCGTTAGAAATTCATTCAAAAGCTATATTACCAAAAATATAACGATGGAAATTTATGTCACGTAACGCCATGTCACGTCACGTTTCAAACATGGGGTTGTAAAGGAAAACTGAAACAAGTTGCATTTATTCAAAAAACTCTAAAAACAACAAGAATTACTCCAAATCATATTAAAACAAATTTCATTAAAAAAGGCCATCCACAATTCGCAGAGTTTTGCGATTTTATAAGAAAAGAAAAAAATCAACTTAAATTTTTGTCACATAACGTCACTCTCTTTAATTGCGTATACAACATGCGGTTCGGTTTTCTTTTTTTCGGCTAAATATAGAACTAATTATGTGCTACACAAGCACACAAGGTTGACAGTCTTACGTGATGTACGGGAATACCCTTATATGGTATTAATTTTCACAGTGTTCGTGGAAACACCTTATAAAAATGCATATATGGTCCCCATTAGCGCACACAAGGGGTGGGTTTCGGCGTTCAAATATGAATTTTTCATTTTTCTTTAGAGCTCTTAAAAGTTTAACTGCGAATGAAAACATTGTCCTAAAAATACGCAATGCATACCCACTTACTGTTGTTTTTTACACTTTACGGCCTAGAAGAGTTTACCACTGATATGTACTTTACATGGATTCGAAGATTTAATTTGCCAACTTCGAGTTCGGTCCACCAAAATGTGCTACATAATAAAAATACAAGTTCAGCGAATTTTTTCGGTATTCGAAATATTAAAAAAGTGAGGCAATCGTAAAAAATCACCATATCTATCGAAACCAGAAAACAGAAATAGAGGAAAATGAACATAAATGTGAAAAATTTCATGGAATTAATTAATTTATTTTTATTAAAATCCTTTTTAAAATGCTTTATTACTTTTGAACGTTGAGCGCATCTTGTGTTTATAGAACTTTTTTTTTAAACAATTTACTTTTAAGCAAAAAACACAACCTACTTCAGTTCTCATATACAAATTTAGGAGTACCGTTAATTTCTTCATGATCCAATGATCGGATCTAAATCAAATTACGGGACTACGCTTGAGGTACCATCTTTCCCATAAAAAAAGAATTATTGAAATCGGTTTGCGGGGTCCAAAGTTATGCGGTAGCATACATAAGAAAAGAAAAAAATATTCCGACGAATTGATAACCTCCCCCTTATTTTGAAGTCGGTTTAAAAATGTTTGAGTTCTTTGTTAATTTTATGTAAATAAAGTGCAATTTATGAAAGAGAAGTTGCCGCCCAAAAATACATGCTTAGTTTTAATTTATCTACTTTTAGGTACAATTTTTTCATATTTTTGTATAAATTAAAAAGTGTTGCCATGAAATAATTTAAATTTATCATAAGCTTATAACTAAACTGAGCATTACTTCGTTGAAATGGGTCACCTTTTTTAACACATATATGGTTCGTAGTTGGGCTTTTAAAGCAAATCCTTTATTTCTCATTTGTCCCGTTAAATTTTTGTAAATCCCGTATTTTCGGGACAAATTATGCAATTGTCCCGTATGGCTAGAAAAAAAATCTCTTCGTCGATTTAACACCACCAAGGGTGGCCCATACTAATTTGGTTTAGTTGCGATCATTGGATCGTGAAGAAAGTAACGGTACTCCTAAATTTTCAAATGAGCATTGAATATTCTGCGCATATTTTTGGAACTTGACAAAAAATTTGATGAATGCCAAAAGTAAATAAAGTCTTGAGAATTTTGAAACAAATGTTACTTGGATAAAAATCAGATTTTTAGTTATGAAGCATTAAGAATTAGTACCACCGATTAACGCTTCATACTAATTGATACTTTAGTCTAAATACATATATGTATGTATGTATGTACAAATTTAAATATCGTATTAAATTAATTATGTGCATAATTACACATAGATATTAAGTACCTATGTTATTAGATAAAACAATTACAGCGTAATAGAATTAAAGTTGAAAATAAATTGCACTCTGCCCATCGCGCGAAACTATGTACATACATACATAAATACTACAAAAAAGAATTGCACATAGCGTTCAATGACGAATAAGTCAACTCAAAGCACCTGTTTATAGTGTGAATGCATTGGATTTATAAAATGTTGCTCCCTACTTGGAGCGGTTCACTAAACTCAAAATGCGACTCTTCAAATTTAACCCTTTGGGAGGTGAATATTTAGGGCATTGGTTGGCAGCTAAGTAATTTCATCATACATACATATCACTCATAACAGTTGTGACAGTCTTTTAGTAAATGTGTCCATTGGTTTAAACTTTTTGTATATTAAGTTTGAGATTATATTCTAATACTTAAATTTGAAAGAAATAAGCACAAATTAATCTAAGCGAAAAAATACAATATCAACTAAAAATCCTTACAATAACTCTCCTGAGAGCTGCCTCCGCTTAATTACCGACATCTAACTTTCCGAAACTAACGGTTTAATATGACATTCAAAAAAGGTCATCAGTCGCGCGATCAAAGGGTTAACCATTGCGATGGCACAATTACCGGTTAACATCCAAATGTGTGGGCGTTTATATATGTACATACGTACGTATGCAAGTATTTGTTTGTAAATATACACATGTACTAGGGTGTTCGCTTTTTTCCAAAACCGGTTTAAGAGTTATTCGAAAAATTTCAATTTGAAAAAAAACCGGTGGCCGATTTTGAAATTAAGAAAAAACCGGATATACCGACTTTATTTTACACATTTTTTATATAGTGAAAATGCTTATCTTGGTATCAAGTCATGACCAAAAATTACTATAAAAATATTAACAGTAAAGATAGTTTTTATTTAGAAAAGAGCAAGGCAAAATAGATACAAAGCTTTTTTAGATCAAATAAAAATCAGTGAAAAATTCACGTCTGGTCTTTTTTTTAACACTTTATTGCATTTTTTCTGGCTTTGTTCGGTTTTGAGTAGTGCTCTTGTCGCCGTAACCGAGCGCTTAGAGGTGCCTAGTCGGGAGATCCCTTGTTCAATTTCAGGTCCCAGCAACATCAACAAACGTTTTTTTTCAAATAGTTGTCGCCCCTCGCAAGACAATGGCAAACTCCCGAGTGTACTTCTGCCATAAAAAAGCAGAACAAAAATTGGAAGAGAAGCTCGGTGAAACAGGCGTTTAGGCGCCAAGCATTCATATATTGGAATCAAATATGATATACTGTTCATCCCCAAAATAACCTAGGATATAATTTTAAAACTATTTATTTAGGGGTGTCCCTTAAACTGGAAAACTTCGAAAAACTTAAATCTTTTACTCTGAGTTCAAGATTTGGATGAAATGAAAAAAAAAACGAGTTTGTTCGATCGAAAAATACGGTTTGTTCGATATTCGAAAAATCAAGATTTAAAAAAAAAAACAGCCTGTAGATTAAAAAAAAAAAACATAAACGGTGGTAACCGGTTTGGAAAAACCTAATATATACAAAAATGTGTTATTTTATGAGAAAGAATAATTAGTCTAGTTTTAAAGTTAAATACATATGTATCATAATTTTATTTTTTGAAGATTTCTGAACGGAAATATTCTTAGTCGATCAAAAAATATTTACTTTTAACGATTTTGTTGCATGTTGCACCATGTAAAATAGTTATATGGGAAACTTCAATGCCCCGGCGATTTCAAAAAAAAAGGTCTCCGTATGTTCGATAATCTTCAGTTCTGGGTGGTAACCCGGGGAAAAAGTTGCCTTTCCTGTGTATTTTTGGATCACCCTAATTTATATCCATAAATAGTTTTGCAAATGTAAATTAAGAAAACAATAGTAAAGCAATCACATCTATGTACAAACAAAAGAACCTACTTGTCTGTATGTAATTCTTGACGGCAATCATATTGATTGACTAATGGTTGGCGTGAATCATTAAAATTCGATACAGGTGTAACCGTGGCCGGTATTCTAAAGCGGCTGGGGCACCTATACAAAAAACTTACATACATACACATTTATATCTATATTTACTAATGTATTAATGTACGAGTATATACTACATATGTATATATGTATATATCTACATAAGTAAAAATTGAAAAAAAAAATGATATAGAAACAATATTCAAATCAATCACCGCAAAGTTTTACAAACATACTTAAATATTTACTTCTCTGTATACGTATCGGATTCCATTTTCCAACTTCTAACATTATGACATTCTTGAATGGTTTTCAATTCAATTTTAATTTTTGCTATCAGAGCTACGAATTTAAGTCGAGATCATATCAATTTTCTGATATTTTTTTACTGTTGAAACCGTATAAGTATGTATATATGTGTGCGTATGTAAATATGTATGTATGTAGCTCATTGCTGAAAGAACTTTTGCCCAAAAACAGTGACAAAACTGCTATCAAAGCATCATTTGGTTTCCTACTTTTTTCCAAGAGTGATTGTTTTCTATACAGTCATTAACCCTTTCCGTGGATTTTTTTATTATAGTGGCCACGTCAGAAAACCATTTTTACGTTCGTTTTGCAGCGTTTTTTTTTTGGAAATCACATGCTCCCATTAGAGTAGAATAAAACTGAATTTAATCCCTCTTTGATGTTAAACTCCGATTAAATGCCGATTAGAAGAAAAAAAATGTTTTTTGGGGGTTATTTTTCATCTTTTTAGGGCTTAAATAAAAGGAACAGAGCTAGGCGCTAAGGATTATGATACTCAAAGGACCCCCGAATCATTCACAAGCGGTTTTATCAGACTTTTAGTTACTTAGGGCCGGTTGTTCAATGCCTGATTATCACTACTTGCCGGTTAAACATCATTATCGACGATTTCGACATCATGCATATAGCAGTGATCGATAAAGCAGTCCTTGTATCTAACCGGAGCTTCTACCTCCGATTTTTGCTAATCAGACATTGAACAACCGGCCCTTAGCTACATATGTTGGTAGCTGCAGCCGCCATACCGATTCCGCCATCTTTGATTTGAAAATTCTGGCTATAAATTCAAGATAAGGGACCCCAAAAACCTAAAAGTAACCACTTTTAAGCTTTTTTGTGAGATTAATAGGAAACAATTTCGGACCGAGTCATTTAGCTATGACGACTCATGCTTACGAAGTAATACCGAAGTACTTCACATTATAACTGGTATATGTTGAATTTTAAAGGGGAAGAGTAGTACTATTCAGCACTAAAAAATCTCTAAAAAACGATGTGTTTAACTAAGGTGGCAAAAATTTTGTTGAACTGCGTTATTCGTAAATACGCTACGTATTTTTAATTTTCTGAATACTTGGACTACTGCGCCACATGGCAGTAAAAGTATTACCCTTTATATATGTATGCTGTTAACATTTTTAATTTTACCTGAATAGGACCACTAATAGCAATTTTCTGAATATCCCGACTACAGCAGCATCACCTCGTGGATCCTTTTTTTGTAGAAGTATTTCTTTTCGTATATGGAGCAATATTACTAATTTCAACTGAATCGGATCCCAATTACGGATTTTATAAATATCCCGACTTCAGCACCAACTTGTCCTTGCCACGTGTCTATGGAATGTTCTGTCCAAATTTGTTACGTCTTTTCATATATCGATATATTTACACATGTATGTACGCAGATTACTTACACTGCTCTTCTTTATACGCTAATTTTTCGCATTGCTTTTTTCGCATATGGGCTTATGTATCTTTATTTTAAATAGACTATAATCACTTAATTAAAGGCTAAAAGAGGCAAATATCATGAAAAAGGATAGATGGCAACATCGAATATATTTGGAATCGTGGTAACTTTATTTTCGAAACTACTCCATCTCTCCGAAAGGAACAACTGCGACAACGAACAACTTAAACTCCGGAAGGAAAGCCACATCTGGTATATTGACGGCTCCAAGCAGTCTGACTACGGAGCAGGAATGTACGACACACAATCCAGACGGCTCCTTTTCAGCGGCATGGGGCAAGGTAACTCTGTCTTTCAGGCCGAGGTTAACGCCATGTGTAGTCATGGGCAATGAAGTGGCATATATTCTCGCCAGAAAAGGGGCTGCACAGGGATTCATAGGCCCAGGATCCTTTACCGGTCTGCAATGGAGCTCCGTTAGGCGAAACTACTATATCTGGATGAAGAACGAAACGCAACATTAATGGAAAAATACGGAAGGTAAAATACAGGCTGCTGTGGTGTAGTGGTAAGCAGCGCGCGCTTCCATTCCGCAACGCCTGGGTTCAAGCCCTGGTCAAAGCAACATCGCAAAAAAAATATAGAAAGGAGGTTTTTTCTTACGAGGATCAAAGATAACCTGTAGTTGAATAGAGGTTTGTTACAATAGATCGTTTCGGTCGCGGTAACTAGGTGACCGCTCCCTTCACTAAATGTAATCTAATCACTAAGCAAAAAAATGCAAATTACGAAAAATCCGTTCCCTGGTAATTACATACACGTTATCAAAATTGGGTGTGATGGTTAATTCATTTCACCAGTTATTTTTAATTATCTATAAATACATATGTATGTATTTAAAAGGCGTGGAAAATATGTCTGCCAAAAACTTACTAAGCACTGCGTATTTATATGATTTTATCTACAATGTACATTAGCGTGGGCCGAAAATCCGCTTTTTTAGAATTTTGATTGGTATTTAATAGCAAAAATATGGTTCACTATGCTCTAAAAGCAATCTGTGTGAAAGATGAAAATTTTTGGTCAATATCTTAGGCTCGCCTGAGTCCATCAAAGTTCAATATGCTCAAAAGATAAAAATTAATTAATACGTTAATTAATACTGTTTTTTTTAGTTAAATTGCAAGTATCTTCGAAAGTATTAGTCCTACATAATTTGGTATATGGACGTTTTTTGTAGAGAATCGAAGTAAGCTAAGAAATTTTTTTTTACCACTTGAACTTTGATGGACTTGGGCAAGCCTAAGATATTGACCAAAACTTTTTATCTTTCACACAGATTGTTTTTAGAGCAAAATAAACCATATTTTTGCCAATTACCAACCAAAATTAAAAAAAAGCAGATTTTCGACCCACGCTAATGTACATATCGCACACTTAACTCAACGTTCATAGAGGGAAATTTAACTGCTTTGGGAGCGTACAGATTCAACGCAATTAATACAAAAGCAGGTATCACAGTAGTTTTGTAGTTAATGTATTTAATCATAAAGAAAAAAATATTTCCATTAGTTGGATGTAAGTCCTATGAATTGATTTATGCAAAAAAATCGCCCAAATTTTTTTAGAGTTGATCTCGAGTTTTTCGATTAGAAAAAAAGGCTTTTAAAATACATATCAGTACAAAGGTTTATGAATATTTTTCTAAATAATTGCAGACATTTGAAATTAATTGCAAGTATTTTCCAAAAAAGTGGAAGCATTCAAACGTAAATTTTTTTTCTTTAATTTTTGAACATAAATAAATAAAAAGCCAGTGCTTTTTTAAAAATCGCCACGGATAGATCAACGCGAAATTTAATTATCTTTTATTTAGAAAAATAGAAACTTGAAATCGGTTCATATTTGGGCTCTCAAAATTAATTTGTCCACAGCAGACCTTTTTTGCCCCACTGTGTGGCGTGTGTTGCTACGTCTGTTAAGTAAAATATTTTTCATTTTAATATAAGGTAAATATATTTATGTTAATTTTATTTTATTCTATGCTTATTGTAGCAAAAAGACCTATGTATATCCTTGCTACAACCGTTTTCGGTTTAGACTGAGACAAAAAGTTTCGGTAATTTCCTGTTTTTGCCAGTTCTTCCAGTTTTTTGTGCCAAGTGTAGACAGATTTTTCTGCATTTGGTCTTTCCATTCAGTTCTTGGGTGCCCTTACTTTGTTGTGCACGGATGGGTGCTGAATCGAAGGATATTATCGCAAACGTAGAATGTTAAAGTATTTACAGTTCGCCATTCCAACTTCTTCGGTACCCATCACCCACGCGAAACTCTGTGAAGCGTTTTCATCTTTATTTGATAACGTCCACGTTTTCGCGCTTTATAGTGCATTCCTACAGCTATGAAATCTGAGATTTCGGAAATCTTTCGATATCTAGGAGGATTTTCAATAAATTTTCTTTTGTATTTTAATCAGATTTTAAAGAATTTCTATTGAAGTCATCACTTTTATAAAACGAACAGATCTTTTAATACCAAAAAGATGAAGTGTCATAATGTTCTGTATAAGCAAAAGTAAATAAACGTGAGTAAAGTGCTTATAAACAATTTAGCATAAATAAAAAAGTAAAAATAAACAAAATTATTACAAGGAATGCAGTTTTAAATATTACCTGTGACCGGCAAATGTCTAGGTGTGGTGAAAACACGTATACGCGTATTCGAGGTCGATTAAGTGGGAATGCACTATTATAAAGGGCTGAGCATGATGAGAGATTTGTAGAGCATAGTTTTTGTTCGTCGATAGAGGGATCTGCTATTCAATTTTCTACCGATTCTAAAGAAGCAATTTTTGCAAAGGTTGTTCTCTGCTTGGTGTCCAGGTTGACATTATTGGTAGTGCTTGTGCTGGATCCTAGGTTAACAAAGCCCTTCCGTGAAGTTATATCTGCCATCAGTCAGTTTTGTTCCAATAAGTGAAGACTCTTTGTTTGCTAAAAATTATATTCATAAGCCAACCCTTTTTTGGTCACTGATTCGGTATCAGTGGGCTGATCAATTTTTTGCCCGCTGACCGCCAGCATAACAACGCCCTTAGTGGGTTCAAATTATATATTTTTTAAAGCATTTCACTCCGTACACTGATTCGCTTGTTCCAAACGGGTTTATAGCGTGTTTTCTTCGAATATTTTTAGGCGGTTGTTTGAACTCTTGATTTTTCGAATACCGAGTAATTCGGATTTTTACAATCGAATAAACCCGGTTTTCAACAAGTTTATTTATATACCACAATCCAAAAACTCTAAATACTTATTTTATTGAAAATTGAAAAATTATATTTTTAATAAGTTTATGTCTTAAAAGAAGCGTGGACGAAAATCTTTCACCGTTTTGGTTTGTTGTAGCAGCGTACTAAACTCTGCCTAAATCAGTGAATCGACTAAATGCTATCTTCATTCTCATCTACCGGCAGGCTCTGGAAAAGGCCAATTCCGATGGTTGTGGGCCGTAGGGAGTGGGTTGTTCGATGAGCTGATGTGATTGGGCGTGTGAAGAGGTGGTTAGCATGGTCGGGACATCCTATTCAAATTGGACAGAACAGTTTTACTTGCACCCAGTATCTAGCTTCCTCAACATTGGTAATCTTGCCGTGGCGGCGCAGCTTAAGGCACCCGTGCTGATGGATGAATGGCCAGTGCGTAGTAAAAAGTGTCTGGTCGCTAACGGTCCCCTCCTATGCCCGAGCAAGGTCGGTTGTGGAAGTGCCTTCTCTATGCATCCCGGCGCTGCGGACTACCCGTAGGATCAAAAATGGAAACAACTAATAACAAAAACAGCAAGAGCAACAACGAAAACCCGGCGAAGGTGTGACGTTGCCAGAGAAGGAACAGCTCCTGAAATCCGCTGATAAAGCAACGAACCCTACAGCTATTTCCTCTGTTGGTGCAAGCCATATCACCTCAGCAGGAAAAGCTGGAAGCAGCAGTAAAACGGAAGGTGCCGGTCATAGTACCGCCCTTTTGCAATTAGATAATTCTAGTGCGGATAGTGCCATAGTACACCGAAAAAAAGCCAACATGCAGCAAGAACGCGGCCGGTACCTAGCCGGAAAAGCACATGCAGCAGCCGGATGTGAAGACGGGTGCGATGAGGAAGATAAACTCAGGGGCATGGAGGAACGTACTGTCACCATGGTAGCTAGGGAAGCTCAAAAAAGAAATCGCTCGGAAGCAAGGGAGTGTAGCGGAGTCCGCAACGTCCACTAAGCAAAGTTACTTTAGCGATGTTGCAAGAGACCACCTTCAGGCTTCTATTATCGACGAAGGTAGAAGAACGCCGCTAGCAGTGCAGCAAAAATGGGTTGAGATTGATGTGAGGCTGTCGAGTTTAGTAAGGCATTACGTCCTCGCCAACCCTGACCGTCCTTACCCAGAGTTTGACTCGTCGGAGTCCCTAAGTTTCTACGGTGCATAAAGCTGCAGAATAAGAACATCCCGGCAATAGGCAAGTGGGAGCTTATCAAAGTCAAAGAGCCGAGGAAGCCCACCAATAAGCCAATTCTCCTCGCGATTTGCCCAGAATCATTGGAGCCCTGGCAAAGGCCGACAAGAAAATTCGGTTCGGCATCAGAAAAGCCAATATAAGGGAAATACTTGGTGAAGCTAGCTGAGAGGAAGAGAATCCGGATATCGACGGTGCAGGTGAGCTCCTCATGGGAGTTAAACTGAGCGATGAATCGGACCAGTAAGATAGTTCAAATAAATCTGCAGCACGCGAAGTGTAATAAATAATAGTGCTACCAGGAAAGAAAGCGCGGTTATTTACTCAGATAGCTCGGCAACACTCCTGGCTATTTCATCTACTGTAACCAATTCCAAGCTAGTCAATGAATGCAAGATGGAACTACGCTCGGCGTCTCCGTCAATGTCCATCTATCTTGTTTGGGTTCCCGGCCATAGGAATACAGAAGGCAACGAGAGGGCAGACGAACAAAAAAAGAAGGAGTTAGACCGAGATCTACATATCGCGCACTTTCTTCAAAGGTGTACTAATTCAATACTTATCTTATTAATTTAACTGAATTAAATTTTTTCAGATAGGTGGCAATCCGCTTAAGAAATGTCTTCGACAGTAAACTTTCTTAAACTTCTTCATGTAGTTTAACATCAGAATTGTAATATTTCTTTTATTTTATCAAATTAAATGAATAAGATTTTTCAAACCTCAAAACCTCTTTAGTTTGATGCCCATATTGCAATATTTAATTTATCTTATTAATTAAATTAAATTAAAAATTGCATACAGGTGGCAACCCTCTATAAAATTTTCTTTGAAAAGGTAATAATGTCAATTGACTTTATTTCCGTTGATCTTATTACCGGAACAGCTGGACATATTTTCCGGCAGGGTCTGCAATTCACTTCCGAGTGAATTTCAACCCCTGCCAATTTGAATTTAACGCGAATTCGACTTAATTTCTCTCGGGAGTGAATTACAGAACCTGCCTGATTAAGTTCGATAAACTTACCGAAATCGAAAGACACACAGGTCCTTACAATTTTGGGGCTCCTCATGCCATCCAATGCGGGTATATACATTTCGGAAAAAGTCGTTTTTATTTATCAAGCGAAACTTTTCGAGTTACATAAATACACACATACATATTTTCGAGCTCACAAACAGCCCTATATTTGGTTAAAATATACTGGTGAATGTTAGAAAAATGACCAAATTTAATGATTTTGTTGGAAGTAAATAATCGATGTTTTATGTGGATGGATAAACTTGGAGAGTAAAACACCATCTAAGCTCAAAATTCTATTCATTTCGATTTCATTTAGCGTTGAGATTAACAGCGTTTCGATTTTTGCGACACTGTCTTTACCAAAGGTACATACATACTAGGAATGTTAATCCCGGGATCCCGGACTTTTTAAGGTCTCGAAAATCCGGGATTGTTGGCAAATAATCCCGGGATTTTCGGGATTTGTAATTTGCACTGATGGCAAAAATAGAAACTCTTTTCCTTGACCAGTATTGGCTATATTTCTTTTTTATTTAATAATTAATATTTTTTTTATAAATGTCTAGCTCATTCTACATACATATAACACCGCGCGATAGTAAATTTTAAACACAAATATCAATATATTCGCGAAACCATGGGGCAAATATAGTAAAATTGCGTTTTTAGTTTTTCACTCTGACATCAGTAATTTAAAAATATTTTAAAAAATTCAGAGAAATGTGTTCAGAGAAGAAGTATGGGTATAAAATTAATGAGCAAATCCTGTAGAATTTAAACATATTTAAGTTTCTGGTGCAGAAGGGCTGGTAAATATTGAAATTGTCATTTTAAAATTTTATCCTTGAAATTTCGCAATATTTGTTTTTGAAAAAATTATATGTTAAGGGCTTATATAAACTCGATAACATCCTCGAGTTTCGTTCTTCTAACTTTGACAGCTTAAAAATTACCTATTCGTCCTTGTGAATCCAAAAAATTAAAATTTTTTAAATTCTAAAGAAATTTACATTGCATTTGTTACCCATATTTTTATTCTATATTGTATTGAATTTTTTTAAAATTTTTTGGAATTAATCATATCTTTGAAATTACAAAGTCCTTCAAAATAAATCCCGCTGTAAGAGGGAAAAAATAAAAACGCCACTTTAAATAAAAAAGTAGGTTTCAAACCCATTTATTTTTATTTATTTATTTCATGGAAGGAGAGCTTCTCAAACAATATACAAGCAAATTTTTCGATTCAAGTTGTTGAAAAGTAATGTATATCTAAATCCCGGGACTAATCCCGAGATGCCGGCATTGTGACAACGCCATCCCGCAAATGCCGGGATCGGAAAAAGCCGAAAAATTAACATACCTAATACATACCTATATAATGGCAGGTAGACGGCCAGTAGTTTGTGCTGTTGGCGGCTACCGCTTTTGGCTTGTGCGAGCTTCAGGTCTAAACAGCGATTCAGTCGCTGGAAAACCATCAAAACGTGGTGTTGGTGCGCGTAGCAGTCTACGCTGTCATAGTTTTTCGTATTTTTCTTAGCAACACTTTGAACAGCTCAAATGTAGTAATTTTCACAGTTAATTTTTAAATCGATTACCTGCATTGCGAGTGTTAATTTTAGTGAACAGCGTAAACAGGCAAAAAAAAAAAAGAAAAGAAAACTAAGCAAAAACAGAAGGCGCATTAATTGCTATATATATATATGTACACGCTTAGTTAATTGTTATTGTTTTAATACGTGTTTTTTTGTTGTAGTTGCATTACTGTATTGTTGGCATTTAGTGTGCAGTGCAGAATTGCGTGCGACACACAAAGCATAAGCGTTGCACAAAACACGAAGTAAAAACGAAAGAAAAATAAAATTAAAAAAGTACAAAAAACAAAAAAGTTAATAAATCGAATTAAGTGGAAATTATAGAAATCATGCCGTCCGAAAACCATAAAGATATCGAAATCGGCAACAAAGTGGAAAATGTTGGTGCCAGCGACAATGTGGAAAGCGTAAGCGCCGCTGCCGCCACCCCCGCTAATGCTGCAGCAGCCGCAGGTACAGCAGCGCCCAGTGCAGTGATAGTCGTGGCTAAGGAATCGGTGCCCGCCGATACCATTACGAATGGCAGCTCGAACGTGAAAAGTACGACGACGTCAGCCGCACCGCCAAGTAAGGAGTCAGCAGCTTCTCAATCGCAAGAGCAGCCGAAACAAGAATCCACTGCCATGCAGGCAAATCTGCACCCGGCCATGCAACCAATGCAACAATCTGTCGCAGGTAAATTTGCACTCGCTTTCTGTGTATGTATGTATGTATGTATATACGTATGTGCACTTGCCGTCTTAGCCACCGCAGCCGCCCAACACCTTGACACTTGGACCATTAGCAGCTGCAACAAGTAGATTTGCTAGGCTGCTGCGGCAGTAAAAGTTGTTTTGCCGGCTTGCGTGTGTATGTACTACATACATATGTACAATGTATCCATGCACACAGCCAATTCATTTATGTACCTTAATATGTGTGCATAAGTTTGTAGTAAAAGTAAAACTAACTTGTAGATCTTTGTATGTATGTAAATATGTTCACAGGTATATATCGTGGTTATGCGCGACGCCGTCAAAGCGGGCGCGTTCGCCTCTGGTCTGGAGCGCCGTTGTTCGCGTTTTGCGCTCAATTTCACTTTTTTCACTTTTGGTAGTTTACAAGTTGTTCGTGTTGTCTGAAGTGAATTTTCCATGAATTTCCAATGTTAACATAAATATTTGTGAGTCTGTGCCAGCTCAGTATAGGTAAAGCGATGTTCGACGCAAGTAAAAGTAATTAGCATCTGTAACCCAATCGCCTTGCAGCGCCTTGCCCTTTGTTGAGTGGTTTAATTAATTAAAACTAACAGCACAAATATTTGTTTGATGTGTCATGTACTAAATAACTCCACGCCATATATGCTTGTATGTAGATATATATGTAAATATGCACGGTTTCTATGTACGAGTATAAGTACATTTAAAAGTTTGTAAACATCCACACCCAAGTCACTTTGCATGCACCCATTTCCATACTGCAAATATGTATATCCAAGTATATACGAGTAAGTATGCATATGTATGTATGTATGTATGTACATTGATATGCATACTGGTTTATCTATGAGTATGAAGTGGCATAAACATGTACATATATAAATATATGTAAATTTTAAATACTTTGAACTGACAGATTTTCCTTAGTATGCATCCCTATGCGCCGATGCCCTTGTGCAGTCAAACTTCGATATAACGAATCTCCACGGAACCAGATAAACGTTTAGTTAAGTATTTTAGTACATATAAGGAATACTGCGACCCGTAGACGAATTCCTAACCCTGAATACTCAAGGTACTCACTGTTGCCCTAATAATTTATTTTAATTTATTAAATATCCAATATCTGCAATATTTAAGAGACTACTGCACCTTTTAGCTAAAGGATAACCGAAGTTTGTGGTAGATATTTTCGGAACCAATCCAAAGCAAGTTTGAAGTTTATTCTCCTATTAGAAAGATTGGATATTTGACTGTCTGAGCAGAGTACTTATCCTTTCGACTCCGACGTTGCCTTAACTTCAACTTGGCTTGTTTAAAGGCTTATCATCTGCGTTGTTTGTGTCTTTGTCTGATAAACTGTAATCATAATGCTATTTATGGCGTCTTCTTAAAGTGTGATCATATCGTCCCCTTTTTGCCAGAAACATGAATGTGTAAAAATCAAAGTGTTGGGAAACCAAGTTTGAATTTTTTTATGAGACTTAACTCCAGAGTCGCTGCAGCCTCCCAAAAAAAAGTATCCCAAAATTTAGCCTAACAAGTATCCACGTTTTTGAAGTGTTGAAGTGAAACTCCTTAATCGAGTTCGGAGATGGTTGCGAGAAATGTTTAACACCATATCATAAAATCTGTATCGTTCGTTCGATTTTCAAAAATGAGGTGTCAAATTAAAGGGCTTGACCTGTACATGTGCAGTATGGTTTTGGTTTTTTAAAGGGTTGCTATATATAAGAAAATCAAATCAAATTATCTATTAAGTTAAATGAATTATCCCAATATGGGTATCAAAAGAAATGGTTTTCAATAAACTGTATTTTTTAGCTCCATGAAGGAGGGTCGCCTGTTTGAAAAGTCGAATTGAAGAGGTTACTTCACCAGCCTGTTGGCTCACCCTTTCCTCAAGAAATAATGAACGGGCATATATTTCTGTTGCAAGCATGGGTTGCCTTGTGATATTTTTTCACAAAAAACTTTAGAAACCCGTATTAGAAAGCGTATCAAATTTCTTAAGAACTGAGTGCTGCGTTTGACACAAGAAAATTTCTTAGCCATTGCTTGTACGTCATTTTATATGGAGTTTTTGGTTTTCTTGAGAGCTGCATACTGGCCTTTAGAAAGGTATCCGAATTTGTACTGGGAACAAAAAAAGTATCCACTCAAAATTCGTCGCAAAAAGTATCCATTTCGATCCGAATGGATCAAAACGGCAACATTGCTTAACTCTACATTCAAGTTCCTGAACAGCCCTATTGTAAAAAACTATGATTTCCGTCTACGCATGCTATTCTGGGGATTTTAAATAGGGTCTTCCAGGAATAGCCAATGGTAGATTTTCCAGGCACTCAGCTACACCTAAAAGGCATAATCAGTCTTTCACACGGTATCGTCGATAGGCTCTTATAAATATTCAATTTTAAGACGGCTTATCCGGATGTAATTTGCGCAAAACAGCGAGATCACACTTTTTGTGGATTAGCCAAAGGCCACTGAGACTATAATCTTCGCGCAGCGCTTCTTCGCCCATTTTGTACAGCTCAGTTGGTATACTATCTCCTGCGGGGAGCTTTAATGCTATTCTCATTTCGTTCATTACGATCCTCCAGTCGATCACGAAGCTATGTGAACATCGTCATCGGTTTGTAAAGAGCAGTGTGGCCAGATTATCACAAAAAGCGGGGCTAAATTTGTTTTGAAAAAAGGTTAGAAAAAGTAATACCCTGTGAAAAATGAAGTTTAAAAGTCTTCGCCAACTTGATAACTTCCGCGAAACCGATTTTATTTAAATCAATTTTTAAATCATTCCCATCAAAATACAAAATAATATCTTTCAGGTTAATAACATCACTTCACTTTATGCAAAATGGAGTTCAATTTCAATTCAATTTCAATTTTTTTTTTTTTTTTAATCTAAAGAAGTAAGTTTCTCAAGGAAATGGTACCATTCTCTGTTATTGTAATATGTGAACAGTAAACAGAAGTTTTTGAAACATTAAGTATTTTTAATATGGTAATTACTTTTATAAGTTCCGGGCCGAATATTACTATGAATAGTTTAAGTAAAAAAGGCTAGAAAAAAAGCCACGAAGTCAGACCGAAAAAACTGAGGCTATGGCTTAAAATTAAGTGCTAAATTTAGCCTTAATAAGGCTAACGTGGTCACACTGGCAAAGAGATGTAAAAATGTGCAAACATTACTCCCATAAAGTTTCAAAACTTTTCAGCTACAAAGTAGCAGTGGCTTTCATTTCTTAACGCACTGTATACATAAATATATGCACAATGTTCATACATATGTATATGTAATAGACCTCTGCATGAGTTGATTCAAACTTCTAGTCAAACAGAGTACAATAGATTTCTAATACTCTTCTTCAGCGTTTTGAACTTTGTAATTTATGAATATACATTTTGTTTTAAATTTTCTACCTTCAAATGGGAGTATGTGAATGAAAAGCATTCAAACCCATTTTGGTTATAGATTTTCTACAAACAAGTTTGTTCGTATTTTAATAGATGTTTTACTATTTCAATTCAATTTATGTTCACATTGTTTGAATATTGTTATGACGACACACATACCAGAGCAGTATTCACTCAAATTCAAAAAAATTTTAAGCCAAAATCATTCATTCGATGCCATTTTGAATGAATTCATGCAGCCCTCTAATATATAAGTATGTTCGTATATATGTATATTTAGAAACTTTAAGAAATGCAGCATAAATCCTCAAAACTACATGATTTTTGCAAATATGTACAAAGTATGTACGCATGCTCTTTTGCTCACTCTGAATTTTTAATACACATCTTTTATACCAAGAAAAATTCCTTTTTTATTTTTTATTTTTTTTTTGTCGTCTAGGCATGCATGCTTAATTAAGATTATTCCGAGACGATATGGGAATGTAAATGAACAATTGAAGAATAGAGATATTATTATTCATCAGTGGCTTCATAAATAAGCAGACAAACAATAGAGTATTTACATTCATACATATGTTTGTATGCACCTATGTATTTTGTATTTATGTACGTATATACATAAATATAAATTAATTTTTTAATTTTTATTTACATATACTGGTACATACATAAATATGCACATAAGTATAGATGCATGTTTGTATACGATGTATATGTATTTGCATGTGTACTTATGCATGTACATATATGTGTGTGTACGTACACATTAGGGTGCCCACCGATTTTTTTTTTTGAAATTTTAAAACACTACCACCAAGTTTTCCTCCTTTCTATGAGAAATATTATTGCCTATTTTTGCAGATTCTTTATAAATCATTTAGAGGTCGCGACTTGTTATTTTAGGTCAGAAAATACGGTTTTGTAGATTTATCACTTTTTGAATGACTATTTTTCATTCAATTCTGAAGATCGAACATGTCGTGAAAAGAGGATTTATAGGCCTTTAAAACGATGTATAATAATTTATTGTCAGACTTGGATTGTTGGGAATTTTCATCGGGCAAATAACAAAAAAAAAAATTGTTTCTTAATTTTTAAAATTTCGACCATCGCTAATTTCTACTATTTCAAAAAATGTATTACTATGTAAAATCAAATTTATTTTCAAATAAATTGTTACATCATTTATTGCAATCGCAATAATAAGAAAAGTTGCCTAAATTCGACAATTTTTGTGCGATTGCAATAAATGATGTATCAATTTATCTGAAAATAAATTTAATTTTAGATAGTACTACATACTTTGAAATTGTGGAAATTAGCAATTGTAAAAATTTTAAAAATTACAAAAAAAAAATGTTTTTTTTTTTCTTATTTGCCCGATGAAACCTCCCAACAATCCAAGTCTGACAATATACATAATTTTAAAGACCTATAAAGACTTTTCTCGCAGCGTGGTCGATCTTTAAAATTGAATGAAAAATAGTCATTCAAAAACTGATAGATCTACAAACCTATTTTCTGACCTAAAATGAAAAGTCGCGTCCTCTAAATAATTAAAAAAAAAATCTATAAATATAGGAAATAATATTTCTCATTAAAAGAAAGAAAATTGGGGTAAGGTCTTGTAATTAAAAAAAAATGTATGGGCACCCTAATATACATATATGTACATATAAATATATGCAAAAGTTTATTACAAGCGCCAAAAATTCAAGGTTATCATGAACCTTGCTACGAATGTGTGCGACTTATTTTTTGTCTTACCATTGTTCTTAAAAAATTTTCTGTTTTATCAGTTTTTGTACCTTCGTGAAGGTTTTAGAAATAATTTTCTTTGACAATTGTTTGTTATAACCAACAATGAATGTGTGCATATGAACATGTGTATGTGTGCATGTTTTACATAACATGTTGCCAAAATGGTTATCACAGGTGTATGTGCATAAACAAACTTTTTGATTACTTTTTCACTCCCAACTATTTGTGTTTTTTTGAATTTCACGTATTCGTTACTGAAAAAATCACTCAGAATATTGCAAAAATTTTAAAGCTGACATTCTTTTTCGATAATCAAATATGTATGTATATGGACATATGTATAAATATACATACATAGATATGTACAGGGCCGTCGAGAGAAAATCCGGGCCCGCGGATAAATATGTGCCACAGACCACAATAAAACTAAGGGATTCCGCGAAATATTTGGGCATAAGTAGGCCTTGATAAAAAATATTAAGCTTGATTCAAAACACCGAAGAGCGGCTGCGGAAAGCCACTGTTGCCATACATAGTTATAGAGGAGCAACCGTCTAAAAATAGGGGAAGGAGTTCCGGGGTCTGAAGTTGCCATAAGATTATGCACGGACGGCTCCAAATTAGAAAACAGGGTAGGAAGAGGGGTATATTCGGAACAATTGGGAATACAACGATTTTTCCGTCTACCTGGCCACTGTAGTGTCTTTCAAGCCGAACTGGCAGCTATACAAGAAGCCGTTGACAGCCTAAAACAAGTTGTTGTAGCTAGGTCAGGCGGCCCTTATGGCGCTTGACTCTGTCACTAGTAATCCGAAAACGGTTGCCAACTGCCGCAAATCACTTTACGTGATGGCAGAGCAGTTCGCCTTGCCCTTGGTATGGGTACCGGGGCACGAGCTTACAAGAGGGGGGTACTTCCACTCTACTTTCACCAGGCTGGAAGGAGATAGGTATGCCACTCGCTTCCTGCAAGCTCTTACTAAGGGAACACTTCCTTGAAGAAGCGGCCAATAGATGGGAACGCACTGAAAACTCTAATTCAACGTAGCTTACATGGCCAAAATTGAATATTCAGAGATCGAGAGAAATTCTCACTCTTAGTAGAGGCGATATCTCACTGGCCATTGGCCTGCTCACAGGACATACCTAGGGACACGATATCGAACAGAAAGTATCGATATGGTACTCATTTAAAGTATCGCTTTAAAAATATCGGGTACCCATTAATATCGGAATAAAAAGACTCGATATTTCAAATATCGATACCAAAATCCAAAAAATGTATATGAATATAGGTCTCGTATATAGGCCGCTGTGGTGTAATGATTAGAAGTGCTCAAAACTTGAAAATGAAAAACAGCTTCCCAGTAAAACAAAATCGCCGTTCAAAGTCGCCATAAAACTGTAGGGACCCCTTTTGTGCCACAACATTAATAGCACAGTATAGACAGTAACCAACCTTTTTGGGTTGTTGTTGTTGTAGTTGTTGTTGTTGTAGTTATATTCACTCCTGAGGAAGGCACGGGGTTGTGTGCTGCTATTTAATGGCCTTCCTCAGACTTTTTCTTAGATTTCAGGGTTGTGTGCTGCATTATTATTAGATAAATAAATTTAAGCATTTGACAATACGTGATTTTATTAAAAGAAAATTATAAATGGTGTTGAAAAACCAAACAAACGCTCGTGCGAAAGCTCTATTTTTGTGTGTTGTTAAAATTTATACATGGCGTATTGATGGTAATGCAAGCAATGTATTCTTTTGTGGATTTTATGTTACTTGCGAATTTAGACAACGTGCGAGCTGCCAGGTTCTGTTATCAATATAATTAACACAAGCTTTTTCGCGTAGTTGCCTTTCAATAAATAGAATAAACAAATATTCGCAAATAAATTGGATTTATTTTATAACTGACAACTAAAGTACGCTTTTTGTTCTTTTCTCCATTTTGATTTTGACTCTTTATTACCGCCAACAACTTTATGTGTATACATATTTACAAGCTGTCAAAATTTTGCGTAGTCCCACGAACTAGGTAAAAACTATGGCATTCGTATTCACAAGGAGAAATCTCAAAATTTTTGTTTGGTATTTCCAAATTTTGTCTTTTTTATCAGTTGGCAAAAGCCCTCAGTGGCAGCGCTCCTAGCGTTGAGATAGTAATTTCATGTCAATTAGTAGAAAAGATCCATGTTGAAAAACTTTTTTATTATGGCGAGAAAATTTTACATTGCTGTGCCAATTCGTAACTTTTTACTGCTGGAAATTTTTGACAGTTGCTCTGGTGCAAAAGAAGTTGAGCACTGACTTTTATTTTTCTAGAACTAAAAGCCATGCATTTATTAGACGCCTTAGTAATAAAATTAGAACAAAAAAATTCTTCAAAACCGTCAGGACGGGTTGAAAATTTTCATTCACCTCATAGTTAACAAAAATTTACAATCCGTAGTACTTTTCTATCAATTCGCAAATGCCGTTTGCACAAAAAAGGTTATGAAATGCGTTTTATTTAAATCGTTTAGAAAATGAGTCATTTATGTATACCATTTTATGTGGAATTATACAATAAATTTCGTTTTACACTATACTTTTGGAAACTATTTGGAGTTAATTATTTGTTGTTTCTTAAAAGCGTGCTTGGAAGGCGTGTGTACCAATAATTTCATCCCTAGCATATTCATCCTCGAGGAAGACAGTCGACAAATTCACCGAAGGTTGTTTACTGGTTATATTGTGATTAATAGCCCGAACACAATGAAAACGACGAGCTATGGACCATAGCTGTCAAATTATTTTAACACGTACTCTTATGTAGATAATTATTTTGGCACCGACCGCGCTACGCGATGACTGTGGTTGTGGCCAGATTAGATCTATTTCTATTTTTCCAGCGACAGCTTAGGTTCTTCCTCTTCTTTTGTGTCAAACTCGTACAAATTCATGATGTTGCCGACGCATTCAAAAAAATCATGTCGCTATCGACAAAGCGTTTAGACAATGAAGATAACAAATTGGAAGCTGTGGCCCGTAGCTCGTAGTTTTTAATGTGTTCAGAACTTAAGGCGCACTTTACAAATCGGAGGAGAATCTCGGTCAAACACTAACATATTGTGTAACAACACGTAGAGATTGAGGTGTTGTCTTAAAACACCGAAGTCGCGGCTTCAAATTCCACAACATGCAATCCTAACTATATTACACATTTCTGCTCTTAAAGCCCAATTTATTATTAATTGTTAAGAACATTATCCTTGTAATGTGAGTGTTGCGAAGACATTAATAGTAATACGAAACTTGTTATAAAATTAAGGTTAAGTGAAAAAACCGCGTGTCTTTTCTTTAAAAATCCCGAATTCAACCGAGTTTTTTACAAAAAATACAGTTCTCAGTTGTCATTACAGGGTTGCAAAAGGTAAAACTATTCAATTTTCAGTACAACATTACAGGGCTGCAAAAAGTTAGTAGAAAAGTAAAAGACTATGCAATAATATTGAACAGTGAGTTTATTACATTCGATACGATACTAGGGTTCTGGTACTCGATTCCAAAAAATATCGTTTTAAAATTATCGAGTAGAAAATATCGGTATCGAATGCCAAAAGTATCGATATGGTATCGTATCTTATCGAAATTCGTGTCCCTAGACATACCCTGATAGGAAGGCTTGCAGAACGCCTCGGGGTCAGTCACAATAATTACTGCAGGCGCTGCTACGGCGAAGAAGAGTCTGAATCAATCAGGCACATACGCTGTAATTGCCCTGCACCGTGCAGGAAAAGACAGCCAAATGCCATTGGTATAGGCTCTCTAGATGATCTAAGCGTAACTGCCAAGTTTGGAATACGGCAGTTGCTAAGGTTCGTAAACTCTAGGTGCCTTACTATCATTAATGTTCTTTGTAACTTTTAACAATTCTTCCACTGTAATTGGAGGCGGTTGCTCTACGGTTTGATATGTAGTTGCTACCGTTGTAATAGGATCGTCTTTTGGAAAAAGAGGTTCCACAATTTCTGTTAAAAAATTAACGTTTGTGAGCTGATGGGGTTTGTTGACAAGTTTAGACACACATTGTAGGCGTTTCCCCACGGCTCGACATTTGCATCTTCACAAAGCTTTTCGAAGCATTGGTTTTTACTGCGAGCAATGGACATTTTTAGATTCTTCCTGCACCGCTTGTATCGTTCTCTGAGGATTTGTTCACATTGGTTTAAGCGGTTTCGCTGATGACAGCGCCTGGCTGCATTGCAGAGTTTTCTGAGCTCAGCTATTTCATCGTTCCACCATTAGACTGGCCTTCGATTGTAGGATTGACCGAAGCGTAGATGCATTACACGCTGCTGCTAGTTTATTTTTTTGTATGTAGGCCACTATGGAACTCGCGTTTCCACGGGTTGGTCGTGTTGCGCTCCAAACGAAATCAAAGAGGTCAAGGTCGAACTCCTTCTGCTTCCAGCTGTATATTTGCGCCTTTTCATACGTTTTTGAGCTCTTATTGGGTGATACTTCAGCAAAAATTGTCATACTTATAGTCGCTATTGGTATAAATATCTGACACATGCCATCATATTTTCCAATTACTGAGCCTTTCTTTCCTTTTTTAAAGGTTAAGTTATTGCCAGTGTTGATTAATATGAGGCTCGGCTTAATAATTCTAATACATATGTATCAGACTCCCACGGTGGTTGGTGCGCACACTTCCCCATACCACGTATGTTTATATGTATGTATGTATATACTTTTATTTTGCAGTGCTAATGGGAAATGGTAAGTAACCTACAAGCATTTTCTTATTTCTAAATGCAGTTTGTCTTCGTTAAGTATTCTCTGGACAGCAACCAAACTGTCATATGTAAGCATGTCAGAATGCAATATTTTAACCAGTCGGAAAAAGTCAGAGAGTTTATTATTTGTGTCAGGTAAAAGAGGGTTGAAATTACCATAAACCCTAAAAACATTTGAGGTGTTTTTTTGTCTCTAAAGTTTTACAACTTTAGGGTTTTAGCATCTTCAAACACGGTTTTTTTAATATTAAAATACAAATATTTTAAAATTTTTTTTATTAAACCTATATTTTTTGGTTCATCGTAATTATCTTTATAAAGTACAGCAGCCTTACAAAGGCTTGTCCTCTGAGGTATGGTAAGAAAGCGCGCACACCTTGCTGGAATGAGAACCTTACAGTGCTACGGAGGCAAGTAAGAAAATCCTTCAACGAATGCTACAGGAAGAAGATATGGAACCTATACCGAGAGAACCAAAAGAAATACAAAAGGCGATATGGGACGCCAAGGAGGCTTCCTGGAAGGAATTTTGCGAATTCATCGAGGATACCAAGGGCACTCACAGCCAACATATATTAAAAGGTCAGATCGGTCATGGACCGATTCAGTCGGGGAGTCGCTGGATATCCTTCTAAATACTAATTTTCCAGGGTGCAAAATCGATGTAGTGGAAACCGATGCCCCAAACCGTATTCCAACCCTCTCCATGAACCTCTTGGAGGAGCTAATGGAGAGGGAAAAGATAAAATTTGCTATCTTCAGCTTCCCACCCTTTAAATCACCGGGTATGGACGGTACTACCAGTCATGCTTCAGAAAGCTTCTGAGATGGTCATTCCAGTCCAAGAAGCAATTTTTAGAGGGTACCTAATACTGAATCACGTTCCGTTGAGCTGGAGGAAGATTAAAGTAATTTTTATTCCTAAAACAGGCAAAAGGGGCCATGAAAATGCTAAAAATTTTCGACCAATAAGCCTAATGTCCTTTGTGCTCAAGAGGTTTGAGAGGCTTTTGGATCCGTATATTAGGAACAAGACGTCCAATTTATCATGCTCTCAACATGCGTACTTGAAAGGGAAGTCAACCGAGACTGCCCTAGATGAAGTGGTACGTACAATTGAGTGTTCGCTCTATTATAAACAATTTATATTGGCGTCCTTTATAGACATCGAGGGGGCCTTTAATAATGTCAGTGTAGATTCCATCCTCTGCTAAATAAGGTGATATACCTTGGAGTTATTCTTGATCCCAAACTTAACTGGAAACCAAACACTGAAGAGCGTGCAAGCAAGGCCATGGTGACTCTCTATGCAGTCAAGAGAATGTTGGGCAACAGATGGCGTTTGAAACCAAGAATTTGGTAAGATGTACACAGCTATAATTCGACCCATAATCTCTAACGGGGCGCTGGTCTGGTGGCCAGTTAAAAAGCGAAGCGGAATTCAAAGGTCAGCAGCCGCTAGCGTAACCGGTGCAATGAGATCCTGTCCGAAGGACGTCTTGAATGTTCTTCTTAACTTATTATCCAAAGATATATTTATCAAAAATTAAGCTGCTATACAGCGCCATCAGACGAGCTCTGGGGTTCTGAAGGAAAAACCGTTGGGGCACGGTTCCATCCTAGACGCAATACCGTCTGAAATTAAAGTGCTGCCCACTGACTATGTCCTGTCGAAGATCTGGGTTCACCATAAACTCTAAACGAAATTCCCAAGTCGCAGTGACTAGAATCAGGATAATTTCGGGTTCTTGCGGGGTTTAACTGTATTTACGCATGGGTAAAAATGGAATGCGGAGTTGGTGCAGGGGTTTTCATTGAACAATATAACCTTCGGCCTACCAGACGGCGTTTTCCAGGCCGAACCAGCGAGTACGCAGGTGAACATCTTCCGGGATAGCCAAGCACCTATTCAGGCACTTTATTCTACCTCTGTAAGATCTCAACTAGTGGTTGAATGTAGGAGAGAGCTGGCCTATATTTCTGAACAGTACGAAATTACCCTAATATGGGACCCGGGATATAGCGGCATGTGCGTGAGTGTCGAGCCCTAACCGCCAAAAAAACGTAAGCGACATATTTTTCAAAAATTTTCTTTTTGACGCAGAAATGCCCCTAGAGCATCTGGATACAATTCTGCATCAAAAAGAAAATTTTTAAAACATTGTCGCTTACGTTTTTCTGGCGGTTAGGACTCGATATATATTCATTAAAAGATCGTACATGGCGTATGAGTAACATTCTTTCCTAGTCATATTTCATAAAAAAAATGTAATTACTACGCATTTTCATTTGACCATTTACAACTTTATTTATTAATAAATTTCTTCTTTAGTAGCTTGATGTTTTTGTAAACGAATTATATTTAACACCAATCAAAAAACTTTAATTCTTTATTTTTTCGCTGTTGAAAATTTCATTTTTTTTATTTACAATACAAACTTAAAATGCAAATATCTTGCGAAAATGACCTCATCTAGAAAAACGGTATAGAAGGCCGTAATCTACGACCCAAAATTAAGTTTATAGATTTCGGCGTTTTTTCGTGTCATTTCAAAACTTTAAATTTTCCTTACAGTGTTTTTAAAAGTGCGATATATTCCCGTCCGAAATTTCTTATTTTCAATAATTTCGTTCGTTTGCATTTACATACATATTCCTCGCTTTCCTCATGTCTTTAGGAGTCATATGTATTAATACTCATCATCGTTGTTTTTGTTCTATCCACATTTCAATACAGCACACATAGGAGTATTTATGCAGAAAATCCGGTCAAAACTCAGATTTACCAATTGTTGCAAAAGTCCAGTAAAAGATACTATTCCTAAAGCTAAATAACTGATCTATTAAATAGTTGCCATCAAAACTTCCTCCGCTGCTTTCCCTTTGACATATGTCAACCTGAAAATAGTCAATGTTGTGATAGTTAGTTTTTTTCTCCACGCTTTAAGTCGTTCTATTTGTTTCTGCGATAATTGTGTTTTAGTGAAGACATATTTCAAGAAAAAAACCTTTTGAATTATGGGGAAGAAGGTCATTTCTATCATTTAAGACTAAATTTAAGTAAATTGCTTTTCATATGGCCTTCTTTTAGAAAATTTAAAATCGGTCTATTTTGATATTTTTATTGAATAATATATATGTATATTGGTATTTTTGTTTACTTGCCAAGGTTTGTCAAAGTCTGGTTCTTTGAAATACATATATGTAACTACAGTTAGCTTTGAGCAATTAAAGCAAAAACAGTTTTGCTCGCATGTGCTCCATTTTGATTTTCGGAGGACGAAACACGATGGCTGCATTTCTTTATTAATTCTGAACGTTTGGAATAAAATTTTTTTTTTTATTTATTCTTTAGAACGTTCCTGATGATATGTTGACGTATATTTCAAACGCATTCTGTTTATTCCGGCTGTGAAATGGGATTATCCGGAATGTATAAAGAAACGCAGCCGATGAGTCGTAAAATTGGATTTTACTTACAGAAATGTGCAATGTATAGTTATAAGGAGAGCCGCATTGTTAGCAGGTATAGGTCTGACCTTTAATTTGGTAAAAATTGCGTAACGTTTGAATACTATTTGACAAAGATCTATGAAAAACCCCGATCCATCGCAAGTTTTTTTCCTACTTTTTTCTTCATTTGTAAAATAACTTAAAAATATAAGAAAACGAATGCCGAAAAGTGTATTCGAGAGTCAACAGCTTTCAGTGAAACTGGGTGCCCAAATTTACTGAGTTGCATACCCTTTAATTTTAAAGACTTCGGGAGATCCTTTGAAGGACTATGAAACTGGACAATAATCTAATCGGCTTCGGCGAGAACGATTGTGTCCTTAGAACAATTGAGTAGTCCACTTGCAAAGAGCGCTATGTAAATTTTTTTCTATTTTTAGTTTTTGGTGGATTACGTACCAGCATTTAAAGTAGTTTCATGTATACTAACAACACAGTGCAAAATCTTTTCATATTCTGAAAAAATAGCATAACATGTTAACTCTTCTTCCAAAAGTCGCTATCATACTTATTTATAAACTTTCAAAAGTCTCCATCTTCTGATGAACCTAGAAAACTGCTTTAGGTCGTATAGACTGTTAATGTTATCTTATGTCATGGTATGTTATGTTATAATTATATAAGGCTCTTATTTATCCAAATTTAGTCATATTTATCTACATAAGTTATGACACATTCGGTATGTGATTACGACTTGCTTAACATTCGATGACAAATAAAATAAATTTTGATAAATATTTGGAAAAACCATCGATAATGTTTTAATGAATATTCATTTCGTCACGATATTAAGTACAGTTTGAGATTAGGCATTTAAGTGGTATGTATATTCATACATACTACGTACAGCAATCCAAGAGTGTAGTCGTATCTACACATTGATCAACATAGCATAGGAACAGTTATTTAGTTCGAGTGCCTACAGTGTGTGACAAGTACGGAGTTACTTTCGTATAAATATAGGGAAAGTTATTAGCAGGTTTTTTTCAGATATTTCATTGAAAATAGTGCCAAAACGTTGCAACTTATATTAGTGTCGATTTTATTTTTACTAGTTCTCTCAACTCGAGAAATTTAATTTTGACAAACAAGAATGTATTTAATGGCATTATTATTTGAAACTTTCCACCAATAAGGATGTGTTATCTTATTTAAAGGTTGTACTCTTTTTCTGGTTGACTTGAAACTGACTTTTGTTATGGCGATTCTCAAAAGCGGTAACAAAAACTTTCTGTTTTGCTAACTTTCCAAAGGCGATACCAAATTGATGCCATTTAAATATATGGATTTCGAGAGGGTATGTATCTCATCGAATTTCGATAGCTAAGCTTGCGGGTTTAGGCTTTCATTCTGTATTTCTAAATTGGATTACACATCCAGAGATGTTAAATATTTCAAATACAAATACAAAATACGTATTTGTATTTCATACCTAAATACATTTTCAGAAGAGTATTTTGTATTTGCATTTTAAACACTTTTTAAGCAATAATGGTATTTTGTATTTTTAAATACTTTTTCTATTCTTCATTATTCGTCATATCATAAAGTTTTCCTGCACAGCACTCTTAGCTTCATACCAACTCATTTCTAAATCTTTTGCCATGTTGGCATTTATTCGTAGTAAATATTCTTCGTTTTCCGATCCTTAAACCTTAAAATTTTTGTACTGGTCTTTTATTCGGTCCAGGCTGGGAGACGCTGTATTTATTTGGATATTTTTTCATGTAATTATTACTAACAGGTTAGAGTCTACTCAGAGGGGTTTTCCACGCTTTGCTTTTCGCTCGCTGAAATTTACAGACTCTATCCGGTCTTACCGTTCTCGTTGTATATTAATCAACCTTATGTTCTTAGATGCTATGCGTACTCTTTTGTTTTTGACATCATCTCGAGTTGTATTGATTGTCCGTACCTTCTTATGGAAATGGGGTAAAATGTTAGTATTTGCTGTGTACTTATACGGTGTTTACATGCGGAGACTTTACAGGCAAGTTTTAGTTGCAAGCAACAATCGCCTGGTGTTAACGGTTTTCCAGCTAATCGCATCCAATGAATTTGGGAGGCAACCAACTTTTGATTCAACTAATCCCCTATAAAATTTCCTATAAAATCTCTTCATGTGAATACGGTTTTAGACAGCAGGTAAAAGAACAATTTGGAGTAACTGCCTTTGAAATATAAATTAGCGGTCAGATCTGGGTAAATTAAATTATTCTTATTTTCGTTGTGGGTGTTTCCGCCAGGGTAGGAGTATGATGTAATGTGGAACGATTTTCCGTCATCGCAAGACACTGAAGATTACACAACGCCGTAACTGGTTTGTCTCCAAACCAAATTTGACAAGGGATGACGGAAAATCGTTCCACATTACAAATGCAATGGGCTGGGCAAAATGAAAGCGTGAAAGCGTAACAAACAAACAAACTCACTTTCGAATCTATAATATTAGTAAGGATTCCTTTCAACTGAATTGAAAAAAAAGATTACTTTCTCAATTTATTTCAAAATGAATTGAAAAAAAATTAAATTACTAGCACGTAAGTAGTTGATAAATAGGAATACGATATGCAATGCCTTGTAATGGAATTTAAAAACAAAAAAATACTTTTGAAATGACTTCTAAGGAATTGAAAACACAGGCCAACAAAAATGAAAAAAAATGTTGGTGCGACAAATGTTAAAGCTATTTTTGATAGACTTTTTTGTGATGATTACGAATCCGTAAGTACAAAGGATCCAACACGTACAGGTTTTGAGAAAATCGAGGTCAAAGTGACAAAAAATCGGGCTTTTGCAATATTTGAGAAGCTCTAGCAAAGAGTAAAAAGGTGATAGAACCTTCCACTTAGGCTTAGAACCCTGGACTACTATCCTTGAAAATACCATTCCTGCACATTGAATTTATGGTCACTTCCACGGTTCTACCACATTTTTACTCTTTGCTCGAGCTTCTCAAATATTAAAAAAAAACCCGATTTTTTGACACTTTGACCACGATTTTCTCAAAATCTGAACGTGATGGAATCTTTATAATTACGGATTCGTAATCAGCTCAAAAAAGTCTATCAAAAACAGATTTAACATTTGCCGCACCAAAATCAGTGTTGCCCTGTGAAATTAATAAATTCCTTCGCAATGGACTGAAGGAGTTTATTACTAATTACAATTCCTTGTACTTTGTAATTGGCAGTAATTTAATTCTTTAAGAGTCCAAAAGAAAAGTGCTATAGTTATTGGCCTGAGTGTATTTTTGTCGTAAACAAATATTATCTCAAAGAGTACTATTTATTATGAATGTTTTTCTTAAAGATTAATCTTTAGCTCAACTCATACGGTTTATAAAATCTTAACAAGTAGTTTACTAAATATGTAGTATAGATAGCGTAAGTGTTCGTACATATGTATGTATGTTCATATAAACATATTTATTCGATTAAAAATGTTATAGAATACGTGTTGAGCTGTGTAGTTTTATTTTTAAGATAAGGACTTAAATGTGGAATATAGAGTTTATTTAACGACCTCGTATCAAAACTGATATTACTTGGTAAGGGGATAAGAATAAAAACTATCAACTGTTGAACTAATTTTGTTATGTTTTTTTTTTTTGTTAACTATAACGAGTGTATGACAATTGAAGGAATTATTTATTATTATAAATTATCGTCCCAATATACATACACATGTATAATGTATATGTAAATATATGTATTGTACATAAATATTTTGTTTCTTTTCTGAATCGGACGATAACCACGCCTACCTCCCATATAACGGTAGTTTTCAGAAATACGAAAACTGCGATATTTTAGTAACTACCAAAGCTTATTCACTCAAAATTGACATTTATAATCATTTTTAGGCGAAAAATAAGAATATTATAAATTTTTGGAAAATGGGCGTAGCCACGCCCACTTATGATTACATATATATATCTTGCGAACCGCTTCACCGATTTCTCCCAAACTTGGCACAGTTGTGGTCTTGACAAACATATCAAACAGCATTTATATTTAAGAACTAATATAACTCAATACTACTTGAATTAAATAAATATTTTTTCAAATTCAAACAAATTTCTTTTAATTTTTGGCGCCATATTGGATCGGCCGTTTTGTTTTTTGTTATTTTGACTTCAGATGCGAATTCAGCGACCTCAAAAATCCCTGTAAACCTGAATTTAGGTGAATGCACTCATTTCTTAAATTATGGGCACAAAATGGGTATCAAATATCACTGTGCGCAGTCGCGAAGGACAGAACAGAATTATCTGCCCACGCTGCATTCCCTGGATGGCTCCCAGTTATTGCTGAGTTAGATATTTATCCTAAAGAGAAGTCTAGATTGACCCCGTTACCTGTTGATAGCTTTGTATGTAGTTCATACATATGTACGCCGAGTAGTCGATTACAAATTATAGTTCATGTATAGTTAGTTGAGTTTCCTACAGGTTGAAGGTTGTCGTTGAATATTTTAACTGAGTGGGTGGTGCCACGTTCATTTTCGCAAAATTTCATAACTGTATATTTACGGAAATATCGTAGATTTTGCTTTTTTCGCCCATTTTCAATATCAACCTACCTTGTATAAAAGGCCACCTGAATACTAAGACAGATACTTCTCTCTTTATTCTGAGCATTTTGGTATATTTGTATATGTCTACATATAGCCATTTCGACTACTTTGGCCTGTTACAAACAACCGTTATAATGCCCTTGTGCCCAAGTGCGTATATGTACATTTTGATCGGAATGAGTATGGAACATCACTATTTATGTTTTTGGGTACACTCAGATTACGAAAACGGAGTCAGTTCTGACATAAAGTTGTGCAGTAAAAAGTTATTTGTTATTGTTATTTTATAGGCTTATAACAATTATATTCAGTATTTTTTATCGAGCTTCAGGAAGTTTTTAAGGTTTAATGGCTGCTAAAACTTCTACCAAAATGTAAACTGTTAATTTTTTCCACAAAAATTTTCATCAAAAACGGCCTATTCACGAAGTAATTTTCAATTAATCTGTCATATCTGAGCTACTAACAGCCGGTTTCACCAGCAATTTAAAAGAAAAATGTATTTTTAATTTTCTGTCAGTTTCCATATAAAATAAAAAAAAATTTAAATCATTTTATACTTATATTACGTTCAAATTGGCTCCTTTAACTTGTTAAATGAAAAAGAGCTTTTTGTAAAACACAATCGTCCACATTGAACATTTGGAGTTAACTTTGACGGCTGTTTGATTTCAAATGAAAATTCAAAAAAAAAATACTAATATTCAAAATCAAGTTTTTGTGTCCAAATTTGTTTTGTGCGAAGGTCTGCTTCATGATATTAACGCATACGAATTACTTAGAGACTTCAAAATCGTTAGTTCATATGCACTATTAATCTCTGCGTACGATGAGACCTCATGGGAAATAACTAATTACCGCCTTGGCAGACATGCATACAATTTTGATATTTTTTGATAATTTTCAATATTTTTAAGAAAATAAATTTTTTGAACGTTGGCGTGTCAAATGAAAGCTTTTGGCTCTTTCTGATTGGCTGAAGCAGAAAGCTTTCTGATACAAGTCTGCGCTGAACTGGTTTTCAAACGAGTTAAATGATTTAACTGGTTTAATTTTCCAACAGCAATTGCATGCGATTTAACTTGTTTATAAACACGTTTTGTTCATTTAACTGGTTCAAGCCCATTTAACATGTTTAATAGCGTGGGCCGAAAATCCGCTTTTTTAGAATTTTGATTGGTTATCGCAAAAATATGGCTCATTATGCCCTAAAAAAATCTGTGTGAAAGATAAAAAAGTTTGGTCAATGTCTTGGGCTCGCCCAAGTCCATCAAAGTTCAATGTGCTAAAAAAATAAAAATTAATTAATTAATTAATTAATTAATTTTTTTTTACTAAAATTTTCATTAAATTCGAAAGTATTAGCCCACCTAATTTGGTATATGGACCTTTTTTACAGAGAATCGAAGTAAGCTAATTTTTTTTTTAGCGCCTGAACTTTGATGGACTTGGGCGAGCCTTAGATATTGAGCAAAAATTTTAATCTTGCACACATATTTTTTTAGAGCACAATGAACCATATTATTGCTATTACCAATCAAAATTAAAAAAAAACGGATTTTAGGCCCACGCTAATAATTAACATACATATGTATGTTTACAAAAATGTTTAATAGGAAAAGAAAAATCGATTTAAGTAGTTATTAACCGACTTCAAAAAAAGGAGGAGGTTATCAATTCGTCGGATTTATTTTTTTTTGTGTATGCATGTTACCGCATACCTTTGGACCACGTCAACCGATTTCGAAAATTATTTTTGCATCGGAAAGGTAGTGTCTCAGAGGTGGTCCCCTACTAAGCTGGTTTAGATCTGCTTATTGGATCATGAAAAAATTAACGGTACTCCTAAATTTTTATATGAGATTTGAAGTCGGTTTTGTTTTTTGCTTAAAAATTACTTGTTTTTTTTATATAATGTCGTTGCTTATCTTTACCACGTACCCCTTCTCAAATATTTGCAACGCCACTGCTTCGATTTGTTTGCATTGCACTTGTTGTGTTAACAGGTGGTAAACAGGTGAAAATATGTTTATGAATGCAGTTACATTTGTTAATAGTATGTAAATATGTATGATATTGAGCGTACGCATGCATTTGGTATCAAACAATTTTCAAACTTTCCATATTTTGAGTAGTGACATATGTATGTATGTGTAGTTATGAGTATTAGGTATGCGTAAATGCTCTAATTTTTCTATGTACATACAAATGTATGTATACACATGATATGTACTATAATTACTGTTAGTATATACTCATTGCAAATAATAAATATTGATCTGACATACGTTTGAATAACTTCACACATTTATTTACATTCATAAACTTTATTACTAATAATTATTATTTTATTTCTTCAATTATAGGTAAAATGGATGAAGACGCCACCCTCACCAATTTCAAGGTGTTGTACGTGGTGACGCAGCTATGCGGTATAACAATGATCGTTCTAGCTGGTTGTTGGGTTGGCATACATTTCGGTGGCTTTAGTGGCAGTGCCACTCCCAGAGTTGAATTTAACTGGCATCCGCTATTTATGACAATCGGCCTAATATTCTTATATGGCAATTGTAAGTAATGAACCAACTTATGCAGTAAGTAAGTAGTAAAGCATGCGTAATTATAAATAGTTTTACAAATACACACATGCTGGCCAACCATATTTTATTAAGCAGATACCAAAAACGTACATATGTACATATTATGTATTATATGTACTTATGTTTTCCAATGCATACATACATTTATGTGCACGCTTGCAGATAAGTACCCAGCCAGCAAAAAATCTGAAAAAAAACAAAGAAAGAAAGGTGGATGAAATGCTGATTTTTGTCCGTTTACCGATTCCATTTGCAGATATTTTGACGATCCGCTTTCCTTTTAAAGTGTGCGGCAAAAACGTTTTAACAGAAAAGTCCCATAAAAGGTTTTAAAACGGATACGTGTATGGCTGTTTTCCTGAAACTTTTTTAAATTAAATTTTGTATTCAATACTCATGCCTTCTGCACTTCACAGATGCTTTTTCATTGTTCGGAAAAAATAAAACAAAAATAACAAATCTTTTTATTGCTTCTGACGGCATTCGAACCCGGCACCTCCTGAAATCTAACAAAGAATAGCACGCTCCTCCCCACACTCCGCCACTGCCAAATATGTATAAATGCTTTCTAATGTTCACTTTGAACAAATAAAATAAAATTAATGCTTTTAAGAAACATTTTTTTTCTAACGTTTTTCGGATACGAGACCACACTGTCGGAAAAACTTACGTATACATATCGGCTGGCTGGGTAAGTAAATTTCCAAAGTACATACATACATATGCATACATCAATATGCATGTACATTAGGATTGTCCAAAAAAAGTTTAAAATGTAAAGCTCTCACCCGCTACGATTATTTTTTTGTTAAAAAAAATGATATCTAGAAGTATTTCATGTATTTTATATAGTTGAAAAACACTTTTTCATAGAAATGGTATAGAATTTTTAAAAATCAACATTTTCGATCGGAAAACTCTGTTTCTCTTCAGGAGACTTCCAATAATAACACCCTATTGTTTATTTTAGCAATAATAATTTAATTTTAATTTAATTTAATCTAAATTTAATTTATTTAATACTAGCGATATTTTACGGGTCTCCCATTGCATTTTTTTTGGGGTTTTTGGGAATCTACAAATAATAGTCATTATTAAAAAATGATTTAATAAATAATTTCGGCGTTGTTGTTGGAAGAAAATATTGATTTTTTTTTAATTCTGTGTCATTTCTACGAAAAATTGTTTTTTTCCCATATAAAATATATGGGCTTTGAGGCTGTTCTAAATACCAGTTTCTAACGAAAAAATACGAGTATTATTTTTTCCATTTAGAAAAATCGTAGGGTGTATGTATTTTTGGAGCACCCTAACGCACATGCACAATATTTGAAACATGCTTTTAAGCATTGGCCATATGTACAGTAATAACAACATCAATACAATTTATATTGGTAATATTAATGGCAATGGTATTAAAATGTTATGGTAGTTCACAAACTAAATAAATTACACATAATTTGTTTTAATGAAAATCATTTTATTTTGCTATGTTAATGAACTGGTGTAAATTCAAATTAAGATGACGAGCTGAAATGTTAACTTTCGGAGGCTTGCCATGGCTTTTGGATGTTGCTCGAAAATAGAGTGGCAGCAAACGTAAAATGTGAACAGCCTTCAGCCCAAAAAGGGTACAGAGTATGGGTGTATTCGAGCTTCTATAAACGCGGCAGTGTTGCTTTTTATGACAGAGCATCACGTCCTACACGAAAATTACAGCAGCTCTGCCTCTATCACGCGTTCGATTAGCAAAATTTTTACGATCCGTTATTCATCACTAACAAATGGAATGCAATATATGTATGTACAAATTTTTCCTGCGCAATTTCTGCAGAATTTCAGTAGGTGTTTGGTTGAGCATCAGCAGCATATCATCAAGAAAGCAACAAGGCTGCAATGCATCTTATAATACTATCAATTTCATTTTTAATATTTACCTACATTCTGATATATTTATGTATATATTTTAAAGTTACTAAAGTCTTATTTTAGATATTGCCTATCTGAAGCCTCGCAAAGTATCCCAGTAGACGGAATCATAATGTTTCATTTCACTATCTGAACGTTGGGTTGAGTTCGATTAGGCTGGATAGCAGTCTACGAATGGGCTCACCTAGACTCAGGTCCTTTAAGGCACGCCATGGCGTTTTTGTATTTCGTGCCTCTAAAATCACTTAAAGCTCAGCCGAAATTGAGCAAACAGACTAAACTTTCTCCGAGGAAGTATCAACAAATATAAGCGAAGCACTACTTCACTTTACTAGGCAGGTATTACAAGCAACAGGAAACAAGTAATTTTTAAGCAAAAAACAAAACCGACTTCAATTCTCATATAAAAATTTAAGAACACCGTTAATTTCTTCATGATCCAATGATCAGATCTAAACCAAATTAGTATGGGTCCACCTCTGAGGTACAACCTTTCCTTAAAAAAAAAAAGAATTACAGAAATCGGTTAACGTGGTCCAAATTTATGCGGTAACATACATACAAAAAAATATTCCGACGAATTAATAACCTCCTACTTTTTTTTGAAGTCGGTTAGAAAGAGCACATTTTTTTCTACTGTGAAGCTCCTACTTGGCCCAGACTTCGCGTTCTAGGATCACTGTATCTAGAAGCACATGACCTACATAAGTAACATTTAGCCAAGGAACCTCACAAAGGCTTTTTAAAGATACGCTGAACAAAGAAGACCTGCAACCCAACAGTGGGTTGAAACAATATTTCGTCCTTAAACCTGGTATGTAGGTGACCTGCTCTCTTCTCTAAATATTACCATAATCCAATATACTCTGACCTTAACCGTCACAATTACTTTTACCACTGCAATTATCAAAACCGGTACCATTACCATTTATATTACCATTGTAATTACCAATTACTCGCCCTAAATAACATATTTACATACATACATACGGAAAAGTCAGTTAAATATATTTCTCTCAATACATGATTTGACAACTATCAACAAAAAAGTTACTATAACTAAATCATGTGTTGATAGAAACATATTTAGTAGACGTAACTGAACTTTTTTGAAGTGAAACTTCTTTAGCGGCGGATGGTTGGTTGGGAGTAAATTGGCAAATTCAACGGAAATTGCACACGGAAATGGTGCAACGGAAATGGTTGGGGCTGAAACAAATGCTTCTTGTGTGTATGCATATGGTATTCATTTCACAAAAATTTGCTAATAAAAGGTTAAAGAATAACACTTAGAAAAAGACCAATACAAGAATGAAAGTAAAGGTCACTACGTACATAGATAAAGAAAAGGATAAAGGCAAAGTTAAAAATAAAAATAAAAACAAAGATGCGTAAGGATAGAGGCAAAAATGAAGACCAAGGAAAATTTAAACACTTTGCTTATATAAGGGCAAAGGTGATGGAGAATATGTAGATGAAGAAAATGATAAATATGAAAGTAAAGACAAAGAGGAGGATGGGGATACCGATAAAAGTAAAGAAGATGGGGAGGAAAGATTAAAATAAAGGTAATTCATGAGGAAATGATATATAGAGAGACACAGAGACTCAATCTGGGAACTATTTTTGGATTCTAGAGATTTTCGGGAATCTCGGGACTTATCCATAAAATAATCGATATTTTTATCGGTTTTTTCATCGACTTTTTATCGATATTGTTATTGTTGTTTAACAATTTTGTTAGCGATATTTTTTATCGATTTTGTTATCGATATTTTTATCGATTTTGTTATCGCTATTTATCAATTTTGTTATCGATATTTATCGATATTGTTATCGATATTTATCGTTTTTTATCGATATTTATCGATTTTGTTATCGATATTTATCGATTTTGTTATGGATATTTTTATCGATTTTGTTATGGACATTTTTATCGATTATTTATCGATTTTGTTATCGATTCTGTTGTCGATATTTATCGATTTTGTTATCGATAGTGTTATCGATTTTATTATCGATTTTGTTATCGATATTTATAAATTTTTTATCGATATTTTTATCGATTTTGTTATGGATATTTTTATAAATATTTTTATCGATTTTGTTATGGATATTTTTATAAATATTTTTATCGGTTTTGTTATGGATATTTCTATCGATATTTTTATCGAGTTTCTAATAGATTTTGCTACCAATATTATTTTCGATTTTGCTATCGAAATTTTTATCGAATTTTTCATCGATTTTGTTATCGGTATTTTTATCGGTTTTGTTTTCGATATTTTATTGGATGTTACTATCCATATAGTATAAAGATAAAAATGAAGGAAAACAAAATTACATAAATGTAATTAGAACGAACAGGGATAGAGTTAGGGATCTAGATAGAAAAAAGAAAAAAAAATATAACCTTAAGCAAAAGCATGTATATTGGTTATGAGACAAAATAGATATGTATGTAACGTAAGTTTCACGTCTCCAGTGTGGCCCAGGCACACTTACTGTTTTTCTCAGTGTATGTATCATATGTATTACTTTAAGGTTATCTACTTATAATTATTGAATGCAAATAATATGCAAGTAAGAGCATTTAAATATTTATATTTGTAGAAAAAGTAATCCAAATATTTATTGAATATAATCCTCATTAAAATTGTTTACTTGTTTTCAGCCATTTTGGTATATCGTGGCTTCCGCAACGTCAGCAAGAAGACCCTGAAAATATCACACGCCAGCATTCATTTGATCGCCTTTGTATTGACCGTCATTGCTCTGATAACCGTCTTCGATTCGCACAATCTGGTTGATCCACCAATACCAAACATGTATTCCCTGCACTCCTGGTTGGGAATCGGTGCTGTTATCGTTTTCGGTTTGCAATATGTGGCAGGATTTACAGCTTATTTAGCACCAGGCTGGCGGCAGACGCTTAAGGTCGCTTATATGCCACTGCACATCTACTTTGGCCTATTTGGATTCGTTTTAGCCATAGCAAGTGCTCTAATGGGCATCACCGAGAAAGCTATATTTGCAATGTGAGTACATATATTGTGCACGATTGAGAGAATACAAAGGTTGCGCCGATCTCGGACCGCTTTTCCTCTCTTAACGAATTTGACAGAATCGTTGTTTGCATGACGTCACACTGGTGCAACTTGTTTACGTTTTCCTTGCAACATTTTTTCTTGTTCTTCCATTCTTGCTCACGTTTTGGCATTTCTCTCTCGCAATTGCACCAGTGTGACGTCACAGACAAGTTATTCTCAAAAATCCTCTCCGATCGGCGCAATCTTGTATTCTATCATTCTTGTATATTGTGTAGAAATACATATTCATCAGTGTTGCCAGATTTTTTTAACTGTTAAATACTAAGAAAAAAATTGCATTTTCAGCAAAAATACTTTAACCTTCAAAATCTAAGGAATTTTCGGAAAATTAAAACATGTTCACATTATCGTAATTTACGGCTCATTCGTAATTTAAAAAGAAATCATGCTGAAATCAATTAATTTCCCCGTGTAAAATCTGTCAATAAATTAAGTAGAAATGAGATGATTGATCAAAAATCAAAAACGAAATGAAGAAAAGAAACCTGCCATTTATTTTAGCATGTGCATTGATTTTTTTGGCTTACTTCGTTGAAAACAATTGAGATGAAAAGGCGTTTTTGTAGAAAACCATGGTACAATAATTACAGGTATTGTCTTCCCAGAGAGCGCATATTCAGATCTGTCTTATTTGAAAAATATCATTGTTGCCCACACTAAAAGGTGTACTGTGAGGGCAAAGGGATATTTCTATACCATAAATGTCCACGTTTTTTTTTTTGTTAAACCTTCTTGCAGAGAACTTATTTAATTTGAAAAAGCCGAAAAATAAACATTTGCTTAGTAAACAAATCAAAAACTTTTATTCTTCACTTTATTTCAAACTTATTTCAAAATTAAATTGAGAGAAAACCAAAAGCAAAGCCAACTAAAAGTAAAAGAATCAACATTGAAATGCGTCACAATGAAAATAAGGTAGCACGAATTGCGATGTGAAGCAAAACTTTCTGGGAAGACAATACCTGTAATAATTGTACCATTTTCTTCCGCATGTTCATTTCCTCACAGAGCACACAAAGTAGAGAACAAAGGTGGCGCCCATCTCGGTCCGTTATTCCACGCTCAGTGTATTTGACAGAATGGATGTTTGTATAACGTCATACTTGTGCAACTTGTTTACGTTTTTCTTGCCAAACTTCCTCTTGTTCTTGCATTTTTGTTCGCGTTTTGACATTTCTCTGTCGCAACTGCAGTGTGACGTCACACAAAAATTATTCTCAAAAATCCTCTCAGATAAGCGCTATCTTGTATTCTATCATTCTTGAACAGAGCACTCACTACTGAGGTTGCCATAGTGGTTGCCTCGTGTGTATTGAACAAGAAAATCAGTGTAGGTCATTTAAAATATTCGATTTATTTTAAGATATTTATTAAATAACTAGCAGACCCGGCGAACTTTGTCCCGCCCAAAATTTCTGTATTGAAACAGTTTGGTCCAACATTTTCACCAACAGTTCACGTTCATGATTTTCAGTGACGCATTTATCTTCTAATATTACGGTTTGGTGGTTGTCAGAAGGCATATTTCCATTGCCGTCTTAAATATCTTAGCAAAAGTGTATATGCATACCAAGATACGTAATAGTTTCAGTGTGTTTGAAAGGCGCAACGCCCACTTTTAAAATAGCCCCAATTTTCTCTAAGAGTATGGGATTGATTTCATATATCTCCATACCTTGTTCGAGTACTCTACCATGAACACTTCCAGAGATATGCAGTATGAAAAATTCGGTTTGTATGGAAGGTGCCACGCCCCCTGCACCTAGCGGTATGAATGTACTTTACATCCGATTCTTATACCTCCCATATATACGCAAAAAAATTTTATAAAGATGGGTCGGACCGTTTAGGAGGAGTTCGACCACAAACACCGTGACACGAGATTTTTATATATTGGATTTCAAAAACGATCTTGTGTTCAACTCCAATGAAAATGTAATGACAAAAATTTAAAATTTTCGGCTTAATAAATGAATATTTGAAACAAACATGCTTAAATCTGATCGGAACTAAATAATTTATGCTGTAATATGAACATAGTTTTAAAATTATTGGTGACATGCATAATTTAGAATTTTCAACAAATTTCATGAAAAGCAAACAATTAATTAAACTAAAATTAAACTTTTACTTAAAAAGCAATCAGAAAGGCTTTTGGAAATACGAAGTTAACGCCAATAATACGCGGAAATACTAAGAAATATGGAAAAAGATTTTTTAACAATTTTTTTCGTAGCTTAGTACCTAGTACCTAGTTAAATTGCATATTAGTTTTGAAATTTTCACGTAAAAAATACAAAAATTTACTAGCTTAAATTAAATGTTTTTTTAAAAACCCAACAGTTTTAATTAGATATACTCCTAAAGACTAAGTAAATCAGAAAGACTTGTGGAAATTCAAGGTTAACGCTAGTAATACGCGGTAAAATTAAGGAAAATGAAAAACAATTTTCTTAGAAAATTTACGTGATGGAAGTTTTGCATAATTTTGCCTACTCAAATCACTAATAAATTGTTTATGGATGAAACCATCGTTATAACCGATATAAAAAAGTATTAGAGATATCCTTATTTTCGATAATCTTCAGTTCTGGAGGTAGCTGGAAAAAACATTAGACCACCCTTATGTACTAATGTATAGGATATATTTACTTATATGGTTCTCTAAACTCAAATTAAAATATATTTCAATATTTTTTTCAGTTCCGATTACTCTTCGTTCTCGAATGCCGGAGTGATGGGCAACAGCTTGGGAGTGTTGTACGTGATTTTTGGCGCCTTAGTTATGTACTTGGTCACTGAGTCTTCCTACAAACGGAAACCATTGCCGGAGGATACCATTCTGTTGACGGGCGCAAATGAGTAGACGCTGACGTAACACTGCATACGAAGGGGGGGAACGTTCGAAGATAGTGAAAAAATTACAACTTTATGTTCTTACTTAACTTTGTCTTTCTACGCTATTACGTTTTTACGTTAGAACACATTACGTTTATACGGACAAGATTACCGCGAGGTGCTAAGACAACGATGCAAACATACATATGTATATGCGGACATATGCACTTACATATGTTAAAATAAATGCACAATCAAACGCACATTTTTATAAAAAGATGTTTGTCGAAAAATTGGGTGCTTAATCAATTTTAAAATTTCGGTGCTTATCTTAAGTATTTTCTGTTTACTGATACATATTTGTGTATTTATTTGTTTTACGCAACTAAACATACATACTATATACTGATATATTTATATACATACATATTTAAATATAGCATATACATATGTACTAATTTATATTTCCAAATGGTCTGGGGAGGCCGTATACCTACAGCACAAAAACTGTGGTGCTTGTTAAGGTTCGTAAGCGCTTAATGCAATTTACACAAATACATATCGTCATTTCAAGTACAAAACCGCGTAACTGACATTTTTTGCCAAAACCTGGATTTGCTTACCGAAGCTCTTGGCTCAAGCCTTATCCATTCGTCCTGAAATATAGTACTAGCCAGCAATGCGATTCCCCAATAAAAGAGAGAACCATTTTACTCTCTATAAAATAATTTATGCAACCTCATATACGCGGTTTTGTATTTTAAACGACGATATATAAAGTACGTACATATGTACATTGTACACGCGTATGTATTTACCAAAATCAAGTTAATAATTAAAATTCTTAAAACAAATTTGTTGATTTACACTTTTGTAACTAATTAATTTTCTTGATCTGAGAAAAGTTTTTTTTTTTTTATTTCGAAACTGTATCTTATTTCATTTAGTAATTTCTTTTTAAAAATTTATACACATACATAATATATATATACAGATAAATATTTATAAATATGTAGACGTAAGTACATATGAATGTACTCGTATTTACAATTACATACAAACAAAAGACAAATATCCATAAGTGTTGTTGGATGTATTCATAAATTTATCCTAAGCTTATGTATGTATATATATGTTAACATTTATTAAATAAAGAAATATTTAAAGCTGACACAAACGGAAGTTATTAAATAAACGGGGCACTGAACAAGTTCTTAGACATGACCCATTATTGCGAAGAAAGGAGCGGCCAATTGTTTCGAAGTGCTTCCTGCGCGAACACCATTTGTTGGTTTTTTTTCTTATTTTGGAAAATCTATAGAACTGATCTTTGGTCTGGCTCATATGTATATGAACAAATCTCACGAGTTGTTTTCTAGTGTCACTCACTTCTTTCACCAGAAAAAAAAACGCTAAAGAATTCTTTCATTTATTGCAATCAGTTTGGGAAGTCTTCAATTGGAATGTTCATATCAGAGCAATGGAAGTTGGCATCAAATACAACATATGTATCTGTGAAGTTTACTTCAAAATGTTAAAATTAAACGATGCCAAAACGAACGAATCTAATATAATAAAACTAGTGTGTCACAAAATGAAAAACAAAATACATTGAGTAAAAGATGAATAAGATGAATATGATTTCAGAAACCAAAATTCCATTTTTACAATTTTTATTGGCACCATCGAAATGCATTTCTCACAAACTTCGAATTTTTTCGTTAAAATTTTTTGTTTTCTTAAATCGTTAGCACATGTCTAAAATTTTTAGTATACATTCCTTCAGCTTCTAGAATACGAGATTCCACGTGATGCAAGGTTTTAAAGCAACGCACCACACATTTTTACGATTTTTACGCGTTTTTTTTTTGGAAGTGGATTGTGGGCGTAATTTTAGTCCGATCTCGAAAGCTTTCAACGTATAGCTTTTTTTGCAATAATTGTATTGAGTTTAGTTCAAATTAATAAATCAGTTACCGAGATACACATACAGTGAACCAAATAAAAACTGTGATGGGACATTTTAGTAAGTTTTGGCTATTTTTAATTAGTTAATTTAATGTGTATTACTTTTTTGTGAAAGTATAGCTGATTAATTAACAAACACGATGTAATTCCAAATTTCAGACTTTGTGCAAAAATTATAAAAAATCTGCAAATTTGGACCAAAATTTCTAACTTCTTTCATTTGACATCTCATTTTCGAGAATCGAACGAACGGTGCAGATCTGATGACTTGAACAAAAATACCTTTGGGTAATATATTTGTATGTATATTGGTTTTCTTTATCGCTCTGTAACTTTTTAATGAACAAATAAAAAGTTGTGCCAGAGGATCATAGTTCAATAGTATATTGTACAATAAAGCACACTGCAATTGTTTATTTAACCATTTTTAATACTAAAGATTTTTTATTTATCCCCTATTGCATTTTCTGGAGGTTTTGGCGGATCTATAAAATATCGTTACTATGAAAAAATGGTTAAATAAATAATTGCGTATTATTATTGGGAATCTCCTGAAGAGAAACAGACTTTTCCGATCGAATAATATTGATTTTAAAAAATTCTATACCATTTTTACGAAAAGTTGTTTTTTTCCTATATAAAATACATGGAAAACTTTGAGCGCTTTGAACGACCTCCAAATATTTTCTTATTTCAAAATAAAAAAAACGGGCATATTTTTTCGGTATAGAACAATCTTAGGGGGTGAGAGCATTAAAATTCCGACTTTACTTTTTCACGTGCATTTTTGGACCACCCTAAAACACATACTTCAAACGGGTTGCATTCGATTCTGCTCTCCAAATAATCTTAATATGTAGCTCATTATAAACTCAAACAGGAACAATCAATGCACAAAATTTGGTAACGTAAAAATAAAAAAATGATAGGAGAGTCACACTTTTATCTGTGAAAATTTCCAAATTTTATTTCTGAATTATATCATACATGTAACGCAGTAAGAGCTAGTACGGTCCGAAAACATTACAGTACAGATATATCAATAAACACGTACGAAAGAAAATGAACACATACGTTTATAAATAAACATGTACACAACACATATACAAAAACGGCACTCAAGTACACAATACATTGACAAAAACGGTACAAGACTATCTCGCTTTGATTTCGGAATGCTTACACATTAAGAAGTTAGCTTACTGCCAATATAGAAGTATTACATATATGTATGAATTATGTATATGCATATTTGGTTTGAATATATGTACGGTTGTAATTTTTTTGGACTTACATAACATATGTAACCTAATTTTTGTTAATAAAGGTGCGAAAATTATGCATCCGAATAAAAACTGTCGAGTCATGCGAAAATTCGAACTAATTGAGAATTGCCCATATATATGAAGAAAGTAATACATATATATGTATGTTCATAAGTTATACTGTGTAAAAATCTTAAAGGCCAATATTTAATCACTTTTAAAAAATATGACTTCTAATTAAGGCGTGCGAGTAAACGTGTTAGATGATTGCGTATGGTGTTACGGGGCGTATACGTTACATACGCAACTACGGGTATATGAGCAGGGATGGGCGTTTTTGAATGAATTATTATTCAAATAAAAAATTAAATTTTATTCATAATTTTTCTAATTTACTTGAACGATGAATAAAAATTTAGTCGTTATTTAAAATTACTTGAATGAAGAATACAAATTTATTAGTTATTTGAAATTACTTGAATGAAGAATAAAAATTTATTCGTCATTCAAAATTGTTGAAATGATGAATGAAAACTTATTCTTATATATTTTTTTTCAATTATTCATTTTCCTGATTACGCCCATCCCTGTATATGAGCACGAGTGGTAATTTTTACTTTTTTAGTATATCTGTTTCAAACTTTCATTTAAATACAATTTCGCGTTGGAAACTGCTAGCGAAGTACGATACAACCACGCTTGAATGCATTATACAAATTACAAACACTGGCCCTTGAACAAAAGTCAAAACAAGTGCATCGATGCTCTATTGCACAGTGGTTCAGCCGGAGGTCAGAACTCAAAAATATGCATATTGTCTAACCTATGATTGATTGACAGGCAATCAGTCAATATTAATGGTACTTTATTAAAGTGCCTTTTTTTTTTGCGATAAAAAATTGTTTAGATTACTACTGTGTTTTGAGTGACATAATTCTTCTAACTTTATATTTATTTTATGAAAAATGTGGAATTTATTCAAGAAACGCTGTAATGGGAATTCAAGACAAAGGTAAGTGCTCCTATTTAGAACAATAATTACCAATATTTATTTTGCCCTTAATTAATTCCTGTTTTATTTTTTACATAAACTTTTAAAAACCCTGTCACTCAGTGCCACTCTTAATTTTTTTTAATGAAGAACCATTTCCTGTAGATTAAAATAATATATATTTTAGCTGCACGTTTTTGCACGGTTATTTTATACACGCCCGCTACTAGCCGAACCTAAATACATCTTTTACCAGCTTTTAAGCTTTTTTTACAAGATTTAACAAACTTCCCGATAAGATATGTAGAGGCTTGACACTGCAAACTTAGCTCAGAACCCGAGGACAATGCAATTCGAAAGATGAACTAATCCACTAGGTGGCGCGGGTGTCGAGATATTTGAAACCCCGTATTTATGGTCCAATTTGGTTCATATTGATAACGTGTATTACTTCTATGGAAAGAAATAGCACCACAAAAATTGTGCCGTAAATATAAATGTTTATTTTTTTAACAACTAATAAAAGCTTGTTTAGTAAAATTAATTACTTGTTTTTTTATTAACAGGTAATTAATCCATTTGCTCCTTTTCAAAGAATGAAGTGTTTGAGTTCTGATATCTCCTGAGTGGTACAGAAGTGGAAAAAAATGAGAAAGTTTTGGGACATCTATTAGAAGTATTGCCAGATTTAGAAAATGTGTATACCCGTGATATTGATTTGCGTACCAAAAATATATGTAAAAGGCTTCGACGGTTTTGGAAAGAGGCTCATGGGTGAAAGAAAACGGGAAAAGCAAGCATTTGAACTGGTTGGACGTGATAAGTTGTATTTTTACCAAAACATGCATCAACAAGTGAACGGCCTGTATCATGGTGGAATAATAACAAGGTGTTGTCAGTTACTTAACCTCACTTTTTCGGCAGGTCTATTCCGGTCACGCATTTTAAAGTAGTAGAAAAGGTATTCATTATTTACTACTTTTAATCCGTTGGTGCATACTATTTCAAATTAAATGTAGAAATATTTATAATTGCAGGCTTATAAGCCTGAATATATGTTTATATCGGCAGCTCCACACAGCTTGGACATATATTGTAACTTTAAAAAAGTAAAGGCGGTAAAATAAGGCAATTTCCTATAAGACTGTAAATGATTTTTTAAATAGATTAAAGCACATAAATATCGATAATATAAGCAAATTCCTAATTTAACCATGCAGTCACTCTATTCTAGCGTATCAGTAGTCCATTTGGCTCAATATTATGACAATGCAGCAAAAGTTCTCTTCTATATATATAAAATAATAGACGTTTTCGTTGTTCGGAGTTAACTAAAAAACAACTGAATAGATTTCAGTCAAATTTTCAGAGGTTAGCCCTTGCATATATGGTCTTATTATAGGCTCACAGAAAACTCGGTAGGTGGCGCTGGGGTCGAGTTATTTATAAAAATTGTATTTATGAACCGATTACTTTTAAATTCAAAATGCAAGCTACCAGCATATTGGCAAAAACGTTTACCAAAAATAGACCTGCTAGGGGGCGCGGGAGTCGAGTTATTTATAAAAGTCGTATTTATGAACCGATTTCTTTCAAATTCAACAGGTATAGTTTCAGCATAGTGGAAAATACGTTTACCGAAAACGGAGCCGCTAGGTGGCGCGGGAGGCGAGTTATTTATAAAAGTTGCATTTATGAACCTATTTTGTTAATACCATATATGTAATACTCCTATATTGGCAGTAAGAGCTAGTACTGTCGGAAAACACTACAGTACAGATATATCAATAAACACGTACGAAAGAAAAGGAACACATACGTTTATAAATAAACATGTACACAACACATATACAAAAACGGCACTCAAGTACACAATACATAGACAAAAACGGTACTAGACTGTCTCGCTTTGATTTCGGAATGCTTACACATTGAGAAGTTAGCTTACTGCTAATATAGAAGTATTACATATATGGTTAATACACATTCGAAAAGTTTATTACTTTCATGATGATTTTTTTCATTCTAAACATATTCAGCCTTATAATGAGTTGCATCTTCCCTGAACCGGTTCACTTTTCGCTTTTGGTTTCCATGGGCAAAACTCCGGATAAGGAAGATTATATACATAAAATGATAGCCATTTCCGTTTTTCGGACTAAACTCAAAAATCACTCAATAGAGCCCAGTCAAATTGTCGGAGGTCCTATTATAGGCTACTAGAAAACACGCTGGTGGCGCTGGAGTGGAGTTACTTATAAAAGTCGTATTTATTATCGGATTTCGTTCAAATTCGCAGCGTGACTACCTGTATGATGAAAAATTCCTTTGCTATAAATGGAGCCTCTGGAGTTTAGGTATTTAGAAAATCTGTATTTTTTATAAAATCTGATTGGAATTCATAATGCGTATTCATTTCATGACAAGCAAAGGTTTTGCAGAAAAGGCACCCAATGGATGGCGCTGCACCTGAAATATATAGAAGCCCCCACGGGGTTTGTTCTGCTTTGACCCAATGTTTATTTTAGACCAAGTTCTTTAAAAATCGCGATAAAACGAATTACTAAAATGGAACATTTTAGATACTCTTTCCCAACGAATAGTAGTATAAAAATTAAGATCGGCAGCACTGAAAATAAGCATGCCGATCTTGTCAAAATTACAACAAACACGTCGCTACTGACAACACCTTGTTATTATTCCACCATGGGCCTGTATAATGTTTGTTGTAAACTTTAGAAAATTCAAGCAAAAGTGTTTCGACAGTGACGAAGTGCTTTCTATTATAACTGAAGCGAAACTCACCAAAAATCAGAATCTATTAATTAGAAATTTTTTTAATTCAAGAAAAAATTCTGTGTTGCCATCGTATCACAAAGTCATTTTCTTGTGTTTAGTTTAGTTTATTTCTTAGTTTTTAGTTAAAATGGCTTAGTGTTTCGCTTAAATTCAGCTGTACCATACCTACGACCTTTTAATAAAAATCTATTGGCTTTATAAAAATCACATTTTCGACTCATACATTTTTCAAAATACCAATCTGAGAAATTTGGGGTTTTTATATAGTAAAATATCGTAGAATTTGTATCTTTCGAAAATACCAATAATAGCTTACCTAGAGTGGAGAATAGTTTTTGCAAAATTTAATTTTTTAGTCACAATTGCAACTCTGCCAATTTCACATTAGCAACACTGTAAAACCATTGATGCCAGCAATCAGGCGAATTTAATTCGCCTAGTCAGTACAGTTGGGAAGTTCACGAACTAGTTAGTTCAACGCGGTAGATCATTGAATTGATCGAACGAACTAGTTCGAAATTCTAAATGAACTATTCGCTCCAGATTGCCGTTTTTTTAAATTTTATTTATACATATTGAATAATGCAATTATTTATTCATTTATTATTATGAAACTATGATATTAAACATTAAATAATAATAGTATATACATATATGTTTAACTAAAAATAAATTGGCTTCGAATAATTACGATAAAAAAGGAGACAATTTTGATGAATTATTTTTTTTTAAATTGTTGAATTTTTGTGGGTTTTGTACAAAGTTTTAAACTTTGACTTATTGGCGTAAGTTATGCATTAATATATATTTTTATAAAAAAATCAGTGAAAAAATGTATCATTTATATATTGTATGTACAATCAATATTGTATGTACAACAAAGAAGCAATTGGATTAAAAAATTAGAGTTTTTTTAATAGAATCATGCCAGTGCGCGGAGAAATATAACGGGAGTTGGCATCCCTAGACTGTACTAAGTTTGGATGAAATCGCTTAGGTGGGTACACACATTTCATGAAAAGTGGGCTTGACCACGCCCATTTTAAAAAATTTATTTAATACTACATTTTTTTATTAAAGTTCACCCCTTATATCGATTTTTAGTAATTTTGCTGCAGTAGTTACTTAAATATCGCAGTTTTCGTATTTTCCAAAAATACCGCTATACGGAAGGCAAGCGCTTTTGATAGAAGCAACATTTTGATATGAAAGAAAATATTTTTTAAAGCTAATGTAATTCTCTTTCACGGAAAAGTATTGTCATTGAGCCACAATTACTCCTTGACCTTAAAAAAATTGGTCTAATATAGTGTTCTTCGAAAAAAAACATGCAAAATCCACCGGATTTATTAAAAAAAAAAAAATATAAAAAATCGTGTATGTTTTATTATACTAATAATAGATTTTTGAGACGAAAAACATGATTCCTCTGTTTAAAAATTGAAAAAAAATTCAACACCTCAGTTTAACAAATGAATTATTTATTGCACTTTTTTATTTGCATGTAGCTGTGCATTCTTCTCATAATTATAAATCACTCGAACAACAAGTAGGTTATAGTGCTATTCAATCTCTTAAATTTGAGTCATGGAAGAATTTTTTAGGCTCCCTGAGAGCCAAGTTATAACAATTTTAACCCAAACTTCGAAACTGCTGTACGAGTTTTTACTCTGAAATTATAAAGAAAATTTGCAAAAACGTCCAATGAAATTTCGAAGTTTAACTTCAGAATCCGATGGAAAACCGAAACGTTTTTCTTTGATGAGGCACCCTAATGTGCATGTTAAAGGTTCATCACAATCAACTTCGCCGGTCGCACTCGTCGTAAAACTGTAGGCCCTCCCCTTTGTGTGACACAAGTCAGAGGAGAAGCTCGGCCAAACACTAACATATTGTGTAAGTGCCAATCTATTGTTATTATTAGGTAGCATTTTAAACAATTCAATTACTTGCTTGTATTACGTTGACTAAATATGTTAAAATTAACAAACAGTTGTCTCTTCGTCTGCTATAACATCCTCCAACTTCGCCGACATTTGGTCAATCTTTACGAAATTCAAAGATTCGTCAACGTTTACAAAATACGTAGGTATATGACCACGTCCTTTCACGAGTGTATACCCCCGATAAGTACACTTAACATTATAAGTTTTCAATATTTTTGCTGTATTCTCTGTAACTTGAATGGCGCCGGCGATACCAGTGGAATCCATACGCGATGCCATATTCACCGCATTTCCCCAAATGTCATAATGAGGTTTATAAGAGCCCACTACTCCCGCCATCACAGGGCCGTTCGAGATGCCTTAAAAAAAATCCAAAAAATTAATTATGATTAACAACAAATAAGCATTCGTTATTACCAATTCGCAAAGCACCTCTGTCCTCGTCATCGTCTTCGCATTGCAAATTCTCGACGTTAAAGGACTTCATTGTGCGCATCAGATCCATAGCGAACTCCAGCATTATGAATACTACATCGTTATATTCCTCGGACTTAGAGCTCTTTTTATTGTGGCCCTCGTACTCCTGTAGACGTATGCTTTGAGCGCCTTTGCTTGTTGTAGGCAGCTCCTCATCATCGACAACTTCAAATCCTTCTTCTGTGTCATGTTGTCTGCTTGCTGGAATAAAATATTTTATATATAAGTTCTATCGAGCGTTCTCCTTTCTAAATTTCTTACAATAATGGCTTCTTCGCCCATTGGGCAGCAGCGAGGAGCTGCGATAAGCTGTTTGAGTTTTTCGGTGCTCTGATCGTTTTGGATCCAGACCACATGCTGCCATATAAGTCCAGCCGGCCACTTTGATTTTTTCTACCTTTCTCGAGCCTCGATAAGTACTCAACTAGAAAAAGATGATGTAAGTTTTCTATTTATTCAAAATATTAGAACTTTTTGGTTAAAAATATGCACACATATGTAAATATGTACATATGTAGACTTTAGACTATTATCTACTCGCACTTTACAAATCATGTACGTTAGTTACATTTACAGACTCGGTTCGGATTATAGAAGAGACTGATGTTGGCGCACGCTATAAAAACTTATTGACAGTGTTCTCGCTGGCAAGACCTATAACAGCGGTCAAATAGCAATTTGGGACTGGAATATACATATGTATGGGAAAAAGAAGTCTGATGTGACTTATTTGATGTAAGGAAAATATGATGAAACCAAAGACTGAACCTCAGAATTCTGTTTGGCGTCTCTAGATTAATAGCGGGTTGAGAAAGATTCTTTGCGACACAGTCGACAAATTAAGCCTTCGCAATGTATTTTTTGCTAAGGACTGAGCCTGAGCGACTTCCAAGGGACCAGAAGCCCATAGATGCTTCCGGATAAACCCTAAAAGAACAATAAATCAACGTTTGTGATCGGCGGAAGCTCCATTTCCTATGCTTTTAATGATCCGAGAACCAATCAAGATATGCAGGTACATTCAAAAACAACACGAAGAAAGCTTAGCGTCGTAAAAATTAAAGCACATTCAAAAACCACTGGTAGGATAAGAAGGAAAGAAAACATAAAATTAGTACGCAACTCGACCAAAAGGGGCGACACAGGTTTCATGAACAGCGACGTGGTTGCTGAAGTTCTGCGCCCATTTCCACTTGTCAGGTTGACGTAACCGGAACGACCCGGATTTATATCTGGCTAAGGACTGTCACTCCCGCAACGTTTTCAAAAACTATAAAGAATTTGTAGGCCGTTACAACAGCAATAGCGACATATACTTTGAAAGCCGGAATCTGAGCCTGCTTTATTTGTACTCGTCTAGGACCGAATTCGAATAGCTGCAGAGGGGTTCAAAAATAATGAACTATTTGAATGCGGTAGACTGTAAGGTTCATGAGCTAATTCATATGCAGAATATGATTGAACGGACCAATGTCTCTTTGCTGAAGTTAAGACGGATTCACCGTTCGTGCCCGGACACTTTTTGTTAGTAATTTTACGCGTTCCTCTCCCACTCTGTCTCATTGAGAGCGCGACAAAAATGTGATTTTCTGTCCGAACGACTTGATGGTTCTGGTTGCCGCGTTCTTCTTTAAGGCCAGTATGCAGCTCTCAAGAAAAGCAAAAACTCCATATAAAAATGGTTAAGAAATCTTCTTGTGTTAAATTTACTTGAGGCAGTACGCAGTTCTTAAGAACTTTGCTACGCTTTCTACTGCGGTTTTCTAAAGTTTCTTTGGCGAAAAAAGAGCAAAAGGTAACGCATGTTTGCAACAGAAATATATGCCCGTTCCATTATTTATTGAGGAAAGAGTGAGGCAACGGTATCCGATGTCAAAATTTCTTGGACATACACACAAAATAATGGAAATTTTTTTCTTGGCCGTTTCCTTGAGAGCTGCATACTGGCCTTTATATGCGTTTGCAGCGAGTTGCTTGTATTATTTGCCTTCAAAATCGTATGTAGGCAACAATATCATCAGCTGTTGGCTTCAGAACAAAATAAAATGTGCCGAACTGAACGGTGAAACGTACTTCAGTACCCTCTCCGGAAAAAATGTTTTCGAGAGCAAATAAAAAGTTGTCCGGATACGAACGGTGAATCCGCCTTTAAAGTTGGAACTGTCTAATCCACAAACCGTGAAGAAGACTGATTAAAAGAATGTCAACTCATTGGACCCTACGGCTGATCTCAGATTCCTCTAAAAGCCACTAAGAGCTGACACTTATTTACTTCGGGAAACCCCGAAAATCCAACCCGCAACCTTGGACTGAGTAGACAGTAACGTAGCAAATCCATTTCTTGGCGAGCAAAATATTGTATCCCTCCATATCTTGGCCTCGTAGTTAAACTAATTGTATATTTGTTGTACTCATACCCAACTTGCCTATATCTGGCTGTTGTCCGTTTTTTTTTAATTTTTTTTGGGTGTAAGCCAGATTTGAATAACTTTATAGAAATTTGGTAACTTTCCAACTTTTGATCTGGGTCTTGAACACAAGTTTAAGTGGCCATCCAGAACGATAGTTTGTTCCCAATCGTGCCTACGCTAAGACCGAATATTGACTCTTAGCAACACAGCAGCTAAACATATGTAGGTAATGGGGCTTTGCCTCAAATGAGTAATTTTGGACTGTACGGGACTAACAGTGTTTTACAAACATGTTAATTGAGTGTTCTGAAATCCCAAAACTTACCACTTCGTCAAAGTCACAAATAATCTCGTTTAAAACTCGTATGCCCACTTGTTCTGTGTCATAATTTCGTATTGTTGCAAACATAACGGCAACATTATCGTACTCCTCATAGTAGAGCTCATTTGTCATCTGTCGCGACATGTAAATATCGGCTGTAATGAGTAAGAGAATTGTGTACCTACATATGTCATAAAGTTTTGCGGTGATAGGAAACCTTAACCACTCACCAACGTGTGACGGTAAAATATTGTTGATAAGTATCGAAATTGTCTCATTTGTAAATTTAGCATCATCCTGCTTCTTAAGTAGTTGTCGTTTCCAACTAAAAGTAAAATAGATATTATTGTTGATGACTTTTAATTAATTTGTTTAATGCATTTTTTTATAATATGGGTTCAAGTTAGAGATGGGCGCGTGAGTGATTTTGGTTCACGTTCACGCACGCTCACGTTGATGGTTTACAATATATTTGTTTAAAAATAATATTTTGTCGACTTCGCGCTCGCGTCCCTCGCCCCCTCCCCTCCTTTCGCAATTATGCACTGCTGGCATTATGACCGTTAAGAAAAAAGAATAATAATAAAATGACACTAGTTCACTTCTGAAACTGCTTTTTAATGTCCAAGTAATGGGAATTATTGCGTATGGTGTTATTGCATGCACCCCACCCATGGCGGAATTATACCAGGAGAAGTAATATTAGAGTGAGAAGAAATATTTTGACACTGCCTTATTTGAAAACATGCCTATAAAATGTGACTACATATAAGACAGCCGAATGTCAGAAAATAAAGCGAGAAAGCTTATTACTTCACCCGTTTATTGCGCCATTCATCCCACCTGCTTGTACCGAGTATACGTTCAAATTTAGAAGTCTGAGAGTAGGTAAAATTTTACATATTTTTACATCACTATTTCGTACCGCATGTTCGCTTCGTCTTCGTAAACGAAATCCACATTTCGGATATGGTGAAACCAGTGATGATAATGCAGAAATTTTAACTGAAGATAAAACTCAAAACAATAAGGCAGCCGAATGACGGAAAATAAAGCGAGACGCTGTTTTATTAACCGACTTCCAAAAAAGGAGGAGGTTATCAGTTCGTCGGAATATTTTTTTTTTTTATGTATGTTACCCCATAACTTTGGACCACGTCAACCGATTTCGATTCTTTTTGCATCGGAAAGGTAGTGTCTCAGAGGTGGTCCTATACTAATCTGGTTGAGATCCGATCAGTGGATCATGAGATATATATATATTTTTTTTATATGGGAGTTGAAGTCGGTTTTTTTTTTGCTAAAAATTACTTGTAACTTCACCTGTTTATTGCGCCATGGTTCCATGCAAACATTTTAAGGTTTTCCAGCAATGTTTTCAACACATTTAAAAAAGCATGCAGATAAAATTCATGCAAAAGCGCTATGTCCAATTTGCTGAGCAGTTATTAAAGACGACTCTTTTCCTATATTTTGTTAGACTTTTCATAAGTAAAAATATTTTGTGAATATTACTTTCTTCATATGAATTATATCACATTTTTTGTTTAATTGTATTTTTGGAATAAACAAAGTTCTTTTTCTTTCTGGTCGGTAAACTGTTTTTGTAACAAATAGTATAAATAAGCAATGGGAAATAAGGCAAGATTTGTTTTAGTTCCAACCTTTGTTGGAAATAAAGAAAAACTCAGATTTTTAAAATTGAAATAAAACAAATTTTGGGTTATTGCCGTTTGTGTTATTTCACCCCTCCTAACCTAACTTCACCTATAGTCTGGCGACCTTACTAGTCTGATTAGAAAATACCAAAAGGGAAGATTAAACACTATTTTATTTGGCGCTACTCGGGTTTTGCGAATGAGAAGTTTTGAGTATTTTCGAGGGACATGGATATATTCTAAAGAGCTTTCGGTATTGTTTCTAGGCTTCAGAGTTGTTAATGGATCTTTTGGGAGTTTTCGTCTGTTCTCGTAATTTTTTAGGAGTTTTTGTTACCTTTCTGCAGTTTTTTCGGTAATTTTCCCGTTTAAATAATTTGACTTTACTTTTTTTAATATAAAAAAAATAGTCGGCATTTCTTGCTTGAAACTTTTGCCAATATTTAACCGACTTCAAAAAACGGAGAAGATTATCAATTCGTCGGAATATTTTATTTTTATTTTTTTATTTGTTTTTTTTTTTTGTATGTTACCGCATAACCACGTCAACCGATTTCCATAATTTCGTTTCCATCGGAAAAGGTAGTGTTTCACAGGTGGTCCCATACTAATTTGGTTTCGATCTGATCATTGGATCATGAAAAATTTAACGGTACCCCTAAACTTGAATATTAGAATCGAAGTCAGTTGTGTTTTTTGCTTAAAAATTACTTGTTCTTATTATCTTTTCATTGTAAAATCGATACTAGGTACAGTCGTATGAAGTTTCCCGTACAGATATGTAAATTTCAAAATTATTTGCCAATGGGTTAGGTGGAAACAAGTGCTCGGGAAATTCAAAAGTCTTTAGGTCCAATATGCTTAAATACTTCACCACTCATATTTCTTCAATGTAAGATCGGACGAAGTGCAATAATAGGAGTAAGCGCCAACTGAATTTATTGACAGATATAAGAGTTGTTGGTGGTGTCTTCTGCGAGAAACTTCCATTAACCTCATTCACTGTGTTTTTCAAACGAAGATGCTTACAATGCTTAGATGCTTACAAGTCCAATACCTGTCAAGAATGTGAACATATGTATACCCCGATAGCTTAGCGGCAATAACAGCCTTTGGGTCTACGATGATAAGCTCGAAAATTGTCACGGAGTGCCCGACATACCTTTCGACCGCATCAGAATACCAACGAGCAAACTCAGATGAGTTTCAGGCTATAGCCATATTTGGTGAAAACTGCGTGCCGATGAACTGTCAAAAGCATTTTCGAGGGGTTGTCGCCGGTTAAAGGTTAAAAGTATCGGGATTTATTGGAAATCTGGGAATGAAAGGTAGCAAGTGCTTCTGGTCAGGGCTAGATCCGAGGTCCTCTAAAAGGCCCTGTAAATTAAACAGGACTGGTGGAATTCTTAACAGACGGTTTTTTTTTTTTGTAAGGCTCAGCATCACCTCAAGCTCTTACAGTAACAACCGCATGGAAGGTGATGAGGTGGGATCATATAAGCATCTGCACCTTGGCCGTTATGCTAGCTTAAGTAATAAACTTCTTGGGTCTCCTTTTTTCACTCCAGATAAGGCTCCAGGAATAGATTTTAGTCGGTTGTGGGCATATGCTACTTTATTATTTACTACCAAAACTTAAGCGCTGCAGTTCGGTTCTCTTCGGTAGTTGACTGCACTCCCAATCCTGAAATCGTGTCACAAATAACTGATTTTTAGTTTCAGCTCTAAGTATGCCTGTTGCCATAGACCCAATATAACCTAACCTAAACTAGAAATGAAATGTCTCCATGAAAAGTTTGGAAATAGAAGAAGCCCGTGCATGAAGTGCATAATATGGGGTTTGATTCTGCATTTTTTTTTACCTATCTGCAGCTGCTTACAGGTTAGTACCGCGGCAAATGCAAAACGCTTCTCTTAGTTTCGGTATATTAAGAAGTACCTACATAAATTAAACCCCATTTTGAGAGGGTAGTTTAAATTAGGGACTTCTAATACCTAAGGATTATTATCTCGCCTGTATAAGCTAAGATTTCACCACGAGCAGCCTATAAAGCCCACATCCCCTGTACGCTGGGAGATAATACCAAGCTTCTGTTTAAAATATTAAATAATAGTATCCTGGATGACCAAATTTGGGAATAATCAATACTTTCGGAAGAATACTTTCCTTTAGTCTTACTTTCTGTATACATATGTACACATGTAAATTATTATAATAAGTGATATTATATTAAATGTCTTCTAATTTTATACAGAAGCTGATGAAGGACTGAAGACATTCCGTTGGTCTTAGTGCCAAAGCTATAAACTAACATAAAAGCAAATATGTAACGTGTAAATGGGCGACTTGATACTCACTTATAATCAACTTTCGCTATGAACTCCGTCTGCCTATCCATTAGATGAAATATACCCAGCGTTATGCACATCACAAATATATGTGAATATTCTGGATATAAGTGATCGTTAGTGCTAAGGCTCTGGCCATAAACATAACTATACGAGAGCGTTACGACTACTGAGTAAAAAATTAATGTGAAAACACCAACACTCAATTTGAGTACGAATGGAATCCGTGTAAATAGGAAGGTTATGCAAATGGTCAACATAAAACACTCTGTGATAGCCTAAGGGAAAGTATTTAATTATAAAAAGTTCACCATCAACTAAGTATTTGACGAACCCAAGCATTGAATGTAGAAACATCATGCCTGGCGACACGCAAATTCTGCACATTAGCTGCATCATTTATATGATTACCGAAATATATCTGAAAAAAAAACAACATATTAGCTACATATTTAGTACCATGGAAAATAAACTATTGAGCGCCTATCACTTATCATACCAATTGCAAGATAATGCCAGTGGAGTGCAGGATAAGCACCACTAAGTACATGCCAATGCGAACAATGATGTTACTTTGAATGCGCTCCGATAGTTTATAGAGACATTTGCTGACTTTTCTCATTGGCTTCGATGACTCTGTCTCGCTAATAAACATTATCCAAAGCTTTTTGTACCAAACCAAGGCCAATAGCAATATCATTACAATGTTGCTGATTCCAACTAGTATCCAAAACGCTAATGTTTGCCTAATGAATTATGAAATGGTATTTGATTAAATGTGAGTTTAAGATATTACTATTGTATGTATAATCGTTTGGTCACAAATCGTTGCAAGTGAGCTATAAATTTCAATTTGTATTTTACTTACGACGTATTGACCGCCTGCATTATAATGGCACACAACAGCGTTATGTACGAAACGAAAACGCTGTACTTGAGCATAATATCTGGCTGCTTCATGAACATGATTTCCCAGCGCCAGTCTTTGAAAAATAAAAATAGCGACGTAATATTATTTCGAAACCGTTGTTCTTCCATTTCATCTTGGGTTGAGTGCTTCTCATGACCGAAACATATTTTGGAAAACCTGGAACCAAATAACGATAGATATTAGGTTTCGTTAGGTTGTCGTGGCCGCCCGAGAGGGGCTCAAGTAGACATTTAATTAGATTGTCCATTATGTTACCACAATGTATAGATTTTTTTTTAAATAAAAACTACAGGTAATCTACGTTAAGTTGAGAAAAGCACTAAGTGCTTAAAACAAAATTTCCGCTGTCAGCTGATATCCATTCCAGAGATTTCATCGGGAGTGTAGACGAAATGCGCCCCAGGGGTGTAAACCTTAGTTTGGCGAATGCCGGACAACTGAAAAGGAAGTGGATACTATTAAGTCGCACCGTGAGGGTTTCTAAAGGACAATGTCCGGTTAGTACAACTGTGAGAGTTGACGCTTAGCCAGCTGCTGAAGCTTTCTTCATGGTTTTAGTCCAGCGCCCGTTGAGCCCACTGTACGCCCATCTGTCCAGTAGCAAGCCGCAGGTTGCCAACGGAATTCCGATGCCCGAGGTTTTGACCTCGACGCTACCCTGCTTAACAAAATCATCAGCTCTACAATTTTCATTGATGTCCCTGTAAGGGATTCAAAACAACTTGATCTGGAAGTATTCCGAGTCGATTGAGAGAGAAGTGAGGCATTCCCCGACCAGTTCCGATGGCACCATTACCGTTTGGCTAATCGGCAGAATACTGGTGCGTAACGATAAAAAACTTTATAATCGATCAATGTACGACATTTTCCAAAAAAATACCGCCTCAAATCTGTTCCTTAAACCCTTACGAACTCTGCGCTCCTGCTCAAAGTTTTTGTAGAAATAGTTACTCTAACTAACTTTATTATCTAGATATCTGACTTCGGCAAAGTACAATGAGTAAACATCGGAAAACCTTCCAAATAGAGCAAGGGGATACCTTTCTGGACTCGCTAAGTAATATTACACTGCTTCCCTTTCAGAGCCGGATCGCGACCTGTGTCGAAGATTGACCTGGCTGGGTCATTTATAAGCCGCAATCAGGCGATCTCCGAAAGGGCATACTCTTTACTCGGGTATAGCAAAACTCTGATCGGGTGAACTCTTGCGGTATCAATTATGGATACAAAATTATAAGCCTGAGACATCTCAACATCACCCAAGATTAGGGCTTTGATACCGGTCACGGCATCCGGTCCGGCGCTTGCTACCAGAGTTCAACCCAGGCATACCCACGTACGATCGGAGAGAAATTTCAATTTCAATTTATTTCAATATTAAATATTAGTACAGTAAGACAAAGATCTTTTATAGTACAACAAATAAATTCAATACAAACACATACATTAATACATATAATTAATTAAATCATAAATCATCTATTCATAGGTTAACAGAGATTAACTTTAAATATTAGATGGTTCATCAATTGTTACAAAAGTAGCTATATAGAATGTTTTTGAAGTTGCTTTTATTGATCTTGCTTCTAATTGCAGCGGGAATTGAATTCCAGATTCGTATAGCATTAATGAAAAATAGTCTAGTAGAGGTCTTAAAGTTAAAGAAAGGCACCATTAGATCACAGGAACGCTCAGACTTTGGAAAAATTAATTTCTCATAAAGATAAAGAGGGGTCTTTGTGCTGATGAGTTTAAAGAGAAAGATGCAGTTTCTTGCTTTTAGATAATCAGTGATATCACATCCTAACAAGCTACATCTCCACGCAGATATATGGTCATACTTCCGCAATCCATATACATAACGTGTGATTTGGTTAAATAAGGTGCCAATCTTATGGGATGACCTGGAGTCAAGCTTACTATATACCACCTCTGCATAAGTAATAATAGGTAAGATTAATTGACGCGCAAGCTTTCTTCTAGTGGGAATCGGAACAAACGGTGCCGATAGCCTTAGCTTTCTTAGAGTATCATATACTTTGTTCACAACCGAATTAACGTGATCAACGCAGCTAAGGCTAGAATTGATAACAAACCCCAAATTGGTTACTTTATCAATAAATTTTAGGGGTCTGGTTTCAAGAAAAACTGAAGGAATACTGCTAAAAGGGACTTTTGTCTTAAAGACAGGTAGAACATACGACTTCGCAGGGTTAATGGAAAGGCCGTTAAGAGCAGCCCAAAGCGAGATAGATGATAAGTCCATATTCAAATCAGATGTGAGTCTGTGCAAATCTCTTGACGGACCCGATAAATATATCTGGATGTCATCGGCATATGCATGCATTTTTACATATTGGCATGTCATGAATATGTCATTTATGAAAGCACTAAATAACAAGGGGCCCAAAATAGGCCCCTGGGGAACACCGCGTGTTACGGATTTAGTTCTAGAGGTTACTGAACCAACCTTCACAAGCTGGGTTCTACCTGTTAGGTAGCTTTTCATAAGAGATAGTGCAGTTTTACCGAACCCGAAATAATATGAAAGCTTAGAGCAGAGCAGTGTGTGATCTACGGAGTCAAATGCTTTGGAAAAGTCAAGTAAGCACAGGAGGGAAACTTCATTATTATCAAAGGGAATTCGCAAATCGTCAAGAATTTTTACTATCGCAGTTGAACAACCATGCCCTGCTCTAAAACCTGATTGAAAAGGAGATAACAAGTTCTTTTCGGACATATGTGACATGATTTGCTCTGACATTAGGGACTCAAACACTTTTGACAAGGCAGGCAAAACACTAATTGGACGGAAATCACAAGGTGAGCATGCTCGTTTGGTTTTAGCAACTGAACAAATGGAAGCGGATTTCCATAACTTTGGAAAACAAGACGTGGTAAAACAGTGGTTAATGATGTGTGTCAGTGGACTTATGATGAACGGCATAACTAACTTAATAAATCGAATTGGCAGACCATCCTCACCAACCGCATTTGAGTTAATTTTGAGGATGCATCTAGTCACATCACATTCAGATACGGAGGAAAATTCAAAAGGTACGCTCGAATACGTAGTCGACGTAGGATTTGGGGCGAATTGTGACATACAACCATTAGACGAGGCACTACAAAGAAACACATCATTCAGACTATCAACATCTAACATACACTCAGTTCTGTCTTTGGCATGTACCTGGAGATTTTTAATGTTCCGCCATAATTGACCAGAGGGGAGAGAAGGATCAAGTTTGACTGCAAAGTATTTTCGCTTTTCTGCCTTAACTACCAAGGTGGCTTTATTTCTAGCTACGCGGAAAGCATCCCAGTTAGCTGTTGTACGGTTTCTCTTCCAAGTGCGGTAAGCCTTAGTACGGGACTTGATGGCTTCCCGCACTTTACCATTAAACCAAGGGCATGTGATAGTTTTTTTATAGCGTAATGGAACATGAGTGTTATACGCAGATAATAATTTGTTGTTTAGATGTTCAAGCTTTTCATTCACGGATTCGAAATACCAACAGTCATACCAGTTTACATTGTCCAGTTCACGATACAAAGCATCCAAATCAATCGATCGGAAGTCTCGATATACATACAGTTTCTCTTCGCTTACACCATTAAAATTAATATCAAGAGAACAAAAAATCAAGAGAACAAGAAATCAATAGCAGACGGATCGAGAAACAATTGAAGTCTGTAGTCTTGTTTCAGGGTCCTATAGTAAACATTGGCCAGCAATTTTTCTTCTGTTTGACTACTATTTGAAGCAGGTACAAGCGTATCAAGCAAAACATTTTTCAACGAGTCAGTGGTCTACGTAGCCTTCAGAGGTACATACACATATATTATTGCATAAAAATTAGACTTACTGTATCCTGCCAATAGGCATTCTTTCTACTTCTCGGCTCATTTCCAAAGTCGCTTGTGTTCGAATTTGATTATACTGACTTATGCTGCTCTGCATGAAATTTGTTGGGATATCATTTCTGGGATCCTTAAAAAAAGACGTTCACTAAAACTCTCAAAAGATGTAAGTGGAATTGTTTAAATTTACACCTACAGATTTTGTTTCTAAACGTTTTCGCATTGCTGCTGCTGGTCGCCTCATCGTAATGTACGACGAAACCTGTAAATCATAATTGAATTGCCTGTGTGCATCTTAAAATTGATTACGAAAATCTGTTAGGTATGTATTCCATAGCTTATACTAACTCTTGCTGATGGCGGTTTTATTAGAAAACTCCGAATATGATATTTGCGCAAGACCGGATCATAACGCGCCTTCGCTGTGCCCTCCTCATACATAAACTCACCGTCCAGCTGTTGCAAAGTCTGTCCGCTAACATGCACACGACCCGCCTCACCAGTCGACTCCAGCCGATTGGCTATGTCCACGTCTTTGGACCAAATATCGAATTGCCACTTGTTTGCACCAATGACGCCAGACAAAATATTCCCAGAATGTACACCGATACGCATATCAATGTCCAGCTTTCGTTTCGATCTAAAGAAAATTTAATGCCAGATTCAAGCTACAGGAGACAAATTACAATTGTGGTTATGGTTACCTCACATCACGTATATCCTTTATCATACGCAAGCCAAGGTAAACGCATGATCTAGCGTGGTACTCGTTGGGGATTGGAACGCCGGCCACGCAATAATAGCAGTCACCTAAAAACTTAATACGCAAAACATCGTACTCCTGCAAATGAGATCGCTTTAATTTTGAAAGAATTTTTAATCATAGACAATATTTGCTTACCTGGGATGCTGTGTCGAATTTTACAAATAAATCGTGTAAAGTTTCCACTAATGTTTTCACATCCAGTGTTGTAGTCAGGTAAGTGTAGTTGACTACATCCGCATATAAGATTGAAACATCATCATGCGGTTCAATGAAAAGCTTTCTATGTAGAAAAAAGTAATTTTAAATAAAAACGAGTTAATAGAATGTAAAAAAAAAGAAATCTCAATGTAACGTGAACGCGAAGCCTGGCTTTGCCGAAATAAAGAAAAAAGAAACAATGTAAAAGTGCCACATTTTTAAGTAGATTTGTTCATTATCAAGTAAAGTCTTCAGGTCGATTGGTTCAAAATGAAACAAGGGCCTGCGACGCAACGGGGGCCTAAATATGATAATTTTTGGAGCTATGAAGACCGCCTGATGAATTTTATGTTAGCTAGTCTAGACATTTTTAGTTGTCGATAGTTCGTCATCTGAGACAATTATGTATTTCAAAAACGTCGTCTACATCTGTTATAGGAGGGATTCTCAGCCTTCTTTCCTAATGTATCATTGAAGTTTAGGTTAAAGTACGTTTATATATCGATGGCTTAGTGGAAGATCGACCTATCTCGGCAGCCAGTTCGAAAACACCCTATCTCAGAAAGTTTTTCAAGAACGGCCTATTTCAGAATTTTATTGAAAAACACCCTATCTCAGAATTTGGTTGAAGAACGCCCTATCTCAAACGAAAATACATTGAAGATGTGCTGAGATAGGGCGGTTTTGAATCGGCAGCTGAGACAGGGATAGGACAGCGGCTGATGGCGTTGAACCAATAACTGACGCGTTCAGATACAAGTAACCGGCCATTTAAGCACAAGAGGTGGGAAGTGAATTATGCCACTTTCAAAACAAACGGCTCATGTGTATGAAAAGTGTATACATGGCTTAGAATATAAAGTTCAATTGTAATTGGTTAATGGAAAGTTTATTACTTACTCAGTGTCCATTTGTCGCCATAGAGGTGTCGGCGGGGAGCTAAGATATATTAAAGAGAGTCAAAGTGAACCAATAGTCATAAGCCCCATTCAGACCCGTTATTAGATACAGTGACTAAAATAACCATTCACGTGTTAATTTTTTAATATTCACAATGTTTTTCAAATTTTTTGTTGTTATGTTTTTAAAAAAGTATTGTTCTTGTTACATACAACCCAAACTTTTAAATTTGTAGGGTTCCAAGCAAAGATTTTGAAAATAAATGGATTCTTGTGAAGTGGGTAAGAATACAAATTATAATTTTTTTTTTTTATTTTAATTAGTCGGGTTTGTGTTAGTTATTTAATTTTTTTTTTAAGTAATATTTTGAGCCTATATTTTTTTCCTAATTTTAAAAAAGTAGTTTCATTCGCTGTGGCTAAGTGGTTAGAGGTGCGTGCTACCACTCCATACGCCCTGGGTTCGATCCCTGCTCCGGTCAGCATCTAAATTAGGAAACGTTTTTTCTAACAGCGGTCTCCCCTCGGCAGGCAATGCAAAAACTACGAGTGCATTCCCCACAAAAAAGGTCCATTCCCCGATTCCCCACGCAAACTGAAATTCCCTGCAAATCGGGGAATTCCCCACGAGTTGGCTTTCCTGATTAGGACGTGCACCGCAAAATGGAGGAGAAACTCGGCCAAATGCTTAGCGAAATTGTAAGCACTAAAATTGTACTATTATCAATCAAATTAAAACAAAAACAAGTTTTGTCTATGTTTAAGAAGCTCAAGTTTGCGAAGACATCCTCTCGAGAACATACATACATACATATTAAACAGGCTATTTCTAAATTCTGATCCAGTGATGACAGGTATGACCATAAGCTGCCTGATGTACATACATACATACATACATACAAATCGTCGCCTGGGTAAAAGATTGTCGTATGTTAATTTCGACAGGTTTTGGGAAATCGCGATTGAAGTTTGGAATGCAATTTCTCAAAACCGCATAGATTTTCTCCAAAATCTCGAAGAATATTGCTAAATCACAATATTCTTAAATTACTTAATTTTTTTTTTATTGTTAATTAACCGACTTCCAAAAAAGGAGGAGGTTATCAGTTCGTCGGAATATTTTTTTTTATGTATGTTACCGCATAACTTTGGACCACGTCAACCGATTTCGATAATTTTTGCATCGGAAAGGTAGTGTCTCAGAGGTGGTCCTATACTAATCTGGTTAAGATCCGATCAGTGGATCATGAGATATATATATATATATATTTTTTATATGAGAGTTGAAGTCGGTTTTTTTTTTTGCTAAAAATTACTTGTTAGTTTTGAGTTTTCGAAGGATTCCATTTAGGAAAATTTTGTTGCATGCGACATTTGTCCACAATTTGGCAGCCACTTTGTATGAAATACGACAAAATGTGATCAAAATTTGTACCAAATTAACGATACTTTTTACTCAATATCTTGGAAACTAAAGGAGATATCCAAAACCTGATAACACCAATTTTATTTTAAAATATATAACTGCATCTATAACTAAAAATCGTGAAAATTGCGCTAACGACAATCTTTTATCCAAGCGACGATATGTATCTGATGATGAGTCGTAGGCTCTAAGGACTAAGTATGTGTCTGATAATGAACACACATAAGCCTCAGCCACGCGAAGCAAGAGGGAACGTGCCTAAAATTAAGTTGAAAATTAAAACTAAAAACTTTTAACTGAACCTTAGTACAAACATTAAAATTATGTAATTAACAACAAAAATAGTTTTGTACGGCCAAATCGATATAAATAGCTATGTGCGCCGACCTTTTTATTTATTTTTTTTTGATAGGACATCTACATTTTATAAAAACCATTCGAAATTTCTGTTTATATGGAGAAAAGTACAAAAGGCCATCGCAAAAAATTTATTATTTAAAAATCATAACTTGCACTTCATTACACTAGAAAAAATTTGAGAGTTCGCAATTTTGATGACGATTTGTCGAATTTTTCTATATTTTTTATGAAGTTTGAAATTTAGTTTTAAGACTTTCACCATGCTATTTCGGCAAAAATATTAAGATTTGCGTGAACTGGGTCAATTTAGAAATACTCCAGAAATTGAGTTTTTTTTATAAATAACATTAGTTTTTATAAATATAGTTAGTTTTTATAAATATAAACAATAAATCACCTCATATAATAGCAAGGTTAAGGTTTAAAACTTTTTTATAAACTTTTATCAATGGAATCAAAATAATGTAGTTTTTAATCATAAGGCGCAAACTTCCGATAAACATCATATGAATACCCGTAATGATATTTTTGAAGGCATTTTCAAATCAGTTCAGCTCACTTAAATTCTAATATTTTTCCGAAACATTTTGGCGGAAGTCTTAAATATATTAACTTTTTTGGCACCCTAATGTATATGGCTTTGGCTATAGCACAAAGACTACAAATATGTAACAAAACAAAAAATTTAAAAACATTGTAAACATTAAAAAAAAACATATGATTGTTTGAGTCAGTACATATACCGAGCCCTCGCGCGAAATTATCGCTGTGAAAAAAAAAAACAAATTTTACAGGATAGAGTTTTTTCTACTTCTCTCTGCCTTAGTTTTCAATATTAAAACCAAATTTTAGAGGTGAGTTCTACCGCTCCGTAGGTCCTTGATTCGATCCAAGACCAAAGCAATATCTAAAATTAAAAAAAAAGTTTTTTCTATCAGCGGTCGACCCTCGGCAGGCAAGGCAATTCTCCGAATTCCCTTGAAAAAGATTCTTACAAAACCATTTGCCTAATGGAAATTCAGAGGCGTCACAAAATTGAAGGTCCTTAAATTTTTGTTGTATAAAAGAAAGAAAATGTGGTAACAATGCATTCGATAATACATACATATATACAGTCAATTTTTACTATAGGGATTTAAGCTATAATATTTAACCATTTGCATCAAAAAGTCAATTACGGAAAAAAGGTACATACGATAATTTCGCGCACATCGGGCCGATATCTGGGTTGCATTCATACACAGAAATGTGTATGCATTTTTATATCTGCAAATCAATACATACCCCACATCGTCATTCGTTGATCGTCTATGTTTTTTATTTTCCTTCATGTGTTCGATCCGCATCTTGACGTCTTCTTCGATTTTATTAGCTATTTGCGCTGGTATAATACTCAAGAGTAAGCTTTTCTGAAATGCAACGCCCAAATTTTATGCATTCATACTTTTGCTACTCAAGTTTGCATTCATTAAAAAAATGTATGTATGTATGTATGTACATACCTCCTGATCTCTAGCAGCTCGTAAAACTAAAGTTTCTTCAACACATTGACGCTTATCGAGGAATGTTGTACGTATGGCGACTTCACGTGTCAGACGAAAGAACAGACCCAGCATATTGACACAGGTCATAAATATGCCTTCGGATATGATTTTTGGCAAATCAACTTCTCTTGTGCCATCAAAACGGCGACGATATGTTACGAATGAAAATAAGATAATGTAGCAGGCGGCAACTGCCACACCTAAAATAAAAGCCTGCACGTCTTCGGCAATCGGCATAAATATGTAGATGGAATATATGATAAAGCTATAGTAGGTCGGTACGGTAATATTATAGTCCGTGACAGCGCGATAGATTGGCACGGATATATCTAAATGTGTACAAAGATATTACTAAATATTTTAATTTCAATTGAAAACTCAATTCAAGCGTGCCTCCTCACCCATCACCACAAGCGCTGAAACCGCTAACCAAATCGTTGCAAACGTTAAACATTCGCAGCGTTTATTGACGGTCGTGCGAAAGTTAAAAACCAAAACGATGAGTATAACTGTGGTACAACCCATGTATGTTCCGATATCTACGTAAATGTCACGGTTCTCCTAGAAAATACATACATATATATTTTGTTTCTTAAAAATTGGTTCCTGTTAATTGGAAGTAAGTGAATGGCGTACTTACGCTTTTAGAGAATGAGACAATAAGTAACATGGAATGTACAATCGTGTTAAGTATTAGAATGAATATGAAAATGCCAAGATGGCTTAGACGCAAACGTTTCATGTAGGATACGTAATACTGTTCCAGTTCCAGATTGCGGCATTTCTTCTGAAATCACCAAACGAAATCGGTAATTATTGAGAAATGTTAGCTATTCGCAGTCTTCGTATGTATACATATATAGTGGCGAAAATATAAATAGGGAAGAGACATTTTAGCATTATTTGGTTATTATTCGTAAGATAATTTTCAATTCTGGCAACTATCTTGAAAGCCCATAATTGTCTTTCGAAAGACTATTTGAAGGATCTGCTAACGAGGAGGTCTTAGCCTTATGCTGTTCGCCTTTTAGCGATAAGTTTTTTCAAAATTAAATAAAATTAAGTTAAATTAATTAATACATATTATTTTTAAAACAAAATAAATAAAAACAGAAAATTAAATTAAAAAATAATTATATATAAAATGCAAATAAAGCAAAAATAAATAAAACTATTTTTAGAAATCACTTGAAATTAAAAAAAAAAAATATTATTATTTTTATAACAATAAAATCGAAAAATATATTAGAAAAGAAAAAAATTAAATCAAAAAGGAAGAAAAAAGTATCTACTTAAAACTTTAAAAAATTTATACATATTTAATTTTAAACAAAATCTAAAAATTAATTAAAAACGCATGGACCGTAATTAACAGCTAAACTTGGCCAGATATTTTTAAGTCGAAAATAAAAGCCCCTCCTAATAATAAACAAACCGCTTATCCAAATTAAACAACAATTTTGGTATCAACTGAAAGAGTACTAAAATAGCTTTAAAACTGAAATATTTAAACGAGGAAAGCCAGCAGAAGGCCAGCTATTGTAAAATATTTAAATAAAAAATGTTTTTTAATTACCATAGAACAAAAACCTTGGGTCAGGTATATGCATATCTTTTGTATTAAATTATAAACAAAATATATAAATAGAAGTGGTAGCCTTCGATCGTTATTTCTGCTTAAAAGGTATTAAGTCCTCTTTTATTTGGTACCAAATTTGTTTAATTTGGATAAGCGGTTTGTAAAAAAGACTAAAAGATAAAATAAGATCCTAAAAATTTAATTAAAGAAAAAAATATATTTTTATTTGTAAAACAACAAAATCTAATAATTAAAAGAAAGTGAAATTAACAAAAAATAGATAAATTAAATTTAAAAAAAGAAAACAATTAATAAATTTAGTTTCTAAAAATCAAATGAAATTAAACCAATATCTCATCTATAAACAATAAAATCTAAAAACTTTAAGAAAATTGAACTAAAAAAAATGTATGTATTCAAAAAAGAACAAAATAAAATAAGTTCCTAAAAATTAAATGAAACTAAAAACAAAAAATAAAAAAGAATTAAATTGGGGGAACAAAATTAAATTAAAAAAGAAAAAAATTAAAAAATATAAATTTTTCTTTTTAAAACATTACAATCTAAAAACTAAAAGAAAATTAAATTAAAAAAGATAAAATTTTAAAGTAAAAATTAAAAAAAAAATCCGCTGCTCTAGGACTCGAACTCGGATACCTCGAAATGTTTGCCAGTGCTCTGCTCACTCCGTCATTGCGACTGTTGGAATAAATTTTCACCACGAGTGGTGTATGAGAGAGCTTTTTTCTAAGGCTTTTGTCCCAGAATAACAAAAGTCTTTCGAACTATCTTGCCATCTTTCTTTCATTAGTCTTACGAAATACTTTTTACTATCTTGGCCACAATTGCCCTGAAAGTTTCATCAAAATTTTGAACTTTTAAATTAGGTTTCTTAGAAACATTTTGTAGTATAATAAAATTCAAGTTCAAAATTGCTACGACTTACCATTGATTTTTGGCAAAAAATTTAATGGGTTACAAAACTGCATACTCAAAAAAATAAAAAAAATCTGATTACAAAGTTCAGTTTTGATGAACATTTGTTAAAATTCATTTGTAACTTTGATGGACATAGTTTTTTTTTAGATAGTGAACTATATTTTTATAAAAAAAATAATACAAATTTTTTAACAAAGAAAAATAGTTAAAATGTCTATTCCCTATTTATATGTTCGCCCCCGTATGTAGGTAGTACAGTATTGATACTACATACCTTCAAGTAGCCAAGTTCCCATTTTTTTTGGTTGACCAATTTTGATTCATGGCCCTCATCATCAAAATCGTGGCTATCCTCGGTTGAGGACTCTAAGAATGAATTCATATTTTCGATCCTTCGGCAGACACTTATTTATCTATGTTCGACATGCATGTGTCCTAAAAATTTAAGCGCATTTATAAACAAAATAATTAATAAATTTTACACAGATTATTGTTTAGTTTAAATAAATCGTCAGTATTCATGTAAAACACATTCTTGAACTAGGAATGTTGAATACAATGGTGCAATACACGACTAACATAATTTTTCTTGGAGTTCGTATTAGGTATAATGAGTTTGACTTTAGAAATACTAAATTGTTAATAACCAGGGATGGCAGCGATTAATCATTTGATTAAATTAATGGATTATTTTTGTACGATTGTCGATTTGATTTTATCGTAGTTTTGTGTTTTATTAAACGATTATTAATCGATTAATTGTAAAATAATCGTAAAAATAATTGCAAGAAAAATAAATTCTGTAGTTTGTCACTATAATCAGAAGATCTTTGGGCCCCTCATAAATCTCTTGCACACAAACGAAGGCGAAAAGTTGATGATTTGCGTCACCCACAAGATGAAATGAGTTTTTATATAAATTATCAAGCCCAGAACTAAATCGGAATGTCATCGACGCTTGGGAGGATATGAAAACTGTTTACCCAAAACTTTACGGACTTTTGAAAAAATTGTGTCATTTAGTTGGTAACTCGATGCCTGCTGAGCGCCTTTTTTCAAAAGCTGATGCTACAGCCACCAAGAAACGCAACCGCCTAAAAACAAAACGCTTTTCAAAGCTTTTGTTTTTGCCAACTTGGTTAAATAAAAAATAATTATCACCGCTAAAAATACTCATTTTATTTTATTTAAGGCTAATTAACAAGAACATTAAAAAATTTGTATGGAAAATTGTTTTTGTGAATACTCGCTGTAAAAAAGTACCTTTATAAATTCGATTAATCGATTATTTCTCAATAACTGCAATTATTTTATTTTTTTTGTTTGTGAATAATCATATGCTTAATTAATCGATTATTTTATTTTTGTTTGCCATCCCTATACATAGCCAAAGTTTTCCTTTAGGATTGCGATGAAGAGTGGAATGAAGCCAATAAAAGCAGGGCAGAAGTCAGAAGACAATTGAAAATTTTTTGAACTTTGAACATTCGTAGCAGTCATTACAAGTAGATGTGTGCATTGTAAAAGAGTGCATTAATGACTTAAGAATTATTTTACAGTTTAATGCGAAGTTCCCTCATTCTCGCGTCATCATACGTCCAAGTAATCAAAAAACTACATAGTGAACAAGTTGTTAAATAAATTCATATTGATCGATTTGAATGAAACAAAATGGATTATTTAATTGATGGATGTATTATATTAATATAGGTAGTATATGTATGTACAAGTAGATATGTATATGCACATTAGGGTGGTGAAAAAAAAAGTAAAGTCGGAATTTTAGTGCCCGTACCCTCTATGATTTTTATACCGATGAAAATATACCCCTGTTTTTTTATTTTTGAAATCAAAAAATATTTAGAGGTCGCTAAAAGCGCTCAAAATTGTCTCTGTTATTTATATGGAAAAAAACGATTTTTCGTAAAAATTGTGTACAACTTTTTTTTAATAAATATTCGATCGGAAAACTCTGTTTCTCTTCAGGAAATTCCAATAATAATACCCAATTGCTTATTTTACCAGTAACTATTTTGAGAGGTCCCCCTAAAACCCAAAAAAATGCAAAGGGGTGGGGGGGCTCATTTTTCTTTTTTTTATATATCTTTTCGATATACATAGAACAATGCAAGGGGGTGGGGGCATAGAAATTCGAACTTTAATTTTTTTCACATGTATTTTTGGACCACCCTAATTTTTATATGTACGTATACCTATTCGCAATAGGCCATCGATATGCCGTGCATGCATCTATGGACTTTCACGATATCGTAGCGATACAAATCGTTGACTGTATATAGAGCCTCCTTGCAGGAAGTCAAATGGTAAGAGCCTTATTGTCGGTTGTGACGCTAGCTCATAAAGCATTACAACCCTATCATTCCGTCGATTTGTAATGCAAATACATTTGTCTCACTAGCTACTAGTAGAAGACATGAAATTATTGATAACAAAATTATGGCCAACCTCCTCAAAAGATGGATAGTCTTGGAGGAAGAGCGTCTCTCTGACTACACTGTAGGGACGCTAAATTACATAAAAAACTCCTAGACACGTAAAATTCATTTTTGGTCGTAGATTCCGTATTTGTATACCTACCTTCTAGATCAGGTCAATGAAAAAATTTCCAACTTTAACATAGAAAATGTTACTCATACGCCATGTTCGAGTATGTGCGAGTACGGCCATGTACGTTATGGCGTATGAGTAACATTATTTCCTGCTCCTATTTTATAGCTTATTTTTTGTCTGCAAAAGAAATAAAAAAATTAAAAAATCTTTTATTTTTTAATTTGATTATTTTTTATAAAAATTAAAATAACTTCGGTAATTGACCTGATGTAGAAAAACGGTATACAAACCCGTAATCTACGGCCCAATATTAAGCTTACATGTTTCGGCGTTTTTTGTGTCATTGCAAAACATCAATAGGGGAATTCGCTCTTATGTGTATTCGTTGTATGTTGTGTAATCGTAACTGCATGAGCGTGTGATTTGTTGTTGCTAGCGGTACATCAAATACACATGCAACAACAACCACACGCTCGTCCAGTTACACTTACGTAGGATACAGCGAATACACAGAAGCGCGAATACCACTAATACCTTACCGTAGAGACAAACCGTTGGCTTGCAATTTTTGTATCCCAGGAGAAATGGAATTGAAGTTCAAGGTAAAAAGTTCGCTTTGCTTCTCTATCTAATTCCGAGAAGGCAGAACAGACGTAGCCCTTGTTTATGCCGATAATGTCGCTCTTGTAAAGTATTGTGCCTGAGCGGTTCAGTTCTGTGGCTGTTATTATCTTTTCCAAGATCACAACTCGTGTAGAAAACAGTACTCAGACTACATGTCGTTCATTGTAATGTTTTCATGTCCCTTTTAATCCGCTTTCAATCTGCACGATTTGCGAATAAACCTAAGCAGATTGCTGGATGTCAAGGAGCTGAGGTGTTGGGCTCTCAACACATCGCGGCCAAATGCCTCATACCTAACTCTTGCAAAAGCGTGGCTGAAGCACAAAAAGTGTTCCTGCGTCTCATCCTCTTCATGGCATGATGGTCAAATGGAGTTGTCATTTACGCTTATCACAGTCAGGTGCTTGTGCCACGTGAAGTGACCAGTAAAGCAAGCTCGTTGTGTTTGTTTGGGTGTCACCGCAGACACTTAAGCTCCTTCCCCTCCGCCTACTTTTCATCACTTAGTCCATGGCTTTGAGGATTGCAAATGCCTCAGCCTGAAAGACCGAAGTATACTCCCAAAAGAAATGTGAAGCTTATTCCTATTAACTCCGATAAAGACCCCAAATAATAGTGGCATACTAGATGCCTGTTGCATTGAAAAGTGATTAAGACACTAAGTGACAATAAATGCAACAGTGCGTCAAGAGCAGCGCCAGGTGTTGAATAGAAAGTACACGTACAGCACACGGCAATAGTTCTATGAAGTTTCGCAAGCAGATTTCTCACGCTATTAATTGATAGTCTGCTCCACCATATCACTTACGCATAGCTGATTATGGGTCTGATCATAGAGGTATAAATCCACGTGATTACCTCTAGTGACAGACCCCACGTTTTGCCAAAGACCTGTTTACATTGCCAAAATGTCGCCAATGCTTTGAAGGTCTTGTATTCCATGTGAGATTTCCACAATAGTTTTATATCCAGAATTACCCCCACATACTTCACTTCGGGGGAAGAGCGAATTGTGACTTCTTAAGTGTGAGTGGAATGAGACTATCCAACCTTCTAGTGAAGAGCACAACACTATTTTTGGTTGGGTTAGCGGTAAGCCCATTTCCATAACACCAAGTGTCTATGATATTCAGTATTGTCTACGCTTTCCTGCAAATAGCCGGCAGAGATGGGCCCGTGACTAGACAGGACGTATAGGCTTGAGCGTAGATATCAGCATATCTCCGTAGTAGAAAGATTGAAACGAAATATGTTAGTGCGAAGAACTTCAGATGTTGGGCGACAGGGTAAACGTCCAGAAACGCTATCAGAAAGCACGTATTCATCCGTTCAGGCAACGCTAACTACTAACAAGTTTGCCACAACAACAATGTGAAAGGACGAAAAAAAATTGTTTTAACGGACTCATAACGACCCTATTAATTAAGCTAGAACTTGACTTGAGATATGAGGTATTATGACGATCTACATATGTATGTATGTGTTCATATTTCGATACCCATTGTGTACATTTGCATTTTTATCACACCGTAATCAGTTGCCTCCAATTAATGATAGTTATGCAAACACTTTCATTTCTTATCGCGCTAATTTTAAGCGTTGCGTCAACAGTGATTGGTCAAATGTCATTACAAATATGACAAGTGTATCCAATAAAATGTTACTAAATATACCTGTTTGAGCTTTTCACATCCACACACATATGTAAATTTTAATTTTATAATTTCTTGAATTTAATTATAATGTTTATTGCAGCGCAATTGCGTTTCCAAAATTTTCTTTCTTCTTTACTTGTTTCACTTAATTATATTAAAAAAAATAGACCATCCGTAATTATTTGCAAACATTACATATGTATATAGTTAGGCTTAAAATACGACACTATCGTGCAATTACAAAAAATTTAAATTAATTACTTTGTATTGGTACTTATTACTTAAGATTCGAGCATTTAATCCCGGATGAATTATGAATACTGATCGACGCACCAGCCGCGGATGTTCCGCATTGTCAATCACTCGATAAGTTATATCGCAAATTACTCATTGCACTGATAAGCAGCTCGAACTCTCGAAATACCGCTCTTCGCCTATTGAAACAAACAAAAAAACAAAAAACAAACACTGAAAGTAACACTACACCGAATATACTTCTGAAGACCGAAATCAAATTGCACTACCGGTAGGCTATTTGTACACCGTCACGGTCTGAGTTTGATGAGGTACTAAAGTAACTCTTTGGTCCCGCACAGAGTTCTCCGCCACCTGTCTGGTGTTATCAGTTGGAGGTGAGAGTTGCTTTTTTGGATTTGATTAAATGAGGCATGAATGGCATGTGGGGAGTGTTTGATTTATGAAGTACTTATTTCACATAAACATTAAAAAATAAAAGCTGATAAAACATTAGCTTATACCCGCGGGTTTCTTCTTCTTCTTCTTTATTGGCGCTGTAACCGCCTAAGCGATTTTGGCCGAATTCAACAAAGCACGCCAGTCGTTTCTTTTCTGTGCCAACTGACGCCAATTGGAAATGCCAAGTGAAGCCAAGTCCTTTTCCACCCGGTCCTTCCATAGCAGTGTGGGCCTCCCTCTTCCTCTGCTACCACCGGCGGGTTCCGAGTTGAATACTTTCAGAGCTGGAGTGTCGGAGTCCATTCGAATGAGATGGTCAAGCCAGCTTAGCCGATGTGTTTTAATTCGGTGCACTATGTATATGTCGTTGTAAAGCTCATACAGCTCATCGTTCCATCGTCTGCGGTACTCGCCGTCGCCAACGCGTAAAGGCCCGTAAATCTTCCGCAAAATCTTTCTCTCGAATACTCCAAGAGCCGCCTCATCAGATGTCGTCATTGTCCATGCTTCTGCGCCATATACCAGCACGGGCATGATGAGTGACTTATGGAGTGTGGTTTTTGTACATCGAGAGAGGACTTTGCTCCTGAACTGCCTACTTAGTCCAAAGTAGCATTTGTTGGCAACAGTGATTCTGCGTTGGATTTCCGTCCTGACATTATTATCGGTGTTAATGCTGGTTCCCAAATAAACGAAGTCGACTACTTTTTAAACTTGTAACTGTCAACAGTGACGTGGGTGCCAAGGCGCGAATATGCTGACTGTTTGTTTGATGACAGGAGATACTTCGTCTTTTCTTCATTTACCACCAGACCCATTCGCTTTGCTTCCTTATCCCACTTGGAAAAGGCGGAACAGACTTCGCGGTTTATGTTAACGATGATGTCATCCGATTAATCGTCAGATTAATCTGATGTCAGATGAAAGGGAGTCACCCTGCCCAAAACCCTGTTTGGTGGCGAACGGCTCGGCGAGGTCTTTTCCGATTCTGACGGAGCTAGTGGTATTGCTCAACGTCATTTTAGAGAGCCGTACCAGTTTGGCGGCGATGCCAAATTCAGACATAGCGGCGTATAGGCAACTCCTTTTAGTACTGTCGAAAGTGGCTTTAAAGTCGACAAATAGGTGGTGAGTGTCGATCCTTTTCTCGCGGGTCTTTTCCAGGATTTGGCGTATTATAAATACCTGGTAGATGGTGGATTTACCAGGTCTAAAGCCACACTGATAAGGCCCAATCAGTTCGTTGACGGTGGGCTTCAGTCTTTCACACAATACGCTCGATAAGACCTTGTAACCTATGCTTAGAAGGCTGATCCCGCGGTAGTTGGTTGTGGATTGGGCAGAGTACACTTAAATTTCAGTCGTCGGGCATGCGTTCATCTGGCCATATTCTGCATAAAAGTTGATGCTTGCACCTTATCAACTTCTCGCCACCGTACTTGAATAGCTCAGCTAGCAGGCTGTCAGCTCCAGCAGCCTTGTTGTTTTTCAGCCGCGTTATTGCCATTCGTACCTCGTCATAGTCAGGCGGTGGAACGTCGACTCCGTCATCATCTGGAGGCGGGGTTCTTTTTCTCCACAACTTTCCGTGCTGTTACCATTCAGTAGGGTGGAAAAGTTTTCCCTCCATAAATTAAGTACGTTCTGAACATCGGTAGCTAGGCCGCCATTGTTGTTCTTGCAGGAGTGCGCCCCGGTCTTGAAACCTTACATAAGTCGCCTAACTCTCTTATATAATTTTCGGGCATTCTTCCTGTCGGCCAGCATTTAAATCTCTTCGCACTCATGCATTTCGGCCTCTCTCTTCTTATTGCGGCAAATACGTCTCGCTTCTCTCTTCACATGCCTATAGCAGTCCCACGCGTTGCACCCGATCGCATCGTGGCCCGGTGGGCGGCATCTTATTTCCTGACACTCCTCTTCGTACCAGTTGTTCTTTCGGGCTCGCTGAAATCCGACTACTTCTCCGGCGGTAGCACTTATTGAGCGGGAAATTTGGTTCCACTGCTCGTATATGTCGGTTTGTTGAAGAGTACTCTCTGAGAGCGGGTGTGAGAATCGAGTAGCGAATGCATTGGCTGTCTGTTGTACACGTTTATATAGCGAGCTGCTTGCTCCAAGACAGACACCCGCTTGCGGCGGCACCTACTGGTGAACAGACGCTGCAGACTTCAGTGAGCCCTTAAACCGAATAAGTCGGAGTGGCTCCACCGAAGCTCTCTCTGTCTTTCTGCTGTGGCCCAAGGCTCCACCCGGATTGGTTACCGCATCTCGCACATGGGTTGCTTACGTTTCCCAGAGTGCGCGATCGAGGACGCAAGAGTCGGGATTGAGTATACCCATGCAACAGTAACTGCGTACTCACCACAACGACTATACCCCATTGCACTCCATAAATAAAAATGGGTTAAACGTTAACCCAAAGAAGACTAGCATAGTCATTTTCTCCAGGAAAAGGAAAAGGGACAAATTAGTAGAACCATTCCTTCAAGGTGAAAAGATACACTTCTCCAAAGAAGTCAAGTATCTACGAGTTATCTTTGATGACAAGCTCTCATGGAATCCACATCTAGATAAAACTATTCAAAAGACTGGGGCCTATCTCTATCTGGACCTGCCGGAAGCTTATGGGACGGAACTGGGGCATCAGACCTAAAATAGCGAGGTGGATGTATGATGCCGTCTCCAAACTCATTCTTACTTATGCTGCACCCGTCTGGTGGAAGAAGATGGAAGTGAAGTCCACACAGGCCAAGCTCATCAAACTACAGAGACTGACCTGCGTGGATATCACTGGCGCGATGAGAACAACACCAACGGCGGCTCTCGAGGTGCTTCTTGACCTACCTCCCCTACAGATTGTAATCAAGAAAGAGCCTCTACTGTTTATAGCAAGGCTCATCTCAGGGGACAGTGTAGAGGACAAGAAGTATGTACACCCTTCCACCCTCAGGGTTATAGAACAAGAAGATAGGTTGCGCATAAGCTTTGTGTACCCGTGCCCTCCGAGGTTTAACTTCTCATATAACTTCAAGATCTTTTTCCCCGACAGGAATAACTGGGACAATGAACAACCTAAACCCCGAAGGACAGCCACATCTGGTATACTGACGGCTCAAAGACTGACCACGGCGTCGGAGCAGAAGTCTACGGTTTACAACCCAAACTGCTCCTTTTCACCAGCATGCGGCAGGGTAACTCTGTATTTCAGGCCGAGGTTCACGCCATTGAACTTTATCTGAGGCAGTATGTAGAAAGTGGGGCAAACAAAAACACATCTATATATAATCGGACAGCAGAGCGGCGCTCCTCGCTCTTAAAACGCACGAGATCACCTCAAAGCTGGTGTGGGATTGCCTTCAACTTTTAATACTGATCGCCTCCAGGAACCGGGTATACCTCATATGGGTACCGGGACACAGTGGAGTCATGGGCAATGAAGTGGCAGATATTCTCGCCAGAAAAGAGGCTGCACAGGGATTCATAGGCCCAGGAACCTTTACCGGTCTGCCATGGAGCTCCGTTAGGCGGAACTACTATATCTGGATGAAGAACGAAGCACAACATTAATGGACAAATACGGAAGGTAACAGACAGGCCAGGTCCTTCATTCCGGTTATATCAGCAAGGAGAACCGAAGAACTCCTTTACCTCAGTAGGCATGAGGTAAGAATTGTTACAGGCTTTCTTACTGGCCACTGTAGGGCAATGAAACACTTGTCAAATATAGGAGTTGTCAACTCTGACCAGTGCAGATTGTGTAACGAAGAACAGGAAACAGCAGAGCACATTATGTGCCACTGTGAAGCTCTTACCAGGAGCCGACTTCGCTTCTTAGGATCACCGTACCTATAAGCACACGACCTAAATGGCATTCAGCCAAAGGACCTCGCGAGATTTCTTAACAGTACGTGGATCAAAATTGACCTGTAGTTGAATAGAGGTTTGTTACAATAGATCGTTTCGGTCGCGGTAACTAGGTGACCTGCACCCTCCTCTATATCTAATCTAATCTAATCTATAAATAGAAAATTAAAGCTAAATTAAGAGGCTATCTGATCCATATGCCGGCCTAAATGAATTTTTTTTTCAACCCCGTGGACCAAAAAAAAAGCAAAAAAATTGCAAGATTATTTTTTCGCGCTATCTGTCAGGATTACATGAGAATTCTAGCTCCTAAAAAAATTTTAGCCAAGGAAAATTAGGCGCTTAGAGCTTCAAAGCCTTTTTTTCACCGAAATACGGCGTGCCAAAAGCCATCAAAAAATTTTGGTTTTTCTTTGCTCCCTTAATTTTTTGGAGTAGTGTATTATCTACCTACATTGATAGATAAAGCCAAGCAACCATTTTTGTTCTTTACTGTCGAAACTGTTCGTGGACTCCCACTTACAACTAGTGAACGCCCATATTTTTTCACGCCAACGTAGACCCCTGGGGGTCCACCTGGACCAATTTAGGAATCACTGAAATAGCGTAGGTAGGACTTTTTAAAAAGTGGCATGTAACTCCGTTGTTTTTGGTACTAGCACTTTTGTTGGTTAGGGCATTTGTGAACTAAGGTAACGATATGTACATATGTACAGTGCAAATTAATTTGAGCATGTTATACTATTTTATTCAGGGATCGAAATTTCAATTCAAAAAATCAGTCGGAAAGAATTTCGTATATTTAACATTTGTACATATATACACCGAAAAATGCTATTACGCAATGAATTTTAATTAATCCTATATGATTTAAAATTTTTGGACTTTTTTAAAAAAGGTCAGCAATTAACCGTTACGTTTTGGCAATAACAGTTAAATTAAAAATTTTATTTTTCCGGTCAAAAATAAAAGGGTCAAATATAAAAGTAGAAATCTGAACTTTCTTTTTTTGGCCAAATCTATACATATAATAAAATTGTAACAGGCCGATGTCTGCACATTGCAGATATTAAAGAAAAATTAATGTGGGCGTCTTTATTAGAGCAACAGAAGCCAAATTAACGATTTTTAGAATTTTTGTCTGTCTGTCTATCTGTATATTTGTACGCGCATCACTCGAAAACTAATGCATGGAATCGAATTCAGTTTTCACCGATGTAGCGCTAGATGTCTAACTTACAATATAGAAGAAAAAAATAGAGAGTTGCCACCTGTTTGAAAATGTCAGTTCAACTAAATTGATACGATAAAGTAAATATTGCAATATGGCTGTCAAAAGAAAGAGGTTTGCAAAGGCTTACAGTTGAACATATTTTATAGCAGGTTTCAACCCACTGTTGCCAACTTAGTGCTTTTCGGCCTAAATTTAGTGCTTTTCCTAATTCAAGACGCGAAAATTTTTGAGTTTGGTGCTTGGTGCGTTTTTTGGTGCTTTTTTTTTAGTTTGAAGACACCAAAACTTTAAATCTGAAAAAAATGGAAGTTAAATTTAGAGCAATTGAAAGTTTCGTAAGGAACTTTACAAAAATGGAGACGAAATCATGGCACAATGACAATCATAAACGAAAGGGCCTATGTTTGTCAAAAAAAAATGTGGCAGAACTTTAGATCATGCCAGAATTACATACGGTAATTTGCCATTGCCTGTAAAAACGTCCATGTTGCTAGGACCAGGAATAGATCTTTAGACCTTTAATTCGGGCTGAAATTGTTATATTTTTTACGAATATTAAAACAAGCACCAGCATCTCCTAACAGTAAAATGAATAACGAACCTTCGACCACCCACCGAGGAAGAAATAATAATTTTTATTAATTTGAATCGACATACCTACAAAAAAATTGTATAGCATACAAAGTCCATTGAATCCTCCAATAAAAAAGTTGGTGCTTTTTTCGAGAAAAAACGGAGTTTTAGAGCATTTTCAAATTCAGAACTTGGCAACACTGTTGCCACCTGTTTGAAAACTTTTATTTAATTAAATTGATATCATAAATTAAATACTGCAATATTGGCATCACCAAAGAGGTTCGCAAATTTTAATGCCGAAAATATTTTTAGGGGATCTGCCACCTGTTTGACCACTTTTATTCATTTAAATTGGTAAAATAAATTAAATATTACAATGCAGATAATAAACTAAAGAGCTTTAGGGAACTTAATTCCGAAAATATTTTTGAAGCGGGTTGCCACCTATTTGAAAAATTTACTTCAGGTAAATTGATTAGAGAAGCTAAATTTTGCCATATGGGTATCAAACGAAAGTATTTGAGAATAATAAAATTGTAACAGGCCGATGTCTGTACATAATAGGTTTTAAAGAAAAATTAATAGTGGGTTTATTAGATAAACTGAAGTCAAATCTAAAATTTTATAATTTTGGTCTGTCTGTCTGTATGTTTGTAAGCGCATCACGCAAAAACTTATATATGGAATTAAATGCAGTTTTCACCGATGCACATATTGCTAGAGGTCTAATTGAAAATATAGAATTTTTGTTTTGTTTTAGTTTATCGTCGATCATTATTCCTAGGTATTTGAATGCATTAACTTTTTCCAGTGCGTCGTTGTTTATATTTAGAGTTTGCAACAGACTGTTCTAAAAATTTCGCACATTAACCACAAACTTAATTTTATTGAGATTCAATTAAGTGTGTTCAAACATTCTCTGTACAATGTAATTCACTAAACTATTAAACGGCTGCACCGATTTGGTTCATAATTGAAACATATGCCAGCACCTTGAAAATAAATATTCCGGCCAAAAATTTACTCGGTATGTAGCTCTGGATATTCCTAAAATTCTTATACAGAATAAAACGTAAAAACCCAAATTTATATCTCTAATACCAATTACGCTGGGGAACTAAAACTTAGCACTAATGCAAATATTGCAAATGCAATGCATCAAAAACCACTGAATAGAGCTCCGTCAGATTGTGGGAGGTTATCTTACATATGGGTAAGGCTTCCTCAAGTGGGCCCCGAATTCACCAAGATTAATACTTTTCAATGAATGAAGACCAAAGTTATACTTATATGTATAAGGGCAAAGGTGAAGGGGAATATGTAGATGAAGAAAATGATAAACATAAAAGTAAAGACAAAGAGGAGGACGAGGATACCGATAAAAGTAAAGATGAAGATAGGGGAAGAAATATTAAAATAAAGGTAATTAAAGAGGAAAGGATATAGATAGAGACACAGAGACTAAATCTGGGAACTATTTTGGGATTTTAGAGATTTTCGGGATTCTCGTGGCTTATCGATAAAATAATCGATATTTTTTATTGGTTTTGTTATCGATATTTTTATCGATTTTTTATCGAAATTTTTATCGATATTGTTATCAATTTTGATATTTTCGGAACTTATGAATATTATAATCGATATTTTTATCGATTTTGTTATCGATATTTTTATCGATTTGTTATCGATTTTGTAATCGATATTTATAACTATTTTTGTATCGATATTTTTATCGATTTTTTTTATCGATATTTGTTATCGATATTTTTATTGATTTTGTTCTCGATATTAATCGATTTTGTTGTCGATATTTATCGATTTTGAAATCGCTATTTATGGATTTTTTATCGATATTTGTCGATTTTGTTATGGATATTTATCCGATTTTCTTACCGATATTTATTGATTTCGTTATCGATATTTATCGATATTTATTGATTTTGTTATCGCTATTTATCGTTTTTTTTATCGATATTTATCGATATTTTTATTGATTTTGTTATCGATATTTTTATTGATTTTGTTATCGATATTTTTATCGATTTTGTTATGGATTTTGTTATCGATATTGTTATCGATATTTTTGTCATTTTGTTATCGATATTTATCGATTTTTTTTATTAGAATAACATAAGTGTAATTAGATATAAAAAAGATAAAATATAACCTTAAGCAAAAGCAGATGTATGTATGTATGTTTGTATATTGGTTATGAGACAAAATATATATGTACATTAGACTGCATCACTCCCCATACAAAAAAATCGGTACTTTTTTCCATTGGAATTATAAAATCTATTATATTTTAAGACGTCCACCAAAATATTTCGGAAAAATATTAAGATTTAAGCGAGCTGGAACGATTTGAAAATACCTCCAAAAATGGAGTTTTTTATGAATAAAAATAGTTTCTTAAAGATGTTTTTTGAAAAAATCCCCTCAACGGACAAAACGGAGTTTTTTATGAATAAAAATAGTTTCTTAAAGATGTTTTTTGAAAAAATCCCCTCAACGGACAAAACGGTTTAAGTTTTAAAAATTTACATAAAAATATTAAAAAAAAATTAAAAAGAAAAAATTGAACGGAATCGTAATAATGAGATTTTTGATGCTGTTTTTTAACTTTTTTCAAAGATTGATATAAGAAAAACTTGAATTACTGAACCTAAACTCTTCCGATTTTGACTTGTGGGGTATCATTGGAAAGGTATTTTCTCACACTTTTTATTTCTTTGCTAATAAGCTTATTCAAAGGATGAAAGAGAAAGGTGGGATGAACGAACATAATTCAAAGTTGAATTAAGATGTGTTGGTATTTGAAAAAAAAAATTGGGACACGAATGACTTTTTTTTGTACATGAATAAAATAGTGGGAAAATACCTTTCCACCGAGATATCATAAGTCTAAATCAGAACAGTTTTGGCCCAGTTATTTAATTTTTCG
>NW_023458564.1:11981933-12001436 GCF_013731165.1 Rhagoletis pomonella | reverse complement strand
TCGTATCGGCATGAAAATTATCCTGATCTAATTCAAAGTTATAACAGAATGTCGAAAAGTCAAAAGAACAGCGTAAATATTGATCCATTGCTGTTGGGACAAAAAATGTTAGATATAAGCCTAACCCCCGAGCAGCGCTCACGACTTGAAAAACCTTTAGCGGCAAGCGCTTCAGTGTCACCGATCAATCAAACATCCTCGGCTAAGAAGGCTACTGACAGTAATGAAACTAATTCACTTAATGGTAACAAATCGAAAGTGGTCAACAAGCCAAACGAGTTGATGCAACCAACACAGTCGCAAGTAAAAATATGCAACGAGCCGACATCCTCAAAAGGCAAAAATAAGACACCCACCACTACACCGGCTCACAGTCCAGCAGAAACCGCTAGCTCCAAGCATAAATCTAATCCATTTACGCCGATCAAGCGACCAACTGTTGCTCCGCCACCATTTATCAACCCACAACAAAAGTCAACAGCCTATACAAAAATGAAAGATGCTGTTGAGAATAGGCATGATGCAGTAAAAAATATACTCAGTAATGATTCAACCAGTTCAGCCATAGGTGCACAAACGCTCGGCAATAAACGTGCGCCCTCAAAGGGTCCATCGATGTTTTGGTCGCGCGAATCAATGCGCTATTTAGATGAATGCATACAGATGGCCGAATCGAATACAGAGTTATTGTCTAAACTGCAACGCATACAGTTGAAATCGGCAGAAGGGGCGCTATCATATAATGATTATCGTGCGGTCATTAAACTGCATGGCGCCATGGTGGGACACTAAGATTTAAAAAATGGACAAAGTTTGACGTATATTGAATTGACGACGAAACGATGACATGACGACGACGATGTGATGAATTGTTTCGCAGAAGTGTCGAAGCGAACAGAGGTGTGCACTATTCTTCTGGAAGAAGTTCATCACTAACATTTTATTTTTTAGTTGTACAAAAATGGTTTTGTACGGGAGCTATAAAGGTTTATGATTTAGTAACATTTTTCTTTTAAAACAAGGATGAGTTTCCAGAAATTAAAATAATAAAAAATGAAAAAGAAAACAAATAAAACTACATACTTACATATATGTATTAAAACATTTTTCTGGTTTTTAATTTACTATTTAAATATTTATCCACGAGATATAAGATATAATAGTTATCTTGAATATGGCTCTAAAGTACGAAATTTCATGCAGATAATTGCTAGCTTATCACCGAGAAATGCCTTTGTATGTATCATTTTAGACAATCAGGCAAGTTCTGCAATTCACTTCCGAGTGAATTTCAATAAACTTCGCTTTGAATTCAAATTGGCAGGGGTTGAAATTCACTCGGAAGTGAACTGCAGAACCTGCCTGAATATCTTGTAGAGACCTAATCGTCTTAGAAATTATACTAGGGTTTTGTTGAAAGAAATGTTTGTGCTCTGGCTCTGGGCTTAATAAGCTCGCTATTTCACCCCTCTTCTTGATAAGAAACACGCATGCGAAGTGCTCAACAGTCTTAACTAGACATGGAACAAAAATACAGTGAATCGTATGCCGAAGTTACGCCGATATGTACAGCGATAGATTGAGTCACACTGCATCCTTCGGTGGAAAAGGCCAAAAGAACGTGATGCCCTCCAATGTCGCCAGAACATCTCCTACTTAGCGAGGGCCATATGCTGCCAATAAGGAAGACCACCGAGCGGTTTATGAAATAGGTGGCTACAGACGCGAACATCTGAACAGGCCATTGCTTGAGGCGGAACCTCCGCCCAGTCACGTCAGAAGGCATCTCGACGAACTAAAGGACAAGGTCAAGGACCACGAATGACAACTACCGCAGCTGGCACCACTTTCACTAAGCGAAAAAGAGCTTCAATTGCCAAGAGAGACTCGCGTTACTCTGGCTCATTGCGGTTAAACTCCTACCTATCCAGACTATTAGACACCGCCGTCCGCAATGCATGTGAAGGTTCCCCATATGACACCAACCACCTCTTCACATGTCCGCTCAACCTAACCAACCTTACACCCCTCTACCTCTGGTCCGACCATGTCGAAACAGCACATTTGCTGGGCCTACAGTTAGTTCAGATTGATGACAACGATTGACTACCCGATGGTATGTAGCGGTCTATAGACAGACAATAAGCGAACATCCTGGGGAGACAGTCCCCAGCTTTACCAACTCTTACTCCGTGGTCGGTTCACCCACCACAGCATAGAGCTTCAGCTATCTCAAGAGAGCCGATACGTTAGTGTTAGTGTACTATAGTGCATATAGATCTATTCGCTCTTGGAATCTGCTCAGTGCTTGTGTTGTATGGCTGGCAAATTTGTACCTGGCCTTTTTTTTAGAGATTTTCTTTGGTTTTGTGTTATTCCTGAAGCAAAAGTCTATGCGACATCGCTGCTGTTATATTATCCGCTCCAAAACCTAGGGGGATGGATGACATTAAGGCATTAATTTTATTTTAACCGAAATTTACATATTCTGACATCACTTCAGAAATAAAGTCAATCCTTACCGCAATCCAATTTAATAGTTACTATTACCGCTAGTGAACTTACTTTCGTTAGAAGGATAATCTGCTTTTCGTTGAGTTTATATGTATTGTGTCCATTCACGGCGTCCTCCGTGTTACCTTCAATATTGCATCCATTGTCCGCGTTTGTTTATGAGTATCTCATTTACAATATCTTCGATGCGGACCTCAATTTCTGGTGCTAAGCTATATTATGCTACGTTGTGCTGGGACTTTATAGAATCGATTCTATGGAATAGGCATAGTGAGCGAATTAAAATACAGCGCCTACGGTGGTTTGGTCATGGTTCGGTCGACGAATGACCAAAGAACCAGAAACACGAACACAAATAATATAGCCCTGGATCCTTGCAGAGGTAAAAATGCCTCTGTATCGGTACCGAAGTAGCCTAAACGGCTTACAAAACTGCATGTTACGTCGGGCGTCAGCTGGTGGACAGCGATTAACTTGCGTCTGGCTTGCAAGCGGAGACTGCACTGACAATAGACCTACCGTGCCAGTCGTGCACGTTGAGGAACAACATCACCGCCCACAAGTCCTTTACGGGTACGAAGCCTTTTGAACGCAAACTCGTCCCTGGTCCCAGTGGTTAAGTGGAAACCTGACGGCTGAGAACTGGAGGTCTGTCCTAGTGGATCTCTGCCAGATGTACAAGGAGATTCCCCAGAAAAATCCTAGCCCTGCGCCAACTATCCGCGACGCCGGCCTCTACTAAGACTGCGTAAAACTGGCTTCTTTCGCCTATGAAAGGTCGTCGCGACTCTATAAGGAAGACATATCCCCTCTTGGGGAGCTGTGGCGCAGCGCTGACTTAGTAGCAGTGCTCAGGGATGCAATCCCTTGCAAGCAGAAAATACCTTGAGCGGTACTGCTCCTAACTCGGAGGTTCCCGAGGCCATTTGTCCGGTGGAGAATTCAGACTCGGTAGCATAAGTAGAGGGCGATACGCAATCTGTTTCTGGTGACGGTCTGTACTTAACCGGGGGACGAAGGAATTCGAGAACGTTCTTCTGACGTTCAGAGGGCGCCCATGATTCCTTTGTCGAGGCGTTCGATGGAGCCCGCTAGAAGTAATGAACGGAGAAAGAGTTTTGTAAGCTGTGGATGTATGTCCTACAGGTAAACCATTATCAATCTAAAGCAGTTTCTGCAGCTCTGCTAAATAAATGTATTTCTTATAATATACTCCCACAGTTCAGAAATGAGGACACGGTGAGCATCTCTGTGGAAAGCCAGTCCATGACACTCTGGCTGGTCTCGTCCTACAAGGCCTACGATCGCCAAGACTACCCTTCTCCGCTCAGTTACTGGACGCGGTGAGAGAGACCAACTCAAGGAAGTCTCCCATTGTGATTGGAGCCGATGCAAATGCGTATCATGCGGTATGGGGATAAACTTACATCAACCCCAGAAGTGGGGTGTTACTGGATTTTATATTATTATATAATCTAACTCTCTGTATTATTGGCAGTATACCCACTTTTGTTACCTCAAACAGGAAGGAAGTATTGGATATTACTTTGACGTTTGGCTTTTTCTTTCAGATTACTAGTAAATAGCATATAATATATGAACATTCATTCTCTGATCATATCTATATCTCATTCGAAATCTCCTTTAAATATCCAGCCTGGTTGATTACAGAAACAAGAGACGCACCGACTGAACTAAAGGAGGTACTTTTGGGGTATCTGCTCAATAACGTTTATCTCGGTATGCTAGGCTTACGGTCACCACCTGATGAAGCGGATCCTTCAACCGGAAACCTTAATTCCCTCGGTGAGTTTAGCTCATCGGACAAATCGAAGAAGCCGTTGATTGCATTACCGATGCCCGCAATGCCACCTTCTCCGCTTCCTGCCCGATTGCAATTCCGAAGGGAAAGAGGAAGCCACATAGATGGATCAAGGAAATGGCCTCTCTCAGGAAGGAAAGTATGAAGCTTTTCAATAATTTTCTCCAAGCACTGGCAGAGTTTGTTCGGCGCCTTTTATGCAGCAGAGCTCTATATTCAAAGTTGGAAGAGGTATACGTATCAAGATATGCAAACCGCGGCACCCCGCAATTCGTTGTCCTATCCCCACTCCATTGGAATCTAACGGTGAAAACTCTGATGTCAAAGATGCAGGGTACTGCTTACGTTTATGTTTTAGCTCTGACGGCAGTTGGTAAGCACCCCTCACATTCTATGTGACTTAGTTCCAGTCGCCTTGTGTGTCGTGGATACCTGGTCCAAATAAACAGGCCTTAGTGTCAATCCGGAAAATCGGTTTTTTTTTTTTTTCAAAGAAAACGAAAACTGTCTGGCTACAGTTTCTTTCTTTTTATTGCATTGCGCTGACTTTTTCGGAGGAAGTTATATATCTGGGCGTTATTCTTGACAGAAAGTTAACTTGGCGGCGCAATGTAGAAGTGCGTTGCGAGAGAGCTATAACTCCCATGCGTGAATGAAAAGATGATCTCGTAATCTGACTCAGCAGCCGTCTATGTATACTGATGGCTTCAAGTTCGATATGAAGGTAGGAGTGGGGTATACTCGCAAGAACTCTCACTTAGTCGTAGTTTTTCGTCTGTCAGATCTCTGTAGCGTTTTTCAAGCTGCAGTAACATTATTATTAATCTACATGCAGTAACTATCTTTTCTAATATCCAGGCAGCTATTAAAGCACTTAATTGTGACAAATTTACATGGAGGAATGTTATGGAATGTAGACGTACTCTAAATTAGCTGCCAAGGAGTTACGATACTTATGTAGTATGGTTGCTTGGCCATAAAGATGTACCGGGCAAATGCATTGCAGATGAACTAGCAAGGAAAGTAATCTTACTGTCTGCAATCAGCACTGCTCGTGATGCGGGAATTCCGCTATCTTCCTGCAAAATCTGGAAAATAAATTTTCGAAAGGGAAGATACGAGATGGTCTGCGGAGCACAGGAAGATATATATGGCCTACGTTGGATAAGCGTAGATCTCGTCCTCTCCTCCGCTTGGAGCGACCACTGCTCCAACATGTAGTTGGACTTCTCACTGGGCACTGCCTGATGGGAATCCACACTGCGAGAGTGGGGTCGGAGTCAAATGACTACGGTCGTAGCAGCCGTGATGACCACTGGCCGGCTTTGACGAGAGCTCGTTCCTCCTCTATTCTTTCTTCACTTCACCAGAGCTAGAAATTGGTGCTATTTGTAAGGTAGGAGGAGGGAAGTAATGAGTCCCTAATATGGCATCACAATGGCTTAATGGTGGCCTAAGTGGCTCTTTTCTTATGCGGGCAGCCAAGATAGTCTAACCTAACCTACCTCCTCTGAATGTTTTTCAGAGCGAGGAAGGCTCTATTGCTTTAATGTGGGGATTAAGAAGCGAGTACATCCATCTACTATCAGCCTTATAGAGCAAGAAGAGACTCTGCGCGTTTTCTTCGTGGACCTGCTGGCTTAAAGGATTTTTTCCCAAACAGAACCAGTTAGTGCTATGAACTATCAAACTCTAGGAAAGAAACCCATATTTTGTTTACACGACGCCGGGCCAGGGGACTATGGTACACTACGGCGGCCACTGTAGCCGGGTGATAAGAAGTGCGCACTACCACTCCACAGGATCAAGGAATGACCCCTAGAAAGAATTCTTGAAAAAGGTTTTTTTTTAATAGCCGTCGCCCATAGCCAAGCAATGGTAAACCTCCGAGTGCATTTCTGCCTTGAAAAAAGCTTCTCATAAAATGCATTAGCCGTTCGGAGGCTGTGTAAAATTGTAGGTCCCCCCAATTGAGTAATAACATCAAAACTCTTACCACAAATTGGAGGAGAAGCTCGGCCAAACAATCAGCAAGAGTATAGGCGCGAAAATATCATAATTATTACTAAATTGGACAAGTAACATCCGTCATTAAGGCTGATGTTTATGTCGTTAAATTATGTCTGAAGCAGTATTTGGTAGCACGAAGGTGTTTCTAACCCTGAAAGCAGACAAAAGTTGTTTTAATCTAATCTAGCCAAATTCCAGAAAATCTTGACTCCTATTTGCGACACAGTGATTGCAGAGTAGCTTTATGCGCTTTGCTTGATTTCTTCCGAATCATTTTATTACTTGTAATTTATTGAAAACATATTCTCCGCTCAAACTGAAAGATCTTGTCATCTGACTGAGAGAGTTCAATAGTTACTGTACTCAATGAATTCGGATTTTCCGGCCGATATCAAATATTTTTTCTCTTCGCCGAATTATTCGACGTCAGCTATGGCTTGTGTAGTTGTTTAAGGAAATGTGCTGCTACATTTTAGGAGAAGTTCTCAGTCGAAATCAAGTTTTGAAAGTCTTATAAAGTCATCTGATATTCGGAGGTGTGTTTAAAAAAATGCAAGGATCGCCCCTCGGCAAAAAAGACAAACATTCGATTTCATTTCTGCCATGAAAAGGCTCCCCATAAAATAACAACCAAAGAGGCGAGTAACTGTATATCCTTCCAGAAATCGGACGGTGTCACTTTCCGTCATTTGCGGAACATTCAACGTTAGACATTCATACATATGTATCTCACAACGGATAGTGAAAGTTTGTCCCTTAAAACGAGCAAAGGTGTATGTAAAGAATACGTATGTATTCCACAAAAAAGAAGAAAATTTAACGGTATATTTTTAATTGCAATAAAAATCTACATATGTATTTATTTAAGGTTTTCACTTCAAAAATAAATATCAAATTAAAAATGTTGCTACAACTGAACAATAAATAACTTCTCATTTGGAATTCCCACAGCCGAACTCCGCTTACATTTATTATTAAACCTACTCGATTCACATTTAAGGTACCCACTTGACTGTGGCGAATTTGAAGATATTTTTTATATTGATTTTTGTGAACAATGCAGCTCCTTAAAGCATCCACGCATTGTTGCACTTTTAAATTCCCATGTTTTCAATAAGTCGTTTCGCCTTGTCGCATAGCTACTAGGTTCGATTGCCTTCGTTTTGAATTAGTCAAAATTCTAGTCCGTGTCCACAGCCGAATCGTCAACTTTTGTGTGCCGAAGAAAATTGCAATTAAAACTAAACTAAATTTCTTTTTAATGCATACATACATACATGTTAGTCCATATGAATTTAAGTAAATTAATTGCTAATCTATGTAACTAAGAAGTTTACGCTATCTTGCTTAACCACTAAATAACTAAAGCCACAGCATTACTATCAACAGTCTGGAACGAAACTTTACGCTGCCGACGTCTGCTGTTGTTCGGTGGTTGTCGAAGCAGCTGTCGAGGCTTCTGTCGACTTTTCGTTAATGGCTAACCAAGGACAACGTTTCTGCAACTCCGCTCGATATCTCGGATGACTAATGGCGTACACGAACGGATCAACACAGGCGACCATTTTGCATGTACAAGCCGGTATCATGGTAACACCGGGCGTCAGTAGACTCTTGTCACCAAATGCCCCAATCAGTGACATAACGCCGTATGGTGTCCAAGATACAAAGAAAAGGAAGCAGATAGTGATAGCCGCCTTAGCGATACGTATTTCGGCGGTTTCCTTATTCTTGTCTACATTCGAACGTAACGACTCGACGTTCATTTTCTTAGCTTGTTCTCGTAGTGCCTTCTCATGACTGAATACATGTCCGACTATTTGACTGTAATAGTAGACGATCATCGATGTCGGACACACGAAGCTGAAGGTGAATATGGTGCCAACAAATAGGCGCGTATCGAAGTTGTCGGTTAGATAGTCGAAAGTACAGGAAGTTAAGTATCCCTCTGAAATGAAAAAAAAGAAGTGATCAAAATATTAAATGTTAATAATAGAAGTTATTTATTATGTTGGGAGAATTCCTCGAAGTCTTGAAAAGCACTTGTACGGTGCATGGATTGCTAAGATTTGCCATAGGAACACCGGTTTTACCGTGCAATCCGTACACTGTGCAGGGGCTTTGCAAGACTTCAAGAATCCCCCTATTTTTTATTTCAAACTTAAAATCAACCTCATACTAGAAAATGGCGTATGTACATATGTGTATATACAAACGTGTTGTTGTTGTAGCTAATATTATCTTTAGATAGATATCAGGAGGATGTGCACTGTGACCTAAAATCTCCTCACAAGACTGTAAAAAACGTGTTACATTTTAGACCGTACACATAAATAAATAAATAAAGTTCTCCAAATAGGCTATCTTTAGCAGCTGCTCCACTGCTCTCAACTCTTCCGTGATAGTTTACGGTCCTATTGGCCGGGTAGCTGCTGCTCCCAGTAGCGGATCCATGGGGGGGGAGGGGTTTGGTGGTTAAACTACGTGTCAGTCAGTGGCGGGATCATTTAAAGATCTTATGACCTAAAATAGGCTATCTTTAGCAGCTGCTCCTAAAATATGTGTGTTATTCGATATAGTGCAACTCATTCCCAGAGAAGATAGCATACGTTTCATTCTCCTTCTTTGTTATAACAGATTCTACATAATTATTGTGAGTTACGCTGACAATTATGCGTGCCTTGACGTTAAAACGTGGCCTGTGTCGATCCTTACGACATCTTCCGAGCCGAAAGCACAGGCAGCATGGCCTAAATGCCACCTATCTATAAGTGGGAACGAAGGTTTCGCACAATAATGGAAGAGGAGGGATGGCACAAGGGAATTAAACTTAGCCGTAGATCACGGACGGCTCTAAAATGGTAACGGGAGTGGGTGCTGATATATTTCCGGGAACTGAAGGTCAGGCGGGCAGTAAGGTTACCTGACCATTGCAGCATATTTCAAGCTGAGGTTTTCGCAATGAGGATAGCAGCAGATCTAGCCTATACCGAAACGACAATCAACTAAAAAGTAAACATATACATACGTACATAGTCAGGCGGAAATTAGGGCAGTTACCTCATATAGTATTTCATCCAAAAACGTCCTTCGCAGCCGGGAAGCCATTGACAGGCTGACCGCAGACAGAACATTGATTATCTAAAGGAGTAGAGGGTAAATAAATAGCAGATGACACTGACAAGACCACTTCTACTGCATTCGTAGACCACTCCACACACTGAAATGTCTACTTTGACGGGAAAAAACGAGCTCCAACTGGCAACGTTATTGACCTGCAGATCTATGTACGGCTCAACGCCGACCAGATGAACCTACTCTAACCTTTATAGAGGAAAAACTTTTGAAATTAGATACATATGTACTTTCATTTGCTCTCAGAATTTCTAGCCTGGTTGCCTCAAGGACTGCAGTTGCGGCCTATTATTTGCCTCAATTCGATTATCTACAAGCGAACCACGATGCATTCTGTGATTGCCCCGATTTCGAATCGAATCGAATCAAGTCTCTCAGCTCAATAGAGGTGACATGTTGATGATAATGACCTTTGAGAAAAGGTTCAAGACAACCAGGCAGAAAAACGCCATGGAGTAAGGCAATTATAGACAACGCTTTTAGGTTACTAACATAAAGGTAGTTCACAGATGGCTAAAAAACTGGCGAAGGCATAAGGGGAATTACTCAAGCATCTCGCAAGCGGAGGTTTATACCATCAGTGTTTGTGCGGAAGTAATTCTGCAGAAACGTCTAAGGAGGCGACAGATTGTCATCTGCGGCGACAGTCAGGCTGCCCTAAAAACCATATCTTCGTGTTAAATCAAATCACATGTATTTAGTATGGGAATATGCAGCGAGATTGAACACCCTTGGTTCAGGTGGGCATTGTAGGCTGAAATTCAAACTTATAAAATAAATATATAAAGATAAAGAAACCACTCTCGATCCAGAACTACGTCAGGGCTAAAGTTGTTGAAAGAAAGAAGAAATGAGGTAACTAGAGGAGTCTGAGAAGGTAGCGCAAAACTGGGGAAAAAACCAAATACTATAAAAATAAAAAAATTCGTGTCGATCCTCGGCACACAAGTCTTTTTAGAAGACACGCGAAAATGCACTAGTCGTTTCAGACCGTCTCAAACTGGTTATGTACTTGTTTCCATATACGGTGTATAGTTGTGTTAGTAAGAGATTCTTTTATGCGCATGTTTCCGACCGAAGTCATACCGCATTTCCAGCGCCTGAAATTGCTGACGAAAATTACTACTTTCCTCCCCTTTAGGCCCATAAATTACCGGTTGCAGACGGTCTAAAAATACTAGTGTAGCGAGGCTCATCGGCTTCGATCTCGAAACATTACTGACCGTTTTAGTCCCTGCCCTCAGGTAGATAATAACGGTGGTATTACCTTAAAACTATCTATGGGCAAGCTGCGGAGTGGGCGTATTACTTTTGTAAGGAGGAAAATATAAACTTTGCATTATTGATCACACTCATTTGAATTGTCTGTAACTTCGATAGACTTTAGACCATCAATGACGATGGAAAAATAAATAATCATCTTAAGCAGAGATCACACGTTTTGTACATTCGCACAGATGTTTTCGTTTTTACCGTTACAGAGTGGTGTTGTTTGAAAAGTTGTTGTAGAGCTGAACTCATTCTCGATAAAAATTTCTAGACAACACCACTCTGTGACAGCCAAATGTATAAATGTACAAATCGTGTGATCCCTGTTTTAGATCATCAAAACAATATGTACGTTGATTTTTATGTTACAAAGTTTGAACTAAACGCAATAACAAAATCTTTTAGTCTCATCTACGATAGCGACAGATATAGACACCGCTCTCAACTATCATAATCTTGATACCATTAAGATTTTAAATGTTGCATTTAAAATCCACAACCTTCTCCACGAAGCCTAACACAAGAAAGACTATAACGTATTTAGGACGACATCAAATCGAGTTGCAACGCGAAAGTAGTTTAAGATAGAGAACCAAATGGTCTTAGTCACCAGATTCCCCTTTTTAATAGTTTATATATTACTTTATGAGCTATAGTAAATATAAATAAATAAATATTAGGCTCACCTATCTTTTTTTGTAATTTTGATGAAATATAATTCTACTTTTATTGATTTTTTGTTACCGACCAAAACGCTAAAGCTGTATTTTCAGAAATTTTAAGAACATAAAATACATACATAAATATGTGGTATTCCGTACGATGTTCGTAATTAGCTGCCATGTGGGAACATAGCGTTATTATCTGCTGCAAATTGCTATCGGTTTCGATATACAGGCATTTGAGCATAGCTGCCAACTTTGTGCCTTAAGCACTAGATTTAAAGAAAAAAATTATTTAGTGCCTAGTGCCTTTTTAGTGATTTTTTTCTGAACTAAAATTACTCCGAGACAGTTAAAACCTGAAATAATTTGAAATATTTAAAGCTGTGGCAACACTGAATTTACAAGAATTTACAAATTTAAATGCACTAAAATACAACCATGATTGATAAAAAACTGAAGTTGCAAACCCACCTTGTTGAATTCTATCCGTGTTGAAAATGCTTATACGCATAGTGATGACAAACAAATTTAATAATCGATTAACCGGTTAATTGATTAATCGAAAGTATTCGATTAATAATTGCAATTAATCATAAGAAATTAACCGACTAATTTTCTTACAGAAATTTGATTCACACATTATTGTGTCAGTAAAATAGTCAGTTGTTGATGATGGCTCGATTAATCGAAAGGAAAATTTCGATACAATTAAATCGTTAACCGAATAAAAATAACCGATTGCTCAATTCTACTTGTGGCATCATTTTCGTTTGTTGCGATTCGATTTTTCTTTCACGATATGTGCCAGTTTTAATGTGCAGTACTTTGGTATTGCGTCGTAAGCCTGAGTCATCATAGCATATGTAGAGGTTATACAATCGTTATGAGCGAAAAGGTTTTGTGTAATGATTTATGTATGTATTCTTGTAAATACGGGTAATCTTTTGCTCTTGTTAAAACAAACTGTTATTAAAAATGCTTGCTTTGATTCAAAAAAATTTTCTGCTTTAATGTGATAAAACGTTTTTTTCCAAGTTTGTGGTCCTTTTTGAAAATTTACATTGGCAACACTGCATTTAAGTATACCCGACAATATTCGATACAGCATGGCAGCATTTTCTTTTAAAACGAGCACGTTATATTCTGCAATTAATCATCTGTCCTTGTCTAACAACAGGGATAGACAACATTTTCGACAAAATTCGTTTAGTTCAGTTCGGAAGCAGTAGCAAAAGTGGCGGCTCTAAGCAGCAGTATTCGTAGAAACAATTATTAGCAATCAATTTGTAATTTTTATGCCAAATAAATATTCTAAAATTCATTAGGTTGCAAAATGTTTGAATGTGTGAATAAACGTTAAAACGATCAAAAGAAAAAGTAGTGGTTCCAGCAAATATTGTAATTCAATTCGTTTTATTTCCCAAAAGGCAGACCAACAAAAGAAAACTAGGAAAAAAGAACAAAGTATGGCAAAAGCAAAGTAAACGTGTATGCAGAAGCAGTGGCTAGTGAGCACTTTTCTATGTACCATAAGTGCGAGCGGGACGATGCATTAATGCCCCAACTCACTCTGATCTATAAAGCAGCAAATGCATTTGAGTTTTACGTGAGTGCGTTGCACCGCCTACATTTCAGTATTGAGTGAACAGAAATACGGCGACTTTTAGCTTACGCGTTTTTTTTATGCTAACGGAACGTTACGTCGCCGCCAGCAAAGATAAACAAGCATAGGGGTGGACATACGAGTTCATACAGTAATATAGATATATATGTACAACCCCCAGTAAGTTTTGTATGCTGCAGTAGCAGTGTGGAAAAGGTTGCGTTCCTTGGCCTATGTAGCAGAGATCAGCACCGTTGACGCCGACTGCGGTTGTGTTTTTATTTTATCGCAGACGGCGCTGCCACCTAATGCGACATGATAATAAACGCGGCGCTTGTGGGCTATTTGATTAGAAACAAGTGAAAAAAATACATATATAAGCAACCACAAGCGTGTAAGCGAGAAGAAGATAACCTGATGGCTGTATATTTTAGTATGGTTGTTTATCTGCTATAAAAGAAATTATTTGTTTTGTTTTACATGTTAAGGTGGCAACGCTGCGTAGTTAATTGTTTTTATTTATACTGTCGTCGCGTAGCATTGCCGGGGCAGAGAGGTACAGGGCAGCGCAGTTCTGTCTGCGTAAATAGAAATATTGAAAATAAGTGTGCAAGCAAGAGAAATTATGAGGGAAATGGTAGAAAATTGCATGCAGTACTTATGCGTATTCAATTATAAGTGAAAATAGCGCAGTCCAGCTAACTAAAAAATGAGAAATTGCAGGAAAATTTCGTATGTATATTATACGACGGATTTTTTTTTGTTTGTTAAAAAGGTAGATTTGGCATGAATTTGCATTACCATAAATTGTTAAACTCTGTGAAAGCGTGCTACCAAGTTATGTAAAGTAGAAACAGGCACAAAAGCGCTTTTATAAAGACAAAGCAGAGTTTTAGCAAATGCACTTTAATATTCAAGTACCTACATTTTAATAAATTTGTGTATATACGCTTAGCTACTTTGGGGAGTGTATACATAATATATTGGAGGCTGGTACTTCCGTCGCTATCGCAACATTAAAACAGTGCCGTCTGGTGAACCTTGAATAAATGTAAAAAAAAAACAATGCAAATACAAGTTATAAAATAGTGGACAAAATATTAAGAAGGCAGCAGCATATAAACGACCGAAACAGCCAGCTTTCGATCTTGGCCATCTGTCTGGATACTCCTGGGAGCACTGAACAAAAAATATTTGGGATGTAAGTATATTTTTCTTTACGTGCTTTTATTACTTATTTTACATGTTTGCGTTGGTCAAAAGGTTAATTTATGCAAAATACGATGGCAGGCACAGGCATATGTATGTATTTACATATAAACCACTGTGAGCCAGGCACACGCAACCGTATTGATTTCTGCGACGCGTAAAAAATTGCACACAGTGTACCTACCAGCACTCTGATTTTACATATTGCTACCGTTCGCTGCAAGCCCCCACAAGTCACTCTGATCCTCAGTAAACCCGGCAAGCAGTCACTATAATGTTTGGACAAACTCATTTAATAAATAATTTTATATCGCCTCTAATTCAAACAAACAAAAAAACTACACACATAGATATGTATGAATGTAAAAATTTCCATTTTCACCCTATTTGACAATGGGTATAATAGCAGGAGCAACAATCATTACTTTGACGGGGTGGCAATGGAGCTTGCTTTTAATTACAATGCAGTACAGCTACGCCAGCGTTCCAGCTGGTCACAATTGCAAACACCTACTCCTACTTCTCTACTATTGTATGCATGTATGTATGTATATGTACATATGCATACGTAAGTGCAATATGTAGACATGATTTTTGATCGTTGCGTTGTTTTTGCCCCTCTTTCCGGCTATCACGCTCCTTTCACAAGATGGGTGTATTCATTTTCGGTACACGGCACATTTGGGTATGGTCTGAGTCTTCATCGGCAAATGTGCACTTTCATTTATTTCATTATTAGAAACAAGTGAAACACTTTAATATGGATCTATGGGGTGTCTAACAAAAGTTCGGTAAATTAAGCAGTTTTTGAAGAACCGAAAAATTGTACATGCATCTTACGGTATGTCATTAAATATAATTAAGTGCCATCATGTCACCTTCCCAAAATCTCGCTCTCCGATACCAGCTTCTTAGAACTGGTGCGCTCCAAGTTAGACTATACCGCCGTAATTTAAGAGACTTTACTATGCTTGCCATATCAATAGAGTTGAACGTATCCAAAACAAAAAATTTGTTCGTTTTGCCCTTCATTCTCTGCATTTCGTTCACCTTCCTACCGAGGTAGATCTCTACTTATTATTCTTAAGTTATTAGATTGTAGGTGGTCTATTCTCTCCCTTACTTTTGTCTCTAACTTAATACGTGGTGTCATAGATTGCCCCATACTTGCTTGGACGTATCCATTTCGCTGTGAAACAGAGATGTTTAGGAAATCGCGTCCCTTTCTCTTTGGATATGTGTGCTTCTAATGCTTCTATATTCAGGGCTCTAAAGGCATTCAACTTGCTCTCAAATTCTTCTGTTCAGGACTTTTCTTACTCGGAAACCCATTTCAAATCAATACTCTATGAATTAATTACTTAGTTTGTACTTCGTATTTATAATTCGTAGTAATCTTTAGGAAATGTAATACTTTCTGTATTAATAAATAAATTTTTGAAAAATTGCTCAGTACCTACGGAGATGAGAAAACGTAAGATTACTATTGAAAGGTCGATCGAAATTCCGCCACCAACGTAGCGCGATTCTTAACAGCGTTCGAATGAACTCCACGAACTCTTCATCTCTTAAGACCATTTGTAACTCGTATCAAATATTCCAGACTGGACATTTTTCCGTGGAGGGGGAGCCGCTACTTCTTACAGCACGATAATGGTGCAGCTCATACCGCTGGAATGTTAATAACGGTTTCGCGCCTTCTGGCATCCAAGCCAAGATATTCGCATATCCCTGATGAAGTAGATCACGCGCTGTGTGATTTCGGCTCATTTCTAAGAATGTGATTTTGATTAAAGAAATGTATTGAAATTAGTCATAATGCAGAAAAAATAATGAAGATTAAAAATAAGAAAATAAAAACATTTTTTGCGCGGTTTTACCGCACAACTTACCGAACTTTGGTTAGTCCCCTCGTATTGGGAAGAAATTCATAAAAATGGCAAATATAAAAGAAACATTTCACTCGATACCGGGTGGTATACACTGGTGTGGCATACATACATACATATGTATTAATGCATATAAACAAGGGTGGTCCTTAAATGTGGGAAGCAAATTTTTACATCAGATTTTCTAAGCCTCAACGCCAAGTCATAGTCGAAGATATCACATACATATAAATTTTGGTGCCGATTGGAGACGGTTAAGGCGTGTCGCACAGGGGACAAAGTTCAGATTCCTATATGGAGGGCGTGTGTGAATCGGTAGCTAAGTTCTATGGGGAAAGCTGTTGAATAATATTTTTACTATGGTGAGACAGTTTTGCCAATCTGCTGTGTGAAATTAAATCTTTTTTGACAGCAGTAAATTTTTGATAACCGCAGATTTATGCGCAATAAACTATTACAAATTGAGTGAAATTAATATTTTAAGAAAACATCTACCATCATTGATTGCAGTTCATCAACTTAAGCTTTTATTTTACGAAAAATTACACACAGCAGCAATCTTTGCAATTGTCAAAATTTTCTACGCATTTGTCAAAAATTTCACTAGCCTCATGGGCTACTGAAATTTTATTCACCTCAAACTTGTCAAAAATTTACTTGCCGCGAACCTTGTTACCGATTCACACACGCTCGGAGACTCAAAAAATTAAAATAATTTTTTTTTTCATCTAATACTCTAAATCTATACCTACAACCATAGTCGAAGATATCACATATAAATTTTGGCCCGATTGAAGTCGGTGTGCCGCACAGGGGTCAAATTTCAGATTACCCTATGAAGATGTCTTAACCGACTACAATCGGGACCAAAATTGATATGTGATATCCTTGACCTCAGTATTTTCGATTTTGGGTAGTTAATGAAAAAAAAAAGATTTTTTTTTGAGTCCATAGAGGCATTTGGCCTTCGACCCCTTTGCGACACGCCTTTACTAAGTCCAAATGGGACCAAAATTTATATGTGATATTACGACTGTGGTAGTACCGATTGAGGGGGTGAGACTGAAAAAAAAAGTTATTATTTGATTTTAAGGGCCTCCCTAATACACATACATAGATACACATGTATGTAAATGTCTATGGAGCCATTCAACCATTGTGAGTTTTTACATTTACGCGCCAGTAATTGACCAGCATAATTGGTGAAATGCCTCATCCAATGCATTAACTTTAGCGATGATGATGGTCTTATTAGTGACTATGGTGGATACTCTAGCTAATTTAGTAAGTTTCGTAACGTTCATATTTCCGTAATATATGGTGCGCCACTATTTTTTTTATGTATGCGCATACATGTGTATGCTAACCCTAAGGTTATAAACGTAATAAAATTTTATTATTTTATAAGTACATATGTACGAAAACTTGTATAAAGAAACATATGTACCAGCGTTGCCGAATTGACGATTTCGTCGTCATAAGCTCAATGACGTTTTGACGATTCTTTATTTTAGTTTTGTCCACTAAATTACGTACGTATGTATGTAAAAACGTATGTAAGCGTAAACGTAAACGTAATCCAAAATACAAGCATTTTACACGAACAAAATTCCTTGGAAAAAATTACCGAACACCGAGTACCAAGCTCGGTGTGAAGACCCCTACTTTAATACTGGATAAAAATCTTCAAAACTTTAAACCAGTGGACATGGCGAATTTATACAAGGTGGTGTTAATGGCGAATTTAGATTTTCGCCGCGGTACTTCTTAATGTCAAAATGATGTGTTTGTTGTAAACAAGGCGAATTCTTATTACAACAAACACACCATTTTGACATTAAGAAGTACCGCGGCGAAAATCTAAATTCGCCATTAACACCATCTTGTATAAATTCGCCTTGCCAGTGGAGTTCAACTATTTAAAACCAGTTGTGATTTAAATTGTAAATTTAAATTGTTGTTAACAATTGCAAATCCACTTTTATTAACCCATGCATGTGGGTACCATTTGGTTTTGTAATGTGTGGCCATATTTATTGGGCCGTATGCATAAAACCTAAGCAAATGCTTTTTCTTAAAATTTCAGACCTTTTACTCAATTTTTATCAATTAAATTTAAGTTAAAGGTAGGCAATTTTAAGAAAACGCAATTGCCGAGTTTTTATGCATACGACTCACTGTATGTAATTCCTTTGTCTTTTTTTATTTTGTTAAAAAAAAATACAATAAACAAAAATTTGACGATTTTTTGGCCGAAATGACGAAAGCTTTCGGCAACGCTGGTACATATATATGCACGCCTATGGCCAAAAAAATAGAAACACATAAGCCACTTTGAAACTGTTTTTAATGGATTTTTTTTATAAAAGTCCAGCTCATATATACCAATCACCTTATACATCCAAATTTTAAAATAAATCATAAAAATTCAATATTTTTAATCAGAATTTTTTGAATAATTAAATAAAAAAAACTCCGTTTAGTTTTGCCAATTACTTTGCCGGCAGTGTCACGCATTTGTATGTATGTTCGACAATTATCAAAAGTTAAATTTTTAGCAGCTTTAAACTTGCACTTTATTATGATACAATTTAATGGGCTATAAAAAGTGCATACTGCAGCCTAAAATTCGGATTAAAAAGTTCGAATTTTTGATGAAACATTTTCGGCTTTTTCAAATTTTCGTACAAAGTTTACAATTAGGTTTTTTATGGTCTCAGGGCCGGCCGCAGGATTTCTCTTTAGGGGGGCTTTTATGCAAAGTCATTCGTAACAACCAAGAACATCTTTGTTTTAATCAGAGTATTTACCATATTGTATTTAATTGTGAATATAAAAAAATAACACTAAGTTTCAGAAATTTGTGTAGGTATTTGATAATTTTATTAGCTATGTAAGATAAATACGCATAAAATCCTTGTTTAGAGCTGATTTGTTGATTCCGGACACGAAATGTGTTGTTTTTGGGTTCCTCACGCTCTGAGCACTTTCGGCACGTATTTTTGACACTTATAAGAGAGTAACTTATTTTTACACTCTAATTACACTATGCGACAGTCAAAATCGGGATGGGATGAAACCAACGGGAAATGTTATATCGGTCAAAAACAAGTTATACGTGTCCCGGCGTTTCGCTGGGTCACGTCTAGGAATCGAGATATATATATAACTATCATATAGGGGAAATTGTCACCTTTGGTGGACTTTTTTTGACATAACTCGAGAACCACTAGTCCGATTTTGCTCAAACAAATTTAAAAAAATTAAAAATTACAATTCCTTTAATCTGTTCATATAACGTTTTTCTATATAATCAACAGTTTTGCCGGTAAAAATAAATGTATGAAGAAAAAAAATATTTTTTGCCTAAAATATTAAATTTTTTTA
>NW_023458564.1:11974282-11981833 GCF_013731165.1 Rhagoletis pomonella | reverse complement strand
CTGTTATAACTTTGAATTAGATCAGGATAATTTTCATGCCGATACGAGGTAAAGATCAGTCTGGAGTGTGAATCAATCTCTTCGCGTAGTGATTGCGGTACCATATTTTCAGCTTGATAATCATTAATAAGAGATTTTAAATTCATAAAAAGCTTATCCAAATGCTTGTCGCCATCACACAGGCCGGCCTGACCCAGTAATATCATATTAAGCAGACGCCGGAATTTCTCCGCCAATTTCATATTCGCCTTAGTGTGTGACTTCTCCAAATTGTTGATGCGCCTTTGTAAATCATTCACGTCACCTAAATCACTCTGCAGTTGAGAAATGTTTTCGCGCAAAAAGCGAATCAACGCATCAATGCGCTTGGGCACTTTCATGGCGCTCAATTGTTTGTTACTCATTCGATCCATCAAATCTTTACATTTATCTAACAATGCTTTGTGAAATATATCCTGGTCACTGGGAAGTCCGAATATGACCAACACATGACCAACAGATGTCCAGTCGAGCCTTGCTTTAATATTACACTCTTCGGATTTCTGTTTCAAAAATTCGTGACCATCTGGTGACAATAAGTAGTTGCTGTGGAAATGGGTGAGATATATTTTTGCTTCACATGGCGTATCATTCGCTTGTGCTGCATCGTCTTCCTGTTCATCATCGGTATTTGCAGCAACAAATCGTCGAGAAATACCTGTCTGTGTGTCAAAGTTATCATCTATTTCGGTTGTGTTGACATCACTGCCACAGGTAATTGGTATGAAATCTGGCAAAGGATCCATTTCTCGTACTCGCTTTGCTGATAACATGCTCCTGGTAGCAGCAGATGTGGATGGCTGTACATCCAATTCAGCATCGCCCGTAATTGTTTCATTTTCGCCCCTAACAGCAGCTGGTGGTACTTCAAAATGATCTGAAAAACTGTAATTCGAATCGGAATCTGCTGTAAGGTTTTCCTTGTGCTGAGCTGATTGGTGCGTTGTTATAATAGCCGATGCCTCTCCAGGTGCTTTGAATTCGTTTTCCCTTATGACTTCTTTATTAACTTCCACTTCGTTTGCATCATTTCCCATAGATTCGCTTACTTCGTTGGTATGTGTCATCCCTTCATCAGAAGAAATATCTTCCAGTGCTCCTGATGTGACAGCCTCGGCTGAGATCACGCTACCACTCACTTCCTGCACCTGTAGTAATTAAAATTTGTAATAATAGTTAGAAGCCACAAAAATAGTGTCGATTATTACCTGATTTGGTGCCGCTTTCTCTGTTAATTTATTACGATCATCTACATCACTTATGGTTTGAACACTTCCTCTGGCTGATCTGCCATATGGATTTGGCACGTAGCGTCCTGAGAGGCTTCTAGCTTGCTTTGAAGGGTTTTCAGGGGCTGCCAAACAATTGCTTGGCCGTTTGCGTGGAAGCAAATTGCCGAGGCCCACTGCTTTCAAAAAGCGTCCATAGTAATCATTTGGTGACGTTTTTTCGGCCATATGAAATACAACCGTATCTAAAGGTCTATACAGAAGATTGAGAGCTATTCCAAGACGTGGCGATGTGAACAATAAATCGTTATACGACTTCTGATGTGATTTTACGTAGCTTATAATAACTGGATACTCCATAAAGCGTGAAGCACTGCGGCATGTGTCCGAAAAATGTCCATTTGCACCACAGACACAGCACATTTTACGTTTATTGAACTCTACCTCCATATGAGGATGTGCATTTGGTTGGGTCTAGTGAGTGAGAGGAAATAGAAGTTGCTTATATGCACATATGTACTTTTATTTGACACTTTTTACTTACCGTGGAGTGGTAACGTCGCCATTTATCTGGGCATAGGTTAATGGAGTGTCCACGGACCTTGCATATGGGACAAATAAGCCGATTTTGGAATGTGCAAGCATTGCAGCTTTTTGTAAACATTTGTGTTTTATTACCGCACTAAAACAAGAAAAAGAATGCCCATGCAAAATATGTAAGCATTGGATTATTTCGTGCAACTTACCCTTAGGCAAATTGTGTTTGGACAACGAGGCTCGAAATGTCCACTTTCGCCGCACATATAACAAACAGGGGGCTTTTTTGGTCGTCTACATTTAGCGCGTGTGTGTCCGAATTCACAGCAGTTGTAGCATTTCTGATTGCTGTAGGGGCGCGTTTTGGGAAAACGATCTTCTGTGTAAATCTTCCATAGGCTGCGATCCTCTGCAACAGAAAGGAATGCAAATGATTAGAATATATAATGAATTCAACAATCAACATTTACTCTACTCACTATCCATTCTATTTTGCACTCCAACCACTGAAAAACGTTCTCCATGCCAGGACAAATTATAGAATTTGGCCATTTCCTCATTCCAACCCACACCTCCCTGTTGAAAAGTATGCTCATGGTAAACGATGTGTCCGATAGGTAGAGCGTTTTTGTTTTTTATTTGCTCAGCTGTAGTTAGTGCTCGCACAGGTGGCTGAATTACTTCGATTTCATTTTCTGAGCTATTTTCTGACTCACTTGGTTTCTTTTTGAAATTAGAATTGGGTTCAACCATGTTATCAATTGAATCGAAAATCTTATCTAATCCAGCTAAAGCATCGTCAGGCACTGCATCAGAAAAATTCGCTGATGGCGGAGGAGGTTCTACTATATGCACTGATCGTACACTTAATCGGTCAGGCTCATCTTTCTGGGTACCAGCAGATACTGGTACAGATTTCTCGAAAACCTGAGTGATGCTTTTACCTTTATTACTATCAATTCGTAATTGATCCTCAGAGTTTTCATCGTCTTCACTTTTGTCATATGTCCCTTTATTTATATCTTCCTCACGCCCTTGCACTAAGCTATTCAGTGTGGCTATGAATTCAGTGTCGGACATATTTCCAGCGGCGTTGGCAGTGCCACCAGCTGAAGCTCGCCGGGAGCTTAACGATTGCGTACGCTTACGCAATTTTTTATTGCAACGTTCAACAGCTGTTCCGCACAAAATATATGGTATTGGCGTTTTGGATACGCCTCCCTCCAGTTCATCATCCGTGCTTGCATCGTCGTTAAGTGCGTCAGAGCCGCGATTGCTACTTGATGTTCGCCGCTTGCAGAAACGTTTTACCTTTTGATTCAATGGAGCTTGCTGTAGATCCTCAGCTTCAGAACTAGTGTCAACTGCATTTATGATCGTTCTGTTCCGAACAGTGCCCTTGGAGTACACACTGTCAGTTATATCAGATTCACTTTCATAAACGTCCATCGCTCTAAATTCTGCCTGCTCTACCCGATAATTATTCTGCTGTTTCTTCTGTTTTTCTAATGCTTCGGTGTTTTTATTTGCTGAATTCAAGAAGGAAACGGTGAACTGACCAGTGCACATAACATCATCTGATGGGGAATTATTTGCTGGATTGTTGGTTTGTTTCGTACTGCTAGGTTGTGCCTGTGGTGGTTGCATTAGACTGTCAACATCAGCAGTAAGCAGAGCTAAATCTTGATCATCTGCCATGCAATTGTCTTCAAGCAAACGGCTTCGGTCCGTCTGGCCAATGAAATCGTCGGATGATAGTACAGAACATGGTGATGTGCATCTACTTGAGATTTGCTCCGCCTGCTTTTCGGATGCTTCCTGCGCCACATTGCTGCGGACTTCAGTTGGTGTGGTGAAATCGCTTGATTTCGTTTTTTTATCAATAAATACATCAGAAGCATCTATGGCATTCTCTTCTTCAAGTTGTAGGGCGTTTGATTCACCAACAATAGCATCGGTATCACTGTCAGATAGGGTGATTGTAGGTGGAGGCTTTGCCGGTATTAAAACTACATCATCGTCAGACTCATCCGTTCCACTCGAACTTTCTGACGCAGATTCCAAGACAATAGTTTCAACTTGCTTTTGTTTTTTACGATTTTTGTTACGTACTTTTTTAGATTTTTTCTTTTTTTCTTGAATTACTAGCGCTTTTTGTAACTTCTTTTCTTGCTGCATGAAAGGGCCACTTCGTGGGACATGTTCTATTGCTTTTTTTTGTTTTTTATTTTTTAAATTTAACTTTGTGTTTTTAGCTACTGCAGCCGGGTTTATGCGGAAGTTTTCATTTGGTAATTTATCTTTTTCAGGGCTTTGTTGTTCCTGCGGTTCTATTTGTTTAACAATGTCATTATTAGGTGACTGACTTTGAACTTTTCGGACATTGTCTGTCTCATTTTTTTTACTCTGGTCACTAATTTTTTTTGTCTCAAGGGTAGTTGTTGTGGATAACTTTTCTGTGGTATTTTAAAACTTAATAAATATTTTTTTATGAATATATTTACTTTAAACTTACCATGATCATTTATACTTTTATTTTGATTAGCAGCAATACTTGCTTTAGAAATAGTGGTATTGCTTTCATTTGGTTTGGGCATATGAGCTGGTTTAGCAGTGCTATTTACCCAGTAGCGTGTATCGGGAACACGACTTGACTTCGCAGGTCTATTCACAACGCTTTTTGCAGTGACAATACGTTCCACGCTTTCTTTTTCTGGCGCTGGGGTCTCGACCGCATTGTTTACAACTTCTACCGTTGCCGAATCTACGGCCTCATGGTGTATTTGGCCGTAAAGCCTCGCTTCAAGCTCATTGAAATCTTCTCCATCTATATCGACCTATGGGATTGAAATTTGCGTACGAAAAACTAGCCTCGTGTATCTTGATTTTAAATAATGCTGCTTACCTCGTCCATTTGTGGTGTGTATTGTTTTGTATCATTGAAATATGTTAATTTTCCTTTCTTTGCAATTATTCCTATATTTTTCGGGCCGAAATGTTTTTTATCTTCTTTTTTTTCTGGTCAGGGTTGCTTTTTTCACACTATAGAAATGGGTAGCATTGTTTCTTTACTTTTCTAATTATCAGGCGGCCGCCTACAGTGTCGCGATGCAATATAACTTGCTGCCAAAAAACGTGCTCCGATTTCGATGTCATTGCAAAGAACGTAAATCTACGATATAGATTTACGTTCTTTGGTCATGGCAAACACTTAATTTATTATGGAAAGAAGAAATATAGTACAAATTGGATAACTGCCACGTCCGCTACGCTGGGGGGCCGGAAAAATTATAAGAGCTTCGATTGGAACAAAATTTAGTATGTTGCTTTATATTATCTCAAAATAACAAAATATGAAATTTGGTATAGATCGAATTTCAGACACACCTACCACATAAGCAAATAATTGAGAAAAAGTGATAAAAACAATTAAAAATAGGATCAGTGAAGCGCCTTCGTCTTGAACTGCGGGCTGTGTTAAGGATTGTTCAGATTATATTGGGTGACAATATTGTTAAGAAAATCTATTACAGGCTAACCTAATATTCGCGGCTTGCGTTTTGGTACGCATGCCGTCGAATTTGTTTTTTTGCGTCACCCGAAATTGGCTTGCATGCGTTTGCATTTGATTTCATTGAGCGAAACGTCAAATCAAAATGTCACGCAGAACAAAAATTGGAAATTGATAGTCTGTTCCTTTGAACTTCGGACTAAAACCTGTGGAACTGTCAAACTACAATTTTACTCTATCAATTGAGAGTAAAAGGAGAACAGATGCAGAAGTGCATAGGAACGCAAAAAGCACTATTTCCTGTAAAAACGTCAGTCGGTTTGTTTACATGTCATTTGTACAACACTGATTTAGCTGAAATATCACTAAATAATTATTAAAATCTTTACATATTCAAACATTTCGTTGTTTACTTCCATTTTTTTTACAAATATAAGGTACTTTGCTTTCACCGCTGTTAGTTTTTGCTTGCACATGCAAATCAGCTGATCGTTTGACACTTTTCATGAACTTACAGGAAAAGAAACTCCGGACTAAATCCTGTAACTTCTGACTAGGAACAGTTGCTCAGTTACTCTCTCAAATGTGTTCCCACTTACAGGTTTTATGTCAATAGGAACGACTTCCTGTAAGTTCTGACTAAATCCTGTAAACCGGACTGCTATTGGAACAGACTATGAGTTAGCTTCATACGCACGCCGTTCAATTTCGGTTGATCTCATACAAGTTGCATGTGCATGAGAAATTTTTGACAATAAATTGGCGGCGTGCGTGAATATTAGGTTAGCCTCTTAAGCGTAGGAATGGTTTATCTGTAGAAAGGATTTCCATGCCAGAACCTGTTATCGCACTGTCGAGAAAATCTCAGTTATGGAAATCTGACGAGGCTCTAGACGAAATAAGGGATTTGTCTAGATAATTTCGGGCCTGGTAGATTTATGAAATTAATTTTATACTCATGGAAAAATTGGAGTGGAGTGGAAAAGGAAGCGTGGCGCCTCCCATACATAGTGAAACTTTCATAATGCATATTTTGAAAGATTTGGGGTAGAGTACTGTTATTATGTATATATGGGGATAAATACATACTATGTATGTATATGAAATTAATCCCACACTCCTTAAGAGAACTGGGGAAAAGTATTGGAAAAGGGGTTTTGTCTCTCGCACACAAAAAAGCGCAATTTTCATAGAGTATATCTCTGAAGGTATTTGAGGTAGGATACTGAAATTTTTTTTGGAGGTTCATGTTAATAACATACCGTACTGACAGAGAAAAAAAGTGGTTAACTAAAATTCTCATGCGGCATTTAGCTAAAGTACTGGCATGTGATGTTTATCAATTCCGCGTTCCTTACAGAAAGTCACATGTTCACACAGCGGCGTTTCTAGGAAACAATCTTAATTTAAACTTAGAGGGTTTGTTATCAAACATATTACCATAACAAAGTCTACCAAGCAAACGAGATAAATAAAATCAGGGACCGTAACTGTTATCATTTTTTCAAAAGAGTCAATAAATAATTGTTACTTTTTCACCGATTTCAGTCAGAATTGAAACGATTGAAACGTGCATTTCTTTCTTGCGCAAGAAAACAACGTGGATTGCGCGCGATCCAGCCACGAGAGTCGGGCCCGCACGCTGGCAAATAAGAATTCATTCCGACCAAACTATATCGAAATGGACGCATTTTTTTCATAGATATATGCAGAAATGTTTACTACAGAAGTGTTTGTTAAAAATTTTCGTTCAAGAGGCGCAGAAATTGCTTAAATGTTCAATTTTTCATACAAAAAATATTGAAAAGCAAAAAAAAAAGTAAGTGCGCCTGGGTTACATTGGAGAAGTGAAACTTACGATACATATGTACATTAGACTGCATCACAAAAAAAAATTGCGGTTTTTCCGCCGGGATTGCAAATCAATTATATTTTAAGACGTCCACAAAAATATTTCGGAAAAATATTAAGATTTAAGCGAGCTGGACAAATTTGAAAATACCTCCAAAAATGGAATTTTTTATAATAAAAATAGTTTCTTAAATAACTTTTTGAAAAATTCCCTTCAGATGACAAAACTGATTAGGCTTAAAAAATCTGCATAAAAATATTTAAAAATATTTTCAACGAAACCGTAATAATGAGATTTTTGATGCTGTTTTTTTTTTTTATTTTATTTATTGATTTACGAAAAATTAAATAACTGGGCCAAAACTGTTCTGATTTAGACTTATG
>NW_023458564.1:11967939-11974182 GCF_013731165.1 Rhagoletis pomonella | reverse complement strand
ATTTTTGCGAATTTCTCGGAAACCAATGGAGCTACTAAATTAGTTTTAGTGGCGTTGAAGAACACCTAAAAGACACCTAATTCCAGCATATATCTGGAAAATTTAAAACCTAAATTTAACGATGGGTCAGCTAGGTTTACGTAAACCTAGCTGACCCACACATTTTTGGGAATTTCTCGGAAACCAAAGGAACACCTAAATTAATTTTGGAGGCCCTAATTAACACCTAAAAGACACCTAATTCCTAGCTAATTTTTATTGATTTTTGGCGACTTGGGTCAGCTAGGTTTATGGACGTCAGATTGCGATGAATATTGAGAAAAGCGTGCCCATTGTGTGCTCGTAATCTGTCCATTGCTGAACATGCATGATTATATTCATTGAATTATTTTGCAAAACTATAACTAAACAGGAGAGCGAAGGGTATTATAGACCACAAAAGGTAAAATTTCTGTAGAAAAACCGGAAATCTGAATTTTTGCTCATTTTTAATGGATAAGACAGCCCAACAAAATAGAAAAAATTTTTGGAATGGTAAACGTTAAAGCTGTTTTTGATAAACTTTTTTGTTCTGATTACGAATCCGTAACCCTAAAGTTTCCATCAGCTTCAGATTTTGCAAAAAAAAAACGAGGTCAAAGTGTCAAAAATCGCGTTTTTTGCAATATTTTAGAAGCTCTAGCAAAGAAACAAAACGAGGGCTTACATTCAATACCTTCTATCTGAAATTTTCAAAAAAATTACTTTGTGACGTTAAAACCGATCTGACATCTATCCGACGATTCCAACATTCATAATTCGCTCTCTAAGTATTTCGCCAAGTAATTCGTGAATTACCCTGTTTCCACGGCTCATTCGTAATTCGTTTTATTTTTATTTACTGCGAATATCGAAGATGGAAAAAAATGTAAGTTATCATCAAACATTTTAATATAGAGACAACATTTTATTAATCACTATTTTATTAATTACGGCAATAATTCTTCTTTGTTTATTATTATTTTGTTTTGACTGTCAAATTTCGATATATTTCCGATAAATATTAGAGAAGGCACCAATTCGTTCATATTATCAGAAAATGTCTTGTCGCTCTGTTTGTCGCGTCACTATGTTCTTTGCCTTAGGTGGATTTTTATATCAGAATCACATTTTTGGTGAAAAGTGCAGGTAGAGATCATTGAATATTTACTGGCTTTAACTAAAGCTAGAACTCTCGACTACTATCTCTGAAAAGAGATCTTAAATATTTGAATTCTTAAAATATTTTTTACTATTATTATCTTTAACTAAATAATGGCAAATTTTTATGTATATTTCCCTGCAGGTGGCGGGTTTGAATCCCCAAAATCTCCCCTTACGGCCGGACCTGTATGGTCTTATATAACATTTATAATGCTCCCGAATTCGAAACTTCATGTGGAGACTGAAAGAAAATGATTTTTTTTAATCGCAAAAAGCAAAAGAAATGAAAATGGGAGCCCAGTTGTATTTTTTCTTGTATATGTAGCTAGTGTGGCGACGGTTGCCATTCGCACGAATCTAATCCTTCGGTTATGATATTGCGAATCCCTGAACGAACGACACCAGATCACAAGTAAATTTTTTGATGTAGACAAATGTAAACATAAATGCTCAGAATGAAAATAGAAATCGATTAAGCCATGTCCGTCCGTTCGTCCGTCTGTCCGTCTGTCTGTCCGTGTACCCGATAACTCGAGCAAAAATTGTGATATTCCAACGAAATCTGGTAAGTAGGTTGCCCTTTATCCAAGGTAGGTTGGGATTGAAAATGGGAAAAATCGGGCTACAACCATGCCCACCTCACATATAACGGTATTTTCGAAATATGCAAAAACTAAGATATTTCCGCAAATACTGGATCCAATTTGATGAAAGTTGGTATTTGAAGTAGAATTTCGGCAAAAAAGACGATTTTTTTTTAAATGGTGATGAAATGCTGTACCAATCCCCACCCAACTCGGTGCGTACATTGCTTAGGGCCTCATTAAGAAACCCTTTGAAAATTTTTAAAATCAGACAAGAACCACGCCCACCTCCCATATAACGATAATTTACAGAAATACGAAAACTGCGATAAATTAGTAACTATTTAAGCTAAATTACTCAAAAACGATATATGCAATGACCCCTTAGCAGAAAATGATATTTAGGGAAATTTTTTGAAAATGGGCGTGGCACCGCCCACTTATGACTACATAAGTATATATCGATAACCGCCTTACCGATTTCCACCAAATTTGGTCCAATTATTTCAATATATCATAAATAAATAAATAAATATTATTGAAACTGTTTGACATCGGCAAAAATACTCTTCCTTATCATGCAGTTTACTGAATGGTGAAAAAACGATATTTAATACATGCGCCGGATATACAATGTTCGATTTCGCCCAAACTTAAATAGACTTACTTCTTTACTTGTTTTAAATTTGAAAATTCTTTCATTCGGATTACCAAAAATTTAAGGTCATGCGAAGCGCAGTACACAAATTACAAACTTACTCATTCCTTTCACTTTTTCATTGCCACAAATAAATAATTTTTGAATTGGCATTTTGTGTGTACGTTCAAAAGTATTTTCAAATGTATTTGTATTTTCAAAATACGTAATTTGTATTTTGTATTTAAATACTTTTTGTAAAAGTAGTTTGGTTTGTATCTCAAATAGTTTTTTGGGACGTCTTTGTATTTTGTGTTTAAATATTATTAGGTATACAAGTGTTTTTAACATCTCTACATAAGAGTACGTGTTGAAATAATTTGACAGCTGTGGTCGAAAGTCCGTCGTTTTCAATGTGTTTCAAGCATAAAGCTGAAATTCGAAAAATTATTGTAATAAAAGTAAAAGAAAAATCTAAATAAAGTAACATAAAAATTGCTAAACCGTTAAAGTGGTTCGTGAAACTATGGGCCGGTTTTGAAACACTGTAATGACAAAAATGACCCAAACATTTAAGCCAAGAGGAATTCAATGATTTGATAAGGGATCTGGAACTATCTAAAGAAACTGCAGAAGTAATAGCTTCTAAAAAAATAAAACTGTTTGGTGTTGGCTCTAAAAGTGACGTTCTATCGTACAAGAAAGCAAAACCTGATATTGTTTTTTCTTCAGTTGTGCCAGGAATTAGTTTGCAAAGGGGTCTAACGGAATACCAGCCATATGAATGAAGTCTCTTTATGGACAGTTCTAAACGAAACCTTAACTCTGTGCTTTTACAGAATGGTAATGGTAAAGCTGGACCTTATAAAATAAAATGGTCAATGGGTTTCTAATAGAAAAGATAAAAGCGGGAAGTTTTGATGGTCCACAATTAAAAGCATTTATAAAGGATGCTGATTTCTTATGTTCATTAAACGTGAGTTTCGTTTGTTGAATTTCTATTACTCCAATTCTTAAGTATGTATTTAGCATGTCCCAAACACTTCAACTCTAATTACATCAGTTTTAGCAACTGCTAAATATCTTTAAATATTATTTGTAGCCGAGTGGTTAGAGGCGCGTACTACCTTGCTGCTCCCGTATTTCACGAACCACCTGACCCCAGCGAAGCATCAGCACTTAACGCCATAAACACTCAGATAACACGTGGCCTTAACCGTAACCGTCCCTGTGTGAGAACTATTCTACTTAGTAGCGTCGGACCTGTCCAAGGCGTTCAACACAGTCAGTCATTCAACGCTACTAGAAGATATAGAGGCTTCCCCTCTGCCACAGAGGCTCAAACGGTGGTCGGCAAATTATCTGAGTGGTCGACACTCGTCGGTAATGTTTAGAGACAAATCGAGCAAACTCAGAAAAATAAAACAGGTGTTCCACAGGGTGGTGTCATTTCCCTGCTACAGTTTAACTTTTATATTTCAACCTCAACCACCAGAGGGAGTCTCGATTGTCTCTTACGCCGACGATTGCTCTATCATAGCGACTGGGAATGTAATTGACGACTTCTGTTCGAAAGTAAACGGGTATCTCTCCGAGCTTTCTCGCTTCTTCACTGCAAGGAGCCTAACCCTCTCCCCTACGAAATCCTCTGCGACCTTGTTCACCACCTGGACGAAGGAGGTCAGGCTACCGCTGGGAATCCACGTCGATGATACACCAATTCCGACGGTGAATAACCCCAAAATACTCGGAGTAACCTTCGACAGTCTGCTCTCCTTCTCTGGGCACGCAACCGCTATTGTCAACAAAGTACAGAGCCGCAACAAGGTCCTCATCCTCAAGTCGCTAGCCGGCAGTACTTACGCAGCACCAGTGTGGTCGCCGGGGACTAGTAGGACGCAGTGGATGAAGCTGCAGACGACGCAAAACACCGCACTACTGACAGCGACTGGATGCCTTCTGATGTCGCCTGAACACCACCTACACGACGAGGCGAAATCGCTCCCGATCAAGGAGCATAATACAATGCTCTGCAAGCAGTTTCTTGTTGGGAGCCATAGACGTGGTTACCCAAATGGGCAGCTGCTTGCAGAAGAGCCCTCGCCCAGGAACGTCAGGAGGCATCTCTACGAACTGACGGACGAAGTCCAGAGGTTCATTAAACAACTTCTGGACCCTTCAGCTTATCGACAGGCCCTGAAAGGCATTCACAGGGAGTCAGTCTCGAGTTATGTAGACTCCAGACCTGTGAATGCCGTTCTAGGCGCACAACCACCGGACATTGACGAGACGGAGCTTCATCTGCCTCGGGAGACAAGAACCACAATAGCCCAACTTCGCTCTGGCTACTGCAGCAGGTTAAACTCATACCTGAGCAGACTAAACGCACCAAACGTAGTGTCCGGCATGCGGAGAGACGCCTCATGACTCGAAACATCTCTTCGTATGCCCGGAAAACCCGACAACCCTAACGCCTTTGTCCCTGTGGACCGACCGCATTGAGGCTACATGCTTCTTAGGGCTGCCGTTAGTGGAACTTGACGACAACGACTGAGATATTAACCGATCTGGGCGGTATTATTATTATTATTTATTTAATTGTTTAAAAGCGTTGTTCAGTCATAAAACGTCATAGTAAACAAATAACAGTACGGATGAAAACTTGACAAATATCAAATGGTAGGCCTTACTTTCCCAAGTACGAAATAGATAATAAGCCTCTGTGCTAGAGGCCGATGAAATATTTGTTTTTGCATAAAAAATTAAATCACTTGAATTCTTACTATCAGGGAGCGCCTTAAGAGATAACTTGTTAAAATATTTTTTTTAATTTCATACATACGTACATAGCATGTGTTAGGATGGCCCTTAAAACATCAACATTACAGGGGCGCCTCTTTATGTTGTTCTACGTATAAAATAAAGCCATCCACGAAAATTTCAAAATTAAATAAATTAATTAGTTTAGGCGTCGCATTTTTACAATTTAAAATATTTTATAAAGATTTTTGCAATTTATTTTGTATGTAGAACAAAATAAAGGGGTGCCCCATACAATATGTAGATGTTGATATCTTAAGGACCACCCCAAATATATACTGATGTACATACATTCTTGGCATGTATCACTGTTGGCGAATTTCCCTTCTTATTTTCTGCCATATCTTCTTACATAACTAAGAAGTTTTTTTTTTGTAAATATTTTATAAATTTTATTTATGAAGCGCCATAAGTAGTCGACATAGTGCCCCGATGTGCGTCGGCTTCTCGTGTCGAAGATATTCCAAAAAACTCCTTAAGCAGTTGTCAGAAATTGAAGGTAATATCGAAATCTCAAACTTGCGGCAATGATGGCAAAATGTGCTCTCCTTTTTATTACTAGATAGAGTAAAGAATTTAAAGCCGTACAAAATCATTCTTATCTTTTGAAGTTTTGCCGACATAGCGAATGCTTGTGGTAGGGGTATCAACTTGAGATTAAATGAATTCGACGGAAGCAAATCTAGAAGAAGCCCTTTAAATCAGCTGCATATTTTCGTTTGTGATTTGGTGCTACATAGATAATTACGTAAATACGTACATATGCGTACATTAGGGTGGCCCCTAGTTATATTGAGAAAAATAAAATTGTTTATCATTTAAAATTTAATTAAATTTATATCAGAAACCACAATAACAAAAGTTGCAAAGCTTGCACAAATTGCAAAAAAATTAATCAAACTTCAAAAAATTGTCATCAAAATTTCAAAATTTTTAATTAGGATATTTAGAAAATTTTCGGGTATGCAATTTTGTAGCCCATTCAATTTTAGTATAATAAAGTGCAAGCTTCAAGTCGCT
>NW_023458564.1:11965085-11967839 GCF_013731165.1 Rhagoletis pomonella | reverse complement strand
GCGTATATAACATTTTTAAGCTAAAAAAACGCAAAAAAACTTCATAAAAAAAAATTATTAAAAATCAACGCGATTTCTTATCCGCTTGAAACTTGCACTTCATTAGACTAAAATTGTACATATGTATATAAAACTGCACACCCGAAAATGTTCTAAAGATTTAGATTAAAAATTTTGAAACATTGATGCAAATTGTTTAAATGAATTTTGAATATAGTTCGAAACTTTGATTTACATATATGGTTTTGATTAAAGCTTGGAGAATATTTTTTATAGAAAAATAACAAAAAAATTTAGCTTGAAAAATATTGCGAACATTTAAAAAAACTCAACGCGTGAACACTTGTTTGAGTCACTGTCCTCCAACATTAGCTCGAAGGTATGCTAGACCCCTTTTCGCAGATAAAGGTTAACCTGTAAGGTAATTTTAAAGCATTTCAAGTGGCGATGTAGTTATGGAACGGAGTGTATGTACACTAGGGTGGTCCAAAATAACTAAAATGGAAATTTTAATTAAAATGGGAATTAAATTTGTTCTATATTGAAAAAATGTACCCCTATTTTTTATTTTGAAATTAAAAAATATTTAGAGGTCGTTCAAAGCGCTCAAAGTTTTTCATGCATTTTACATGGGAAAATAAAACAAATTTTAGTGGAAATAATATGGAATTCTTGAAAATGAATATTTTTTTATCGGAAAACAATAACAATACCCAATTGTTTATTTAACCATTTTTTAATACTAAAGATTTTTTATTTATCTTCCCATTGCATTTTCTGGGGGTTTTGGCGGACCTATAAAATATAGTTACTGTGAGAAAAGGGTTAAATAAATAATTGGGTATTATTATTGCGAATCTCCTGAAGAGAAACAGAGCTTTCCGATCGAAAAATATTGATTTTCAAGAATTCTATACCATTTCTGCGAAAAGTGAAGTGAAAAATAGAAAACTTTGAACGCTTTGAGCGACCTCTAAATAATTTTTGATTTCAAAATAAAAAATAGGGACCAAATTTTTTTCTGTATAGAACAATCCTAGGAATTTAGAGCATAAAAATTCCGACTCTACTTTTTCACATGCATTTTTGGACCACCCTAATGTACACACTTGCATATGGTTGAATATAACTAAATCGAATATGCGTGTGAACGACCCTTTTCGCTCAACCCTTTCGAATTATTTATGGGTAAGTACCTGCAGATGTACAAATATGCGTACGGTCGCATTTACATACATATACATAAGTAGATTTCTGTGTTTGAGTTTTTATGCCCATGCACACATGCATACATACATATGTACATATATCACATGGTTTGAAATTTAACACTCATATCACAGTTTCTGAACTAAAATAGCCTCTCAGCCAGTGTTGCCAGAAAATTTTTGTTAAAAATCTTCCAAGTGATGATCAAATCTTCAAAAACCCGTTACTGAAACTGGAAACAAAATCTTTTTTCTCTAGAAATATCTTTATTGAAGATTTCATAACAAAACAACTTAATTTTTTTTTTTTTTACACAAAACCGTAATACATTTTAATTAAAAAAACAAAAATACACACTTCATAAATTCATAACTTGTTCCCAAAACATACAAGTATTTTTACTTGTATTTTTATAACTACATATTATTTCAACATTACTTTTAATTACCAAAATTGCTTTCAAGTCAAAAACAAAATCAAATTAAGTCTAAACCATATTCATAAAATTTTAATATCTGCCTGTCCTGCAAGGTAAATTGATGACAAAAACGAAAAATTTGTTGTCACCTTCCACTGGCAACTACCAAAAACCACAGTTAGGTTGTTCACACTTGCCTGGTTTTCAGGTTATCTGGTTAAAAATTTTTATTTTGTAGTGTATTTTACTGTTGTAAAATGAATAAAAAATATAACCTCATACCTGATAACCAGGCAAGCGTGAACAACCTCACTGGGGTTTTTGGTGGTGCATACAGTGGGCATAGTTCAACGTTTCATTTTTTTCCTATCCATATTTGACAATATAATGGCCTACTTTCGCATTTGTAGCAGAAAATTTATGAAAACAAACGAAAAATTTTGTTGCCAACTATCAAAAAAAAAAATGCAGGTGCTGCCGAAGATATCTGGCTGACCGTGAAGTTTTTTTTGTATGGAGTTTTATTTTGTTGTAATTATCTTCTTGTGAAGATTTTTCTGATTATTTTTGAAAAATATCTTAATTTTGAAGATAAACCTCCACTTCTGGCAACACTGCTCTCAGCTAGCCAAATGTCCAACATCTATGGAAAAGATTTAGTTTTAAATGATTTTTAAGAGATCTTGAGTATATAATCGAATTTCAAGGCAATACAATATTTGCAATCAAAGCTTTTTACTGCACTGACCAAAGAAAAATGTTTATTTACGCGGAGTGTAGAATAACCAAGAGTAGTAATAAAAAGCTCTTTATGTACATATGTAGATATGTACAGATGCGTGCAACTAATTAGCAACGAAATTCAAAACGATATTGCTTCCAAATTATGTTTATTTATTTATTTTTAATAATTTTCATTTAAAATATAATACAATATATATCAGAAACCACAATAACAAAAGTTGCAAAGCTTGCACAATTTGAAAAAAAATTAATCAAACTTAAAAAAATTGTCATCAAAACTTCAAAATTTTTAATTAGAATATTTAGAAAATTTCCGGGTATGCAGTTTTGTAGCCCATTCAATTTTAGTATAATAAAGTGCAAGTTTCAAGTTGCTAAAAATT
>NW_023458564.1:11939600-11964985 GCF_013731165.1 Rhagoletis pomonella | reverse complement strand
GAAATGCTTTAAAATTACCTTACAGGTTAACCTTTATCTGCGAAAAGTGGTTTTTTCACATTGAAAACTTTGAGCGCTTTGAACGACCTCTAAATATTTTTTGATTTCAAAAAAAAAATTGGCGCCAACTTTTTTTTGTATAAAACAATCCTAGAGAATGAATTAGAGCATAAAATTTCCGACTTTACTTTTTCACATGCATTTTTGGACCACCCTAATGTACACACATACATATGGTTGAATATAACGGGTGATTTTTTAAGAGCTTGATAACTTTTTTTTTAAAAAAAACGCATAAAATTTGCAAAATCTCATCGGTTCTTTATTTGAAACGTTAGATTGGTCCATGACATTTACTTTTTGAAGATAATTTCATTTAAATGTTGACCGCGGCTGCGTCTTAGGTGGTCCATTCGGAAAGTCCAATTTTGGGCAACTTTTTCGAGCATTTCGGCCGGAATAGCCCGAATTTCTTCGGAAATGTTGTCTTCCAAAGCTGGAATAGTTGCTGGCTTATTTCTGTAGACTTTAGACTTGACGTAGCCCCACAAAAAATAGTCTAAAGGCGTCAAATCGCATGATCTTGGTGGCCAACTTACCGGTCCATTTCTTGAGATGAATTGTTCTCCGAAGTTTTCCCTCAAAATGGCCATAGAATCGCGAGCTGTGTGGCATGTAGCGCCATCTTGTTGAAACCACATGTCAACCAAGTTCAGTTCTTCCATTTTTGGCAACAAAAAGTTTGTTAGCATCGAACGATAGCGATCGCCATTCACCGTAACGTTGCGTCCAACAGCATCTTTGAAAAAATACGGTCCAATGATTCCACCAGCGTACAAACCACACCAAACAGTGCATTTTTCGGGATGCATGGGCAGTTCTTGAACGGCTTCTGGTTGCTCTTCACTCCAAATGCGGCAATTTTGCTTATTTACGAAGCCATTCAACCAGAAATGAGCCTCATCGCTGAACAAAATTTGTCGATAACACACATTTCGAACCGAACACTGATTTTGGTAATAAAATTCAATGATTTGCAAGCGTTGCTCGTTAGTAAGTCTATTCATGATGAAATTTCAAAGCATACTGAGCATCTTTCTCTTTGACACCATGTCTGAAATCCCACGTGATCTGTCAAATACTAATGCATGAAAATCCTAACCTCAAAAAAATCACCCGTTAACTGAATCGAATATGCGTGTGAACGACCCTTTTCGCTCAACCCTTTCGAATTATTTATGGGTAACTACCTACATATATACAAACATGCGTACGGTCGCATTAACATACATATACATAAGTACATTTCTGTGTTTGTATTTTTATGCTCATGCACACATGCATACATACATACATATGTACATATATCACATGGTTTGAAATTTAGCCCTGATATCACAGTTTCTGAACTAAAATAGCCTCTCAGCCAGTGTTGCCAGAAAATATTTGTTAAAAATCTTCCAAGTGATGATCAAATATTCAAAAACCCGTTACTGAAACTGGAAATAAATATGTGTCTCTAAAAATATCTTCATTGAAGATTTTATAACAAAACAACTAAATTTTTTTTTTTGTTTGTTACACAAAACCGTAATACATTTTACTTAAAAAACAAAAATACACACTTTATAAATTCATAGCAGTTTTACTTGACTTGTTCCCAAAACATACAAGTATTTTTACTTGTATTTTTATAACTACATATTATCTCAACATAACTTTTATTATTATTTTTGTAATTGCTTTCAAGTCAAAAACAAAATCAAAATCAAGTCTAAACCATATTCATAAAATTTTAATATCTGCCTGTCCTGCAAGGTAAATTGATGACAAAAACGAAAAGTTTGTTGTCAGCTACCAGTGCCAACTACCAAAAACCACAGTTAGGTTGTTCACACTTGCCTGGTTTTCAGGTTATCTGGTTAAAAATTATTATTTTGTAGTGTATTTTATTGTTGTAAAATGAATAAAAAATATAACCACATAACCACATACCTGATAACCAGGCAAGCGTGAACAACCTCACTGTGGTTTTTGGTAGTACTGTATACAGGGTGGGTACAGTTCAACGTTTCATTTTTTGCCTATCCATATTTGACAATATAATTCTAGCTGGCCTACTTTCGCATTTGCAGCAGAAAATTGATGATAAAAACCAAAAATTTTGTTGCCAACTATCAAAAAAAATAAAAATTCAAATGCTGCCAGATATCTTCACTGTGAATATTTTTTCGTATGGAGTTTTATTTTGTTGTAATTATCTTCTTGTGAAGATTTTTCTGGTTATTTTTGAAAAATATCTTAATTTTGAAGATAAACCTCCACTTGTGGCAACATTGCTCTCAGCTAGCCAAATGTCCAACATCTATGGAAAAGATTTAGTTCTAAATGATTTTTAGGAGATCTTGAGTGTATAATCGAATTTCAAGGCAATACAATATTTGCAATCAAAGCTTTTTACTGCACTGACCAAAGAAAAATGTTTATTTACGCGGAGTGTAGAATAACCAAGAGTGGTAATAAAAAGCTCTTTATGTACATAGATATATGTATGTATGTACATACTATATGTATGTATGTATATGTATATGTAAATGAGGGTGGCCCTTATTTCGAAAAGAGCTCAGGTTCTCGGTCTCACCCCCTAGAAATGTGTGAACAGCATTGAGACTAAACTATGCAAAGTTTTAGGTCAATCAAAAAAGATTTAGGGGAGGCTCAAAGCGCTCCATAGTTTCCCATTTATTTCATATGGAGAAAAAACAGTTTTTCGTAGAAATGGTAGAAAGTCAATATCTTTCAACCGACAAACTCTTTTTCTCTTCAGGAGACTTTCAGAAAAAAACACTCAATCGTTTATTTAATAATTTATTAATATTAACTATTTTTTATGGGTCCCCCAAACCCGAAAAAATGCAATGGGGAACCCATAAAAAATCGTTAATATTAAACAAATTTAAATAACCAATTGGGTAATATTTTATGAAGTCTCCTGATGAGAAACTGAGTCTGCCGTTTGAAAAATATTGATATTCAAGGATTCTATACCATTTCTACGAAAAATTGTTTTTTTTCCCCATATAAAATACATGGGAAATTTTGAGCGCTTTTAGCCACTTCTAAATCTCTTTTGATTTATCTAAAACTTTGCATACTTTAGTCTTTAGGCTATTCACACATTTCTAGGGGGTGAAACCGAAAATCTAAACAATTTTATTTTTCTCCATATAACTAGGGGCCACCCTAATGTACATATATGTACGTATGTACGTAATTATCTGTGTAGCACCAAATCACAAACGAAAATATGCAGCTGATTTAAGGGGCTTCTTCTAGATTTGCTTCCGTCGAATTCATTTAATCTCAAGTTGATATCCCTACCACAAGCTAGCGAATGCTTGTCGGCAAAACTTCAAAAGATAAGAATGATTTTTGTACGGCTTTAAATTCTTTACTCTATCTAGTAATAAAAAGGAGAGCACATTTTGCCATCATTGCCGCAAGTTTGCGATTTCGATATTACCTTCAATTTCTGATAACTGCTTAAGGAGTTTTTGGAATATCTTCGACACGAGAAGCCGACGCACATCGGGGCACTATGTCGACTACTTTACTAAACAAAACTTCTTAGTTATGTAGGAAGATATGGCAGAAAATAAGAAGGGAAATTCGACAACAGTTATACATGCCAAGAATGTATGTACCTCGGTATATATTAGGGTGGTCCTTAAGATATCAACATCTACATTTTGTATGGGGCACCCCTCTATTTTGTTCTACATACAAAACAAATTTCAAAAATCTTTATAAAATATTTTAAATTTTAAAAATGCGACGCCTAAACTAATTAATTTATTTAATTTTGAAATTTTCGTGGATGGCTTTATTTTATACGTAGAACAACATAAAGAGGCGCCCCTGTAATGTTGATATTTTAAGAGCCATCCTAACACATGCTATGTACGTATGTATGAAATTAAAACAAATATTTTAACAAGTTATCTCTTAAGGCGCTCCCTGATAGTAAGAATTCAAGTGATTTAATTTTTTTATGCAAAAACAAATATTTCGTCGGCCCCTAGCACAGAGGATTATTATCTATTTCGTACTTGGGAAAGTAAGGCCTACCATTTGATATTTGTCAAATTTCACTATCATTCGTACTGGTATTTGTTTACTATGACGTTTTATGACTGAACAACGCTTTTAGACAATTAAATTAATAATAATAATAATAATAATATTTTGGCGCTTATACTTTTGCTAAGTGTTTGTGGTGGACATCTTGATGTTGTTACATAAATTGAGGGATCTACATATAGTTTTACGGCGCCTCCGAACGGCAAATGAATTTTAAAAGAAGCTTTGCCAAATCAGAAATACACTCCTTTTTCTATATTTTTTTAGGGATATTGCTTTGAGCAGGGATCGAACCTTACAGAGTGATAGTACGCACCTTGTTGTTGTTGTTGTAGCGGCTACAATAACCCTGCCCAGATGGGTTAATATCTCAGTCGTTGTCGTCAAGTTCCACTAACGGCAGCCCTAAGAAGCATGCAGCCTCAATGCGCTCGGTCCACAGGGACAAAGGCGTTAGTGTAGATGTTTCGAGTCATGAGGCGTCTCTCCGCATGCCGGACACTCATTTGGTACATCTGCATTTAGTCTGCTCAGGTATGAGTTTAACCTGCTGCAGTAGCCAGAGCGAAGTTGGGCTATTGTGGTCTCCCGAGGCAGATGAAGCTCCGTCTCGTCAATGTCCGGTGGTTGTGCGCCTAGAACGGCATTCAAAGGTCTGGAGTCTACATAACTCGAGCCTGACTCCCTGTGAATACCGTTCAGGGCCTGTCGATAAGCTGACGGGTCCAGAGGTTGTTTAAGGAACCTCTGGACTTCGTCCGTCAGTTCGTAGAGATGCCTCCTGACGTGCCTGGGCGAGGGCTCTTCTGCAAGCAGCCGCCTATTTGGGTGACCACGTCTATGGCTCCCAACAAGGAACTGCTTGCAGAGCATTGTATTATGCTACTTGATCGGGAGCAATTTCGCCTCGACGTATAGGTGGTGTTCAGGCGACATCAGAAGGCATCCAGTCGCTGTCAGTAGTGCGGTGTTTTGCGTCGTCTGCAGCTTCATCCACTGCGTCCTACTAGTCCCCGGCGACCACACTGGTGCTGCGTAAGTCCGACTTGAGGACCTTGTTGCGGCTCTGTACTTTGTTGACAATAGCGGTTGCATGCCCAGAGAAGGAGAGCAGACTGTCGGAAGGTTACTCCGAGTATTTTGGGGTTATTCACCGTCGGAATTGGCGTATCATCGACGTGGATTCCCAGCGGTAGCCTGACCTCCTTCGTCCAGGTGGTGAACAAGATCGCAGAGGATTTCGTAGGGGAGAGGGTTAGGCTCCTTGCAGTGAAGAAGCGAGAAAGAAAGATACCCGTTTACTTTCGAACACAAGTCATCAATTCCATTCCCAGTCGCTGTGATCGAGCAATCGTCGGCGTAAGAGACAATCGAGACTCCCTCTGGTGGTTGAGGTTGAAATATAAAAGTTAAACAGTAGCAGGGAAATGACACCACCCTGTGGAACCACCTGTTTTATTTTTCTGAGTTTGCTCGATTTGTCTCTAAACATTACCGACGAGTGTCGACCACTCAGATAATTTGCCGACCACCGTTTGAGCCTCTGTGGGAGAGAGGAAGCCTCTATATCTTCTAGTAGCGTTGGATGACTGACTGTGTCGAACGCCTTGCACAGGTCCAACGCTACTAGAATAGTTCTCACACAGGGACGGTTATCTGAGTGTTTATGGCGTTAAGTGCTGTTGTTGTACTGTGCACTTTACGGAAACCATGCTGATGCTTCGCTGGGGTCAGGTGGTTCGTGAAATACGGGAGCAGCAAGGTAGTACGCGCCTCTAACCACTCGGCTACAAATAATATTTAAAGATATTTAGCAGTTGCTAAAACTGATGTAATTAGAGTTGAAGTGTTTGGGACATGCTAAATACATACTTAAGAATTGGAGTAATAGTATCTTCAACAAACGAAACTCACGTTCAATGAACATAAGAAATCAGCATCCTTTATAAATGCTCTTAATTGAGGACCATCAAAACTTCCCGCTTTTCTCTTTTCTATTAGAAACCCATTGACCGTTTTATTTTATAAGGCCCAGCTTTACCATTACCATTCCGTAAAAGCACAGAGTTTAGGTTTCGTTTAGAACTGTCCATAAAAAGACTTCATTCATATGGCTGGTATTCCGTTAGACCCCTTTGCAAACTAATTCCTGGCACAACTGAAGACAAAACAATATCAAGTGTTGCTTTCTTGTACGATAGAACGTCACTTTAATAGCCAACACCAAACAGTTTTCTTCTTTTAATTTAGAAGCTATTACTTCTGCAGTTTCTTTAGATAGTTCCAGATCCCTTATCAAATCATTGAATTCCTCTTGGCTTAAATGTTTGGGTCATTTTTGTCATTACAGTGTTTCAAAACCGGCGCTTATGACGACGAAATCGTCAATTCGGCAACGCTGGTATGTACATATGTTTCTTTATACAAGTTTTCGTACATACATATGTACTTATAAAATAATAAAATTTTATTACGTTTATAACCTTAGGGTTAGCATACATAAAAAAAAAATAGTGGCGCACCATATATTACGGAAATATGAACGTTACGAAACTTACTAAATTAGCTAGAGTAGCCACCATAGTCACTAATAAGACCATCATCATCGCTAAAGTTAATGCATTGGATGAGGCATTTCACCAATTATGCTGGTCAATTACTGGCGCGTAAATGTAAAAACTCACAATGGTTGAATGGCTCCATAGACATTTACATACATGTGTATCTATGTATGTGTATTAGGGAGGCCCTTAAAATCAAATAATAACTTTTTTTTTCAGTCTCACCCCCTCAATCGGTACTACCACAGTCGTAATATCACATATAAATTTTGGTCCCATTTGGACTTAGTAAAGGCGTGTCGCAAAGGGGTCGAAGGCCAAATGCCTCTATGGACTCAAAAAAAAATCTTTTTTTTTTCATTAACTACCCAAAATCGAAAATACTGAGGTCAAGGATATCACATATCAATTTTGGTCCCGATTGTAGTCGGTTAAGACATCTTCATAGGGTAATCTGAAATTTGACCCCTGTGCGGCACACCGACTTCAATCGGGCCAAAATTTATATGTGATATCTTCGACTATGGTTGTAGGTATAGATTTAGAGTATTAGATGAAAAAAAAAATTATTTTAATTTTTTGAGTCTCCGAGCGTGTGTGAATCGGTAACAAGGTTCGCGGCAAGTAAATTTTTGACAAGTTTGAGGTGAATAAAATTTCAGTAGCCCATGAGGCTAGTGAAATTTTTGACAAATGCGTAGAAAATTTTGACAATTGCAAAGATTGCTGCTGTGTGTAATTTTTCGTAAAATAAAAGCTTAAGTTGATGAACTGCAATCAATGATGGTAGATGTTTTCTTAAAATATTAATTTCACTCAATTTGTAATAGTTTATTGCGCATAAATCTGCGGTTATCAAAAATTTACTGCTGTCAAAAAAGATTTAATTTCACACAGCAGATTGGCAAAACTGTCTCACCATAGTAAAAATATTATTCAACAGCTTTCCCCATAGAACTTAGCTACCGATTCACACACGCCCTCCATATAGGAATCTGAACTTTGTCCCCTGTGCGACACGCCTTAACCGTCTCCAATCGGCACCAAAATTTATATGTATGTGATATCTTCGACTATGACTTGGCGTTGAGGCTTAGAAAATCTGATGTAAAAATTTGCTTCCCACATTTAAGGACCACCCTTGTTTATATGCATTAATACATATGTATGTATGTATGCCACACCAGTGTATACCACCCGGTATCGAGTGAAATGTTTCTTTTATATTTGCCATTTTTATGAATTTCTTCCCCATACGAGGGGACTAACAAAAGTTCGGTAAGTTGTGCGGAAAAAACCGTGCAAAAATGTTTTTATTTTCTTATTTTTAATCTTCATTACTTTTTCCGCATTATGACAATTAATTTCAATACATTTCTGTAATCAAAATCGCATTTTTAGAAATAAGCCGAAATCACACAGCGCGTGATCTACTCCACCAGGGATATGCGAATATCTTGCCTTGGATGCCAGAAAGCGCGAAATCGAAATAAGAAATTAATTCATAGAGGATTGATTTAAAACGGGTTTCCGAGTAAGAAAAGTCCTGAACAGAAGAATTTGAGAGCAAGTTGAATGCCTTTAGAGCCCTGAATATAGAAGCATTAGAAGCACACATATCCAAAGAGAAAGGGACGCGATTTCCTAAACATCTCTGTTTCACAGCGAAATGGATACGTCCAAGCAAGTATGGGGCAATCTATGACACCACGTATTAAGTTAGAGACAAAAGTAAGGGAGAGAATAGACCACCTACAATCTAATAACTTAAGAATAATAAGTAGAGATCTACCTCGGTAGGAAGGTGAACGAAATGCAGAGAATGAAGGGCAAAACGAACAAATTTTTTGTTTTGGATACGTTCAACTCTATTGATATGGCAAGCATAGTAAAGTCTCTTAAATTACGGCGGTATAGTCTAACTTGGAGCGCACCAGTTCTAAGAAGCTGGTATCGGAGAGCGAGATTTTGGGAAGGTGACATGATGGCACTTAATTATATTTAATGACATACCGTAAGATCCATGTACAATTTTTTGGTTCTTCAAAAACTGCTTAATTTACCGAACTTTTGTTAGACACCCCATAGATCCATATTAAAGTGTTTCACTTGTTTCTAATAATGAAATAAATGAAAGTGCACATTTGCCGATGAAGACGCAGACCATACCCAAATGTGCCGTGTACCGAAAATGAATACACCCATCTTGTGAAAGGAACGTGATAGCCGGAAAGAGGGGCAAAAACAACGCAACGACTAAAAATCATGCATACATATTGCACTTACGTATGTATATGTACATATACATACATACATGCATACAATAGTAGAGAAGTAGGAGTAGGTGTTTGCAATTGTGACCAGCTGGAACGCTGGCGTAGCTGTACTGCATTGTAATTAAAAGCAAGCTCCATTGCCACCCCGTCAAAGTAATGATTGTTGCTTCTGCTATTATACCCATTGTCGAATAGGGCGAAAATGGAAATTTTTACATTCATACATATCTATGTGTGTAGTTTTTTTATTTGTTTGAATTAGAAGCGATATAAAATTATTTATTAAATGAGTTTGTCCAAACATTATAGTGACTGCTTGCCGGGTTTGCTGAGGACCGGTATGAGGATCAGAGTGACTTGTGGGGGCTTGCAGCGAACGGTAGCAATATGTAAAAACAGAGTGCTGGTAGGTACACTGTGTGCAATTTTTACGCGCCGCAGAAATCAATACGGTTGCGTGTGCCTGGCTCACAGTGGTTTATATGTACATACATACATATGCCTGTCATAGTTGCCAACTTAGTGCTTTAAGCACTAGATTTAGTGCTTTTTGAAAAATAAACGCCAAAAAAATGGTTTAGTGGTTTCTGAACTAAAATTTCTGAATTTACAAGAATCTAAAAATTTAAAAGTACTAAAATGCAAACCATGATTGATAAAAAGATGAAGTTGCAAACCCACGATCTTGCGTTCTTGTTAAATTGTATGCGCGTTGAAAATGCTAGCACGTGGATAAGTTAAGTATTTATTTTGTTATTTTTTGATTATTGATTGATTACACAGTTCGAAAAATATTAACTTTTTTCCCCACCTGAGTGCATCGGTTTTTGTAGATTCTTCGGTGCTGAATACCAATCTAGCTGCAGAATTTCTATACCATCTCAGAATTTTGAGATATCCTACTCTCTAAGTGTACAAACACGGTTTTTCGCAGTATTTGAGGTTATATTATACAACAGCAAACTTTTTCGCTCATTTCTACTTAGGGTATCATTAAGTATTACTCTTCCCCTTTAAAATTCAATTTCGTTTGTTGCGATTCGATTGTTCCTTCTCCAGATGTACCAGTTTTAATATGCAGTACTTCGGTATTACTTGGCAAGCATGAATGTGTATTTATTTATACATGTAAATATTGTATACTTTTTTACTTTTGTTTACCACAAACTGTTATGAAAAATCGCAGACGATTTAACGATGAGCTGTATGAGCTTTACAACGATATAGACATAGTGCAGCGAATTAAAATTCAGCGGCTCCGCTGGCTTGGCCATGTCGTTCGGATGGACAGAAACGCTCCTGCTCTGAAAATATTCAACGCGGGCCGCGATGCTGGGAACAGAGGAAGAGGAAGGCCTCCTCTGCGTTGGAAAGACCAGGTGGAGAAGGACTTGGCTTCACTTGGCATTTTCAATTGGCGTCAGTTAGCACAGAAGAGAAATGACTGGCGTGCTGTTTTGGACTCGGCCAAAATCGCTTAGGCGGTTACAGCGCCAAATAAGAAGAAGAAGAAGAAGTTATGAAAAAGAGTATCCTTTGATTTAAAAAAGAATTTAGTGCTTTTAGTGCGGTAAAACGCTCTTTTTTCCAAGATTTGGTGCTTTTTGAAACTGAAAAGTTGGCAACACTGATGCCTGTGCCTGCCATCGTATTTTGCATAAATTAACCTTTTGACCAACGCAAACATGTAAAATAAGTAATAAAAGCACGTAAAGAAAAATATACTTACATCCCAAATATTTTTTGTTCAGTGCTCCCAGGAGTATCCAGACAGATGCCCAAGATCGAAAGCTGTCTGTTTCGGTCGTTTATATGCTGATGCCTTCTTAATATTTTGTCCACTATTTTATAACTTGTATTTGCATTGTTTTTTTTTACATTTATTCAAGGTTCACCAGACGGCACTGTTTTAATGTTGCGATAGCGACGGAAGTACCAGCCTCCAATATATTATGTATACACTCCCCAAAGTAGCTAAGCGTATATACACAAATTTATTAAAATGTAGCCACTTGAATATTAAAGTGCATTTGCTAAAACTCTGCTTTGTCTTTATAAAAGCGCTTTTGTGCCTGTTTCTACTTTACATAACTTGGTGGTAGCACGCTTTCACAGAGTTTAACAATTTATGGTAATGCAAATTCATGCCAAATCACCTTTTTAACAAACAAACAAAAAAAATCCGTCGTATAATATACCTACGAAAATTTCCTGCAATTTCTCATTTTTTAATTAGCTGGACTGCGCTATTTTCACTTATAATTGAATACGCAAAGTACTGCATGCAATTTTCTACCATTTCCCTCATAATTTCTCTTGCTTGCACACTTATTTTCAATATTTCTATTTACGGTCAAGTATTTATTCCGATTTTTTTGTTCTCTACTACTTCTACTCAAATGAATGTCATCTGTTTGGCAGACAGAACTGCGCTGCCCTGTACCACTCTGCCCCTGCAATGCTACACCACGACGTCAGTATAAATAAAAACAATTAACTACGCAGCGTTGCCACCTTAACATGTAAAACAAAACAAATCATTTCTTTTATAGCAGATAAACAACCATACTAAAATATACAGCCATCAGGTTATCTTCTTCTCGCTTACACTCTTGTGGTTGCTTATATATGCATTTTTTTCACTTGCTTCTAATCAAATAGCCCACAAGCGCCGCGTTTATTATCATGTCGCATTAGGTGGCAGCGCTGTCTGCGATAAAATAAAAATACAACCGCAGTCGGCGTCAACGGTGCTGATCTCTGCTACATAGGCCAAGGAACGCAACCTTTTCCACACAGCTACTGCAGCATACAAAACTTACTGGGGGTTGTACATATATACATATCTATATTACTGTATAGACTCGTATGTCCACCCCTGTGCTTGTTTATCTATGGTGGCGGCGACGTAACGTTCCGTTAGCATAAAAAAAACGCGTAAGCTAAAAGTCGCCGTATTTCTGTTCACTCAACACTGAAATGTAGGCGGTGCAACGCACTCACGTAAAACTCAAATGCATTTGCTGCTTTATAGATCAGAGTGAGTTGGGGCATTAATGCATCGTCCCGCTCGCACTTATGGTACATAGAAAAGTGCTCACTCGCCACTGCTTCTGCATACACGTTTACTTTGCTGTTGCCATACTTTGTTCTTTTTTACTGGTTTTTTTTGTTGGTCTGCCTTTTGGGAAATAAAACAAATTGAATTACAAAATTTGCTGGAACCACTACTTTTTCTTTTGATCGTTTTAACGTTTATTCACACATTCAAACATTTTGCAACCTAATGAATTTTAGAATATTCATTTGGCATAAAAATTACATATTGATTGCTAATAATTGTTTCAACGAATACTGCTGATTAGAGCCGTCACTTTTGCTACTGCTTCCGAACTGAACTAAACGAATTTTGTCGAAAATGTTGTCTATCCCTGTTGTTAGACAAGGACAGATGATTAATTGCAGAATATAACGTGCTCGTTTTAAAAGAAAATGCTGCCACGCTGTATCGAATATTGTCGGGTATACTTAAATGCAGTGTTGCCAACTGCAATTTTCAAAAAGGACCAAAAACTTGGAAAAAAGCGTTTTATCACATTAAAGCAAAACATTTTTTTGAATCAAAGGAAGCATTTTTAATAACAGTTGTTTTAACAAGAGCAAAAGATTACTAATATTTACAAGAATACATACATAAATCAATACACAAAACCTTTTCGCTCATAACGATTGAATAACCTCTACAAATGCTATGATGAGTCAGGCTTACGACGTAATACCAAAGTACTGCACATTAAAACTGACACATATCGAGAAAGAAAAGTCGAATCGCAAAAAACGAAAATGATGCCACAAGTAGAATTGAGCAATCGGTTATTTTTATTTGGTTAACGATTTAATTGTATCGAAATTTTCCTTTCGATTAATCGAGCCATCATCAAAAACTGACTATTTTACTGACACAATAATGTGTGAATCAAATTTCCGTAACAAAATTAATCGGTTAATTTCTTACGATTAATTGCATTTATTAATCGAATACTTTCGATTAATCAATTAATTTAATAAATTTGTTTACCATAACTAAGCGTATAAGCATTTTCAACGCAAATAGAATTCAACAAGGTGGGTTTGCAACTTCAGTTTTTTATCAATCATGGTTGTACTTTAGTGCATTTAAATTTGCAAATTCTTGTAAATTCAGTGTTGCCACGGCTTTAAATATTTCAAATTATTTCAGGTTTTAACTATCTCGCATATTCCAAGGCGAATTTATATAAGGTGCCCTACCAAGGTGTATTAAACAAGGTGGTGTTGGGGCGCCAGCTGAGTTTTTCACCGTGGAGGCCATTACGTCAAAATGATGTGTTTGTTGTAACTCATACCAATGACAGTATGGACATCAGCGTATTATTTGTTAGTGTAATTTTTTACTTATATACGGCCAACACCACCTTGTTAAATACGCCTTGGTGCCCTACAAGAATTGTGTGATGGAAATTAACACATTCTCATTTATCTTACTAACCCATTTGCAAATTTTACGTTGGTTAAAAAGAGACCAATATATAAGGCCATAAGTTGGAGGAAGACGGAAGATCATATGTACACAAATGTTTACATCAGATTTTTCACACTGCCCTTTAGAATGTGATAGAAACTTGTAGGTAGCCAGTGACAGAAATCTCTATCAGCCTTGCCAGTCAAATGATTTGTCAAATGATGGTCACTGTTCTTGCAGGGTGGTGTTACTAGATCAGCTGATTTTGTGTATGTGTTTCGCCTCACGGCTTCTTATGTCAAATTGAACAATTTTTTTTTTGAATTTCCATACACACTCTTAAGCTGATGTCACATAAAACTTTTGCTTCGCTTTACGTGACAGATTCGCTTTGACAGATAAGATGAATTGTATGAAAATGCACAAAGCATGCCACATAAATCGTTGAAGCGGCAGCGCGAAGCGAAAAGATGGTCAACTCCCATCTTTTTGCGCGCTTTGACAATCAGCCGGTTTAATATTTATTTTGTTTCGTCCAAATTCAAGTTTTCATGCAGAAACATAAAACTTAATTACATTGCTGATAATTTTAAATCAAAATAATTAAAATCCACAGCAACTTTGATGAGTAAAAAAGCGGTACAACATTGTTTTCTTGGCGTTCATTGTGGCATACCTTTTGCGTCTGGCGCTTTGCTGGTAAAGTTATAAATGTCACGCAAAGCTACAAAGTTTTATCTGGCATCAGCTTTACAGATTTTGACAGTTTATGCCGCCAAAGCAAAAACAAAATACATGTAAGTTTTTGTTATTGTACTCCTGCTATAACCTTATATAAATTCGCCTTGGTATATTCTCTACTAGTAGAGAAATAATCGGTAGAGAAAAGTTACAGAAACGAGCTACTGGTGACTAAGACCATTTGGTTCTCTATCTTAAACTACTTTCGCGTTGCAACTCGATTTGATGTCGTCCTAAATACGTTATAGTCTTTCTTGTGTTAGGCTTCGTGGAGAAAGTTGTGGATTTTAAATGCAACATTTAAAATCTTAATGGTATCAAGATTATGATAGTTGAGAGCGGTGTCTATATCTGTCGCTATCGTAGATGAGACTAAAAGATTTTGTTATTGCGTTTAGTTCAAACTTTGTAACATAAAAATTAACGTACATATTGTTTTGATGATCTAAAACAGGGATCACACGATTTGTACATTTATACATTTGGCTGTCACAGAGTGGTGTTGTCTAGAAATTTTGATCGAGAATGAGTTCAGCTCTACAGTAACTTTCCAAACAACACCAGTCTGTAACGGTAAAAACGAAAAAAACTGTGCGAATGTACAAATCATGTGATCTCTGCTAAAAACGGTCAGTAATGTTTCGAGATCGAAGCCGATGAGCCTCGCTACACTAGTATTTTTAGACCGTCTGCAACCGGTGTTTTATGGGCCTAAAGGGGAGGAGAGTAGTAATTTTCGTCAGCAACTTCAGGCGCCGGAAATGCGGTATGACTTCGGTCGGAAACACGCGCATAAAAGAATCTCTTACTAACACAACTATACACCGTATATGGAAACAAGTACATAACCAGTTTGAGACGGTCTGAAACGACTAGTGCATTTTCGCATGTCTTCTAAAAAGTCTTGTGTGCCGAGGCTCGATACGAATTTTTTTATATTTATAGTATTTGGTTTTTTCCCCAGTTTTGCGCTACCTTCTCAGACTCCTCTAGTTACCTCATTTCTTCTTTCTTTCAATAACTTTAGCCCTGACGTAGTTCTGGATCGAGAGTGGTTTCTTTATCTTTATATATTTATTTTATAAGTTTTAATTTCAGCCTACAATGCCCACCTATTCCCATACTAAATACATGTGATTTGATCTAACACGAAGATTTGGTTTTTAGGGCAGCCTGACTGTCGCCGCAGATGACAATGTGCCGTCTACTTAGATGATTCTGCAGGATTACTTCCGCACAAACACTGATGGTATAAACCTCCGCTTGCAAGATGCTTGACTAATTCCCCTTCTGCCTTCGCCAGTTTTTTAGCCATCTGTGATCTACCTTTATGTTAGTAACCGAAAATCGTTATCTATAATTGCCTTATTACATGGCGTTTTTCTGCCTGGTTCAGTCTTGAACCTTCTCTCAAAGGTCGTTATCATTAACTTGTCACCTCTATTGAGCTAGGAGACTTGATTTTGATTTCGAAATCGGGCCAAGCACAGAATGCATCGTGGTCCGCTCGTAGATAATCGAATTCAGGCAAACAATAGGCCGTAACTGCAGTCCTTGAGGCAACCAGGCTAGAAATTCTGAGAGCAAATGAAAGTACATATGTATCTAATTTCAAAAGTTTTTCCTCTAGAAAGGTTAGGGTAGGTTCATCTGGCAGGCGTTGAGCCGTACATAGATCTGCAGGTCAATAACGTTGCCAGTTGGAGCTCGCTTTTTCGCGTCAAAGTAGATATTTCAGTGTGTGGAGTGGTCTACGAATGTAGTAGAAGTGGTCTTGTCAGTGTCATCTGCTATTTATTTACCCTCTACTCCTTTGTGGTCGGGCACCCAATAGATAATCAATGTTCTGTCTGCGGTCAGCCAGTCAATGGCTTCCCGGCTGCGAAGGACGTTTTTGGATGAAATACTATATATATGAGGTAACTGCCTTAATTTCCGCCTGACTATGTACGTATGTATATGTTTACTTTTTAGTTAATTGTCGTTGCGGTATAGGCTAGATCTGCTGCTTTCCTCATTGCGAAAACCTCAGCTTGAAATATGCTGCAATGGTTAGGTAACCTTACTGCCCGCCTGACGTTCAGTTCCCGGCAATATATCAGCACCCACTCCTGTTACCATTTTAGAGCCGTCCGTGAAAATGTTTGGGGATCTACGGCTAGGTAACATTCCCTTGTGCCATCCCTCCTCTTCAATTGTTGTGCTACCTGTGCTTTCGGCTCGGAAGATGTCGTAAGGATTGATACAGGCCACGTTTTAACGGCGGGCCAAACAAGTTTATTTATTTACTTGTACGGTCTTTAGACCTTCGTTCCCATACTAGGAAATGGCGTATGTACATATGTGTATATACAAACGTGTTGTTGTTATATCTACATTTCATATTTTAATGTAACACGTTTTTTACAGTCTTGTGAGGAGATTTTGGGTCACAGTGCACATCCTCCTGATATCTATCTAAAGATAATATTAGCTACAACAACAACACGTTTGTATATGAACATATGTACATACGCCATTTTCTAGTATGAGGTTGATTTTAAGTTTTAAATAAAAAATAGGGGGATTCTTGAAGTCTTGCAAAGCGCCTGCACAGTGTACGGATTGCACGGTAAAACCGGTGTCCGTATGGCAAATCTTAGCAATCTATGCACCGTACAAGTGCTTTCCAAGACTTCGAGGAATTCTCCCAACGTAATAAATAACTTCTATTATTAACATTTAATATTTTGATCACTTCTTTTTTTTTCATTTCAGAGGGATACTTAACTTCCTGTACTTTCGACTATCTAACCGACAACTTCGATACGCGCCTATTTGTTGGCACCATATTCACCTTCAGCTTCGTGTGTCCGACATCGATGATCGTCTACTATTACAGTCAAATAGTCGGACATGTATTCAGTCATGAGAAGGCACTAAGAGAACAAGCTAAGAAAATGAACGTCGAGTCGTTACGTTCGAATGTAGACAAGAATAAGGAAACCGCCGAAATACGTATCGCTAAGGCGGCTATCACTATCTGCTTCCTTTTCTTTGTATCGTGGACACCATACGGCGTTATGTCACTGATTGGGGCATTTGGTGACAAGAGTCTACTGACGCCCGGTGTTACCATGATACCGGCTTGTACATGCAAAATGGTCGCCTGTGTTGATCCGTTCGTGTACGCCATTAGTCATCCGAGATATCGAGCGGAGTTGCAGAAACGTTGTCCTTGGTTAGCCATTAACGAAAAGTCGACAGAAGCCTCGACAGCTGCTTCGACAACCACCGAACAACAGCAGACGTCGGCAGCGTAAAGTTTCGTTCCAGACTGTTGATAGTAATGCTGTGTCTTTAGTTATTTAGTGGTTAAGCAAGATAGCGTAAACTTCTTAGTTACATAGATTAGCAATTAATTTACTTAAATTCATATGGACTAACATGTATGTATGTATGCATTAAAAAGAAATTTAGTTTAGTTTTAATTGCAATTTTCTTCGGCACACAAAAGTTGACGATTCGGCTGTGGACACGGACAAGAATTTTGACTAATTCAAAACGAAGGCATTCGAACCTAGTAGCTATGCGACAAGGCGAAACGACTTATTGAAAACATGGGAATTTAAAAGTGCAACAATGCGTGGATGCTTTAAGGAGCTGCATTGTTCACAAAAATCAATATAAAAAATATCTTCAAATTCGCCACAGTCAAGTGGGTACCTTAAATGTGAATCGAGTAGGTTTAATAATAAATGTAAGCGGAGTTCGGCTGTGGGAATTCCAATGAGAAGTTATTTATTGTTCAGTTGTAGAAATATTCTTAATTTGCTATTTATTTTTGAAGTGAAAACCTTAAATAAATACATATGTAGATTTTTATTGCAATTAAAAATATACCGTTAAATTTTCTTCTTATTTTGTGGTATACATACGCATTTTTTACATACACCTTTGCTCATTTTAAGGGACAAACTTTGTCTTTCCGTTGGGAGATACATATGTATGAATATCTAACGTTTAATGTTCCGCAAATGATGGAAAGTGACATTGTCCGATTTCTGGAAGTATATACAGTTACACGCCTCTTTCGTTGTTGTTTTATGGGGAGCCATTTCATGGCAGAAATGAAATCGAATGTTTGTCTTTTTTGCCGAGGCACGATCCCTGCATTTTTGTAAACGCACCTCCGAATATCAGATGACTTTATGATACTTTCAAAACTTGATTCCGACTGAGAAGTTTTCCCAAAATGTAGCATCACATATCCCAAAACCACTGACCAAGCCATAGCTGACGTCGAAAAATTCGGCGAAGAGAAAAAATATTTTATATCGGCCGAAAAATCTGAATTCATTGAGTACAGTATCTACTGAATTCTCTCAGTCAGATGACAAGATCATTCAGTTTGAGCGGAGAATATGTTTTCGATAAATTACCGCTAATAAAATGAACCGGAACAAATTAAGCAAAGCGCATAAAGCTACTCTGCAATCACTGTGTCGCAAAATAAGAGTCAAGATTGCCTGGAATTCGGCTAGATTAGATTAAAAAAATTTCGTCTGCTTTCAGGGTTAGAAACACTTTCGTGCTACCAAATACTGCTTCAGACATAATTGAACGACATAAACCTCAGCCTTAATGAAGGAGGTTACTTGTCCAATTTATTAATAATGATGATATTTTCGCGCCTATACTCTTGCTGATTGTTTGGCCGAGCTTCTCCTCCAATTTGTGGTAGTAGAGTCTTGATGTTATTACTCAATTGGAGGTACATACAATTTTACGCAGCCTCCGAACGGCTAATGCATTTTATGAGAAGATTTTTCTAGGCAAAAATGCACTCGAAGGTTTACTATTGCCTGGCGATGGGCGACGGCTGTTAAAAAAAAACCTTTTTCAAGCTTTTTTTTTCTATGTTGCTTTGGCCAGGGGTAGTGCGCACTTCTTAGCACCAGCTAAGAACAGTGGCCGCAAACATTTCCGACACAGTAAAAAGAAATTCTGGGGTGTGAGGCCGTGTAAACAAAATGTGGGTTTCTTTCCTAGATTTTGATAGTTCACAGTACTATAAGGTCCATGAAGCTAACGCGCAGAGTCTCCTCTTGGTCTATAAGGCTGAGAGTAGATGAATGTACTCGCTTCTTAATCCCCACATTAAAGCAGTAGAGCCTTGCTCGCTCTGCAAAACATTCAGAGGAGGTAGGTTAGGTTAGACTATCTTGGTTTCCCGCATAAGAAAGGGCCACCATGAGCCCACTGTGATGCTATATTAGAGACTCATTACTTCCCTCCTCTTACCTTAGAAATAGCACCAATTTTTAGCTCTTATGAAGCGAAGAAAGAATAGAGAAGGAACGAGAGTCGACGAGCTCTCGTCAAAGCCGGCCAGTGGTCATCACGGCAGTTACGACCGTAGTCATTTGACACCAACCCCACTCTTGCAGTGTCGATTGCAATCAGGCAGTGCCCGGTGAGAACTTCAACGACATGTTGGAGCAGTGGTCGCTCCAAGTGGAGAAGAAGACGATATCTACGCTTATCCAACGTAGGTCACATATATCTTGCTATGCTGTGCATGTGCTCCGCTGACCATCTTGTATTTGCCCTTTCGACAAAGTTATTTTCCAGCCGCCAGAGTTTGCAGGAAGGTAGCGGAATTCCCGCATTACGAGCAGGCTGATTGCAGACAGTAAGGTTACTTTCCTTACTAGTTCATCTGTAATGCATTTGCGCGGTACGTCGTTATGGCCAAGCAACCATACTACATGAGTATCCTTGCCAATTTAGAGTACGTCTACATTCCATGAAATTCTTCCATGACATGTAAACTTATCACAATTAAGTGCTTTAATAGCTGCCTGGATATCAGAAAAGATAGTTACTGCATGTATATTAATAATAATGTTATTTCAGCTTGAAAAACGCTACAGAGATCTGGCAGACGAAAAACTAAGGCTAAGTGAGAGTTCTTGCGAGTATACCCCACTCCTACCTTCATATCGCCATTAGTATACATAGACGACATTAACCCTCAAACTGGCAAAACTCTAAAACTGAAAAAAAGTGTGAAACAAGTTTTTTTTAATGGTAAAACTTAAACTATAAAGAAAGAATTAGTGATTTTCACGTTAAATATACTTACGGTTTTTGCAGCAGATGGGAAAAGAGAAAGGCTGCCTCAAGGCATCCTTGCCAGTTAAGGTATAAATAAAAATAGAATTACATGGCTCGGTATAAATTTAGTTTTATTAAAAACATTAAGATTAATAGATATTAAAGGCATTTTGTTATTATTTCCTGTGGTGGTAATCAAAGAAGAAATTTTTTGAACTTGAGCAGCATAGATTTAGTTTGCATTTTTGGCAAATGCATTGAGTTTGCGATGGTTTGCAAAACTTACATTTTTTTTTGCCACCTTCCCTTTCAAGCCAGACTGGAAAGTGGTCATAATTATCGTAACGTATGTATTACACTCCCTTGAGATGTGTTTGCTTCTCGACCCGGAGGCCGTTTCTCCCTGTAAGAAACTAGGCCTGCGGCGATTTCTTCGCGAAATTGTGGTAACTGAAGAGTGTTTTCTTCAGTGGTATTACAGCTGGAATCGTTGGATTTTTCAGAAAGCGCACGGCGGTATAAAATATATGAATTGGTTGCAGTCATATCAATAAGATGATAAAAAAGTCTGATCATTGGATTTCGGGTCTTAGCTCGAATATGGTAGCGAGCCATAGGTCCGTCCATTAAGTCTACTCCGCCCATGTGTCTATTATATTCCCGGATGATTTGGTGGCAGTCCACCTCGAGGTATTTCTTTTGCTTTCGATCATAACGGGCTACCTTTGATAACTGATGGGATGGGTTTGACCTCATAAATGGTTTAGTGCCTACGTAAGTTGACGCTAAGCGCACGCTCCTGTTGTCTTTCCATAAGACTGTGTTAATGTCAACGCCATATGGTGAGGCAACATACTCAACTGAAAATCCTCTTTGTTGATGTTTTATATGGTGGTCGGAAGGTAACTTACACTTAGGAATTCTGTTCACTCTGATCGTGCCTAGGCTGAAAATACCTCGTGCCCGTAAATATACCAATAAGGGGAGCGTTGTATAGAAGTTGTCGAAGTAAAGAATATAGTTCTTAAAACTTGGTATCGTCTGTGACAAACGTACAACAACGTTCGCAGTGCTTCCAAGGTCCGGTGTGTCTGGTAAGATGACATTGTCACCTGCTCCGTTAAAAATTTCGAAGCGATAAGCAAACCCATTAGAATCACATAATACAATCAATTCTATGCCCCCCTTATGTGGCTTATTTGGCATATATTGACGTAGATGGTGCCTAATTTTTGTGCTGCACATCTGCTCATCCACACACAAGCGACTTGTTTTTTGGTATTGTATCGAACATTTTATTTACTTCATCAGCAAGTCCTCTTATACGAAATAAAGGATCGTATCCCGGTTGCCCTCTTTTAATTCGCTGGCTTTCATCCTGAAAAGACAGGTATTTCTTTATCGTCATACACTTTTTTACAGGCATCGTGTTCTGAATCATTGGAAATGCGTTTTTGCCCCAGGAGCTCTCTAATTTAGGGTATCTATAAAGAGACATGTACATTGGTTTTAAAATTTGTATTGATGTTTTCCATATAAGCTGTGCGGTTCGTCTCTTCAGCAATCAATTGTATTATTTTTTCTGAGAAAAAATAGTTAAAAAAATCCATTGGAGTCAACAGCTCTTTTATTGATGGTGGCAGTCCGGAGTCTCCATGAAACGCTACATCATTGACATGCAACTGGATCTGCCTCTTACTCCATGTTATGTTCGAAAATTCTTTTGAATCTTTGTATATTTCATTTAATGCTGAAAAAGAATATGTTTGACTGTTAGAAATTAAATGTACGTAATAGATACCTGCACCATTGAATCCTCCATCGGATGGCATATCCGAAGGACCAAAACTTTCTACCGTTGGTAAGGGGGATCGTGCTTTTTTTGTAGCTTTAAAGAAGCTGCTGAAGTGGATGCAACATCCTCTGTTGCAGATGTGGATGGAAAATCTTCTATTGCAGAAGTAGATGGAACAGCTTCTTTTGCAGAAGACGTGCTAATGAGCGACATGCCAAAAGTTTGATCTGTAATATTCTCGTTGGCATGCATTTCTCTAATACACATCGAAATGCATTGCTCGTCTTCAGGAGTTATTTCGTCCAGGATGAAATCTGGATCATTAAACTCATCATCACTGCTAAAGTCACCGTCATCTTCGTCCGTATCTACCGATTCCATTAGCTGAAGCACTTGCTCTTCAGTAATATCAGAACCTTTATTCCCGGAGTACACGACCACTTCTTTCCCTTTCTATAAAAAATAATAATTATACTTACATATATGTATACACACGAACAGAAAACGATGATGAAGTAAAGCAGTGATATTCTCATCACAGCAAGTTTTGACTTAAACCGGCAAGGCTGCCTTCAGGCAGCTATTATATTTTCACTTCTGATATACTTATTTTACTTTAATTTTTCACAATCACTGAGTATATATAAAGAAAATATATACTTTTACACACTTACTGTTAAATTTTCGATTAAATTAAACAAATATAAGTTTAGGTATTTTTCACTTGAAATTTTATCTTCACTGCAGCAAATTCGCGACGCTAACTCAGTGCAATCTCGCGCTTAACTGAAGATAGAAGCAAAAAAAAAAATGCAAAAGTCAGAAAAAGTAAACCCGAAATATCAATAGAAGGACGAGGAAAAAATAAAAACACATTTCTTGGCAAAAGAAATATAGGCCGTTAAAAATTTGAACTTTTGGTAAAGGCTGCCTTACCAGTTAGAGGGTTAAAACTTGCCTGTAGTTTACCATATAAGTCCACAGGTAGAAAGTGAAGCAAGGTTTCTATGACGTTAGTCGGCCTCGATGGACCCTTTAAACGCTTGCCAGCAAACCGTGATGCCACAGAACATAATGGGATGCGCTGCAACTGTGTACATCGAGCTTACAATGTGAGCTTTCAAACGCCATTTTATCCCTTTCGCTTATCCACAAGCAGACATGGCAGTTATAGCTCTCTCGCAACGCCCTTCTACATTGCGCCGCCAAATTAACTTTCTGTCAATAATAACCCCCAGATATATAACTTCTTCCGAAAAAGTCAGCGCAATGCAATTAAAAGAAGGAAGCCGTAGCTGGGCAGTTTTCATTTTCGTTGACACTAAGGCCTGTTTCGTTGGACTAGGTATCCACGACACACAAGGCGACTGGAACTAAGTCACATAGAATATGAGGGCTAGAATTTTTCTGGAGAATCTCCTTGTACATCTGGCAGAGATCCACTAGGACAGACCGCCAGTTCTCAGCCGCCAGGTTTCCATTTAACCACTGCGACCAGAGACGAGTTTGCGTTCAAAAGACTTCGTACCCGTAAAGGACTTGTGGGCGGTGGTGTTGTTCTTCACAGTTCGCGACTGGCACGGTAGGTCCATTGGCCGTGCAGGCTCCGCTTGCAACCCAGACGCAAGTTACTCGCTGTCCACCAGCTGACGTCGGACGTAACATGCAGTTTTGTAAACCGTTTAGACTACTTCGGTACCGATACTGAGGCATGTTTACCTGTGCAAGGATCCGGGGCTATATTATTTGTGTTCGTGTTCCTGGTTCTTTGGTCGCCAACTGATCCAAAGCCGTTCGTCGACCGAAGAAATAGGTAAGGAGAAACAACGATCTGCTACAGCAGAGCCCCGTGCTGTGGTAAGTCCACCGTTACTCCCTCATGCGGATAGGTATCCGGGCGGCGCCATTAGAATACAGTCGGAAAGCCCCTGACTGCAAACCAACCTTGACGCATGGCAAAATTGATTAGGGGGAAAGGGTAGAATCGACACTCTCCGGGTCTAGATCCAAAGTTTTCTATGGAAACAGAATCACCTCTTGAAGAATACGATAACGCTAGGCGTACCGTATCACCTATGTATGTGCTGTGGTACGCTCCATCCACACCCTGAATTTCGCTCGAAACCAGGAGGTAGGAGCATCGGCGTAGCCAGAATGAAATTTAGGGGTGGGCTCGACCCTATTAAGCTGGCAGGGTACTATTTTATATATATCGTCGCTGGAATAATGAAATAGTGTAACATAAAAAGTATAATTTTGAGAAAAACGAATTGGAAGTTTTTATAAACCATTACAAACCATACAAATACAATTTCGGGAGTAAATTAGTGAGCCAAAGAGATATTTAAGAAAACTAAAGATTTTTCTAATAGATTAAAGGATTGTCTATCCATTGGTGCAATTATCGAATAATAGTGTATGTGGCATTTACACTGTTTCTTTATTCGAGCGACGATATATAAGGAAAATTTGAAAGTTAGGTGGGGCTCGGCCCCCCCTGCCCCTACCTGGCTACGCCCATTCTTAGGAGATAAGCTAGGTTAGCTGGACTGCTCAGTAAGATCTCACATATGAAGACCACTAACTGCTCTCTAATGTTGTCAAAATTTTGTGAAGACTTAGGATTAAACTTTTACTACTTTTTTTACAGCCGAGCCTTGAAAGTGTTGAGAAGTGGTTTGGGGTGCTTGCTGTACTGTAAAGGTAATGCATGACCCCGGCTGTCCCCTGTTGTTGTGGTTGTGACATCACAACAATTCCATAAAGTGTTTTTGGGCAGTGATGCTACAGTGACAGTCCTTTGCCAGATCGTACTTGGATCATTCCGGTTACACCCGACTGCCGTGGGAACTAATTTCCTCCTATTTCTTGACGTTCCTTCACCTATTAACTAAAGACCCACTGTTAGTGATTAGTTCGTTTGTTTTGTTTCTCCACGGGGATGATAAACACCAAAAGGAAATACTTCATAAGCTTCTGAGAGAACATTTTGTCCGTACTTGTTGTATCTTAGTAGTCTAAAATAGACGGAATTAAGTAAACGGACAGGAACTTGACACCAGTTCCATAGAATATTCTTTCTTTTCTTATTTACTGGCGCTGCGACCACCTAAGCAATTTTGGACGAGCCCAAAACAGCACGCCAGGCGGCCAACTGTAATGCCAAGTGAAGCCAAGTCCTTCTCCACCTGGTCTTTCCAACGCAGAGGAGGCCTTCCTCTCACACTGTTATCAGCATCGCTACCCGCGTTGAATACTTTCAGAGCTGCAAT
>NW_023458564.1:11936496-11939590 GCF_013731165.1 Rhagoletis pomonella | reverse complement strand
CTGTTATCAGCATCGCTACCCGCGTTGAATACTTTCAGAGCTGCAATGTTTCTGTCCATTCGAATAACATGGCCAAGCCAGCGTTTCCGCTGTATTTTAATTCGCTCACTATGCCTATTACATAGAATTGCTTCTACTAAAATCCCAGCACAACGTAGCATAATATAGCTTAGCACAAGAAATTGAGGTCCGCATCGAAGATATTTGGGTGGTTCACATGGTGTGTTACTTGTCGTATTGTTGTATGTTGTAAAGTTTTTTTTTAATGTTTAGAGGACGTAAAATCACCACCAACTATTTTTTAATTGTGTGAAATTTCATAATAAAACTTGTATGTTAGCTTGCGAATTCCTTAAATATAGTTTTAGCCGTTTAAAGTTTATGACATACAACAGTATACAACACCTTGTGAACTCCCTAATTGTAAATGAGATACTCATAAACAAACGCGGAGAATGGATCCAATATTCAAGGTATCGCGGAGGACGCCGTGACTGGACTCAATACATATAAACTCAACGAAAAGCAGATTATCCTTTTAACGAAAGTAAGTTCACTAACGGTAATAGTAACTATTAAATTGGATTGCGGTAAGGATTAACTTTATTTCCGAAGTGATGTCAGAATATGTAAATTTCGGTTGAAATAAAATTAATGCCCTAATGTCATCCTACTCCCTAGGTTTTGTAGCGGATAATATAATAGCAGCAATTCCGCATAGACTTTTGCTTCAGGATAACACAAAACAAAAGAAAATCTCTAAAAAAGGGAAAGTACAAATTTGCCAGCCATACAACACAAGCACTCAGCAGATTCCAAGAGCGAATAGATCCATATGCATTATAGTACACTAACACTAACATATCGGCTCTCTTGAGATAACTGAAGCTCTATTCTGGCGTGGGTGAACCGAACACGGAGTAAGAGTTAGTAAAGCTGGGAACTGTCCTCTCAGGATGTTCGCTCATTGCCTGTCTGTTTGTTTTTTCCTTACGACATGGCTCTGCTTCCCGCAAGTGGCTGTTTGGGTATTTCCTGTGGTAGAGCAAGACATCAGAAGACACCCCTTTCGGCAACTGCGTCCCACTAGTCCCCGGTAAGCAGACTTGCGTTTCAAAATTTAGAACCGCCGGTGTTTGTGTACCGGCTACTTAGCCCTGTATACCATCCGGTAGTCACTCAATGTCATCAATCTCAACTAACTGTAGGCTCAGCAAATGTGCTGTTTCGACATGGTCTGACCAAAGGGGGAGGGGTGTAAGGTGGGTAAGGTTGAGCGGACATGTGAAGAGGTGGTTGGTGTCAAATGCATTGCGGAAGTCGGTGTCTAATACTCTGGATAGGTAGGATTTGAACCGCAATGAGCCAGAGTAACGCAAGTATCTATTATCAATTGAAGGTCTTCTTCGTCGCGTATTGAAGGTGGTGTCTATACAAGTAAGTAGATGTTCTGGCGACATTGGAGGGCATCTCGTTCCTTTGGCCTTTTCCGCGGAAGGATGCAGTGTGACTCGATCTATCGCTATATATATAAGCGTAGCTTCGACATACGATTTACTGTATTTTTGTTCCATGTCTAGTTAAGACTGTTGAGCACTTCGAATGCGTGTTTCTTATCAAGAAGAGGGGTGAAATAGCGAGCTTATTAAGCCTAGAGCCAAAGAACAAACATTCCTTTCAACAAAACCCTAGTATACTTTCTAAGCCGATTAGGTCTTGACAAGATATTCAGGCGGTTTCTGCAATTCATTTCCGAGTGAATTTCAACCCCTGCCAATTTGAATTCAAACCGAAGTTTATTGAAATTCACTCGGAAGTGAATTGCAGAACCTGCCTGATTGTGTAAAATGATACATACAAAGGCATTTCTCGGTGATAAGCTAGCAATTATGTTTGTTTACATGAAATTTCGTAGTTTAGTCATATTCAAGACAACTATTATATCTTATATCTCGTGGATAAATATGTAAATAGTAAATTAAAAACCAGAAAAATGATTTAATACATATAAGTATGTAGTTTTATTTGTTTTCTTTTTAATTTTTTATAATTTTAATTTCTGGAAACTTATCCTTGTTTTAAAAGAAAAATGTTACTAAATCATAAACCTTTATAGCTCCCGTACAAAACCTTTTTTGTACAACTAAAAAATAAAATGTTAGTGATGAATTTCTTCCAGAAGAATAATGCACACCTCTGTTCGCTTCGACACTTCTGCGAAACAATTCATCACATCGTCGTCGTCATGTCATCGTTTCGTCGTCAATTCAATATACGTCAAACTTTGTCCATTTTTTAAATCTTAGTGTCCCACCATGGCGCCATGCAGTTTAATAACCGCACGATAATCATTATATGATAGCGCCCCTTCTGTCGATTTCAACTGTATGCGTTGCAGTTTAGACAATAACTCTGTATTCGATTCGGCCATCTGTATGCATTCATCTAAATAGCGCATTGATTCGCGCGACCAAAACATCGATGGACCCTTTGAGGGCGCTCGTTTATTGCCGAGCGTTTGTGCACCTATGGCTGAACTGGTTGAATCATTACTGAGTATATTTTTTACTGCATCATGCCTATCCTCAACAGCATCTTTCATTTTTGTATAGGCTGTTGACTTTTGTTGTGGGTTGATAAATGGTGGCGGAGCAACAGTTGGTCGCTTGATCGGCGTAAATGGATTAGATTTATGCTTGGAGCTAGCGGTTTCTGCTGGACTGTGAGCCGGTGTAGTGGTGGGTGTCTTATTTTTGCCTTTTGAGGATGTCGGCTCGTTGCATATTTTTACTTGCGACTGTGTTGGTTGCATCAACTCGTTTGGCTTGTTGACCACTTTCGATTTGTTACCATTATGTGAACTAGTTTCATTACTGTCAGTAGCCTTCTTAGCCGAGGATGTTTGATTGATCGGTGACACTGAAGCGCTTGTCGCTAAAGGTTGTTCAAGTCGTGAGCGCTGCTCGGGGGTTAGGCTTATATCTAACATTTTTTGTCCCAACAGCAATGGATCAATATTTACGCTGTTCTTTTGACTTTTCGACATACTGTTATAACTTTGAATTAGATCAGGATAATTTTCATGCCGATACGA
>NW_023458564.1:11915926-11931496 GCF_013731165.1 Rhagoletis pomonella | reverse complement strand
CGAAAAATTAAATAACTGGGCCAAAACTGTTCTGATTTAGACTTATGGGATCTCGGTAGAAAGGTATTTTCCCACTATTTTTATTCATGTGCAAAAAAAAGTCATTCGTGTCTCAATTTTTTTTTTTCAAATACCAACACATCTTAATTCAACTTTGAATTATGTTCGTCCATCCCACCTTTCTCTTTCATCCTTTGAATGAGCTTATTAGCAAAGAAATAAAAAGTGTGAGAAAATACTTTTCCAATGATACCCCACAAGTCAAAATCGGAAGAGTTTAGGTTCAGTTATTCAAGTTTTTCTTATATATAAGTTAAAAAACAGCATCAAAAATCTCATTATTACGATTCCGTTCAATTTTTTCTTTTTAATTTTTTTTAAATATTTTTATGTAAATTTTTAAAGCTTAAACCGATTTGTCATTTGAGGGGATTTTTTCAAAAAACATCTTTAAGAAACTATTTTTATTCATAAAAAACTCCATTTTTGGAGGTATTTTCAAATCGGTCCAGCTCGCTTGAATCTTAATATTTTTCCGAAATATTTTGGTGAACGTCTTAAAATGTAATAGATTTTATAATTCCAATGGAAAAAAGTACCGTTTTTTTTGGATGGGGAGTGATGCAGTCTAATGTACATATATATTTTGTCTCATAACATACTACTTTTCATCTACTTTTGCTTAAGGTTATATTTTATCTTTTTTATATCTAATTACACTTATATTATTCTAATAAAAAAAATCGATAAATATCGATAACAAAATGACAAAAATATCGATAACAATATCGATAAAAATATCGATAACGAAATCAATAAAAATATCGATAACAAAATCAATAAAAATATCGATAACAAAATCAATAAAAATATCGATAACAAAATCGATAAATATCGATAACAAAATCGATAAATATCGATAACAAAATCAATAAATATCGATAACGAAATCAATAAATATCGGTAACAAAATCGATAAATATCCATAACAAAATCGACAAATATCGATAAAAAAAATCGATAAATAGCGATTTCAAAATCGATAAATATCGACAACAAAATCGATTAATATCGATAACAAAATCAATAAAAATATCGATAACAAATATCGATAAAAACACCGATAAAAATATCCATACAAAAATAGTTATAAATATCGATTACAAAATCGATAACAAATCGATAAAAATATCGATTATTATATTCATAAGTTCCGAAAATATCGATAGCAAAATTGATAACAATATCGATACAAATTTCGATAAAAAATCGATAAAAATATCGATAAAAAAACCAATAAAAAATATCGATTATTTTATCGATAAGCCACGAGAATCCCGAAAATCTCTAAAATCCCAAAATAGTTCCCAGATTTAGTCTATATCCTTTCCTCTTTAATTACCTTTATTTTAATATTTCTTTCCCTATCTTCATCTTTACTTTTATCGGTATCATCGTCCTCCTCTTTGTCTTTACTTTTATGTTTATCATTTTCTTCATCTACATATTCCCGTTCACCTTTGCCCTTATACATATAAGTAAAGTGTTTAAATTTACCTTGGTCTTCATTTTTGCCTTTATCTTTACGCATCTTTGTTTTTCCGTTGCACCATTTCCGTGTGCAATTTCCTTTGAATTTGCCAATTTACTCCCAACCAACCAACCGCCGCTAAAGAAGTTTCACTTCAAAAATATTTTTGCAACGCAAATAATTTCATTGTATAGTTTAATTTCTTTTAAATCTGCACCCAAAAAAAATTTTACATTCGGACACTTACTTTCAAAGAAATATAAAAATTTCCAAAACACTGCAAACATTTTCAATTGTTAATTAAAAAAAAAAAAACTATTTGAAATTTTGCAACAAAATTTACAAGGTGTCCTTTTCGACTACAAAACTCGGCGCTGCCTGAATATCATTGAAAAGTATTAATCTTGGTGAATTCGGGGCCCACTTGAGGAAGCCTTACCCATATGTAAGATAACCTCCCACAATCTGACGGAGCTCTATTCAGTGGTTCTTGATGCATTGCATTTGCAATATATGCATTAGTGCTAAGTTCTAGTTCCCCAGCGTAATTGGTATTAGAGATATAAATTTGGGTTTTTACGTTTTATTCTGTATAAGAATTTTAGGAATATCCCGAGCTACATACCGAGTAAATTTTTGGCCGGAATATTTATTTTCAAGGTGCTGGCATATGTTTCAATTATGAACCAAATCGGTGCAGCCGTTTAATAGTTTAGTGAATTACATTCTACAGAGAACTGTATGGAATTGTAAAGCGTCTCAGATTTCTTAATTTTTTGGCAGCCACAACAAAAAGTTTTGATTTTTTTAGCGAAAATTTTCCACACACAAGTTCCAAAAAAGTGCGATTGATTATGTTTGAGGTTAATGTGCGAAATTTTTAGAAGAATCCGTTGATAACTCTAAATATAAACAACGACGCACTGGAAAAAGTTAATACATTCAATACCTAGGAATAATGATCGACGATAAACTAAAACCAAAAAAAAGGATTCTATATTTTCAATTAGAGCTCTAGAGATATGTGCATCGGTGAAAACTGCATTTAATTCCATATATTAGTTTTTGCGTGATGCGCTTACAAACATACAGACAGACAGACCAAAATTATAAAAATTTTATATTTGGCTTCTGTTGATCTAATACTTTATTATTCTCAAATACTTTCGTTTGATACCCATATGGCAAATTCAGCTTATCTAATCAATTTCCATGAATTAAATTTTTCAAATAGGTGGCACCCGCTTCAAAAATATTTTCGGAATTAAGCTCTCTAGAGCCCTTTAGTTTATTATCTGCATTGTAATATTTAATCTATTTTACCAATTTAAATGAATAAAAGTTTTCAAACAGGTGGCAGATCGCCTAAAAATACTTTCTGCATTAAAATTTACGAACCTCTTTGGTAATTCCAATATTGCCGTATTTAATTTGTGATATCAATTTAATTAAATAATAGTTTTCAAACACGTGGCAACAATCTTGCCAAGTTTTGAATTTGAAAAAGCACTAAAACAAAAAAAAATCGCGTTTTTCTTGGAAAAAAGCACCACATTTTTTATTGGAGGATTCAATGGACTTTGTATGCATACAAAATTTCATTGTAGGTATGTCGATTCAAATTAATAAAAATTATTATTTCTTCCTCGGAGGTCGAAGGTTCGTTATTCATTTTACTGTTAGGAGATGCTGGTGCTGGTTTTAATATTCGTAAAAAATATAACAATTTCAGCCCGAATTAAACGTCTAAAGATCTATTCCTGGTCCCAACAACATGGACGTTTTTACAGGCAATGGCAAATTACCGCCTGTAATTCTGGCATGATTTAAAGTTCTGCCACATATTTTTTTGAAAAACATAGGCCCTTTCGCTTATGATTGTCATTGCGCAATGATTTCATCTCCATTTTTGTAAAGTTCCTTACGAAAGTTCCAATTGCTCTAAATTTAACTTCCATTTTTGTTCCAGATTTCAGTTTTGGTGTCCTCAAACTGAAAAAAGCACCACAAAAAATTTTCGCGTTTTAAATTAAGAAAAGCACTAAATTTAGTGCGAAAAGCACTAAGTTGGCAACAGTGGGTTGAAACTTTCCACAAAAATATGTTCAGCTGTAAGCCTTTGCAAACCTCTTTCTTTTGACAGCCATATTGCAATATTTACTTTATCGTATCAATTTACTTGAACTGACATTTTCAAACAGGTGGCAACTCTCTAATTTTTTCTTCTATATTGTAAGGTAGACATATAGCGATGCATCGGTGAAAACTGAATTCTATTCCATGCTTTAGTTTTCGAGTGATGCGCGTACAAATATACTGACAGACAGGCAGACAAAAATTCTAAAAACTGTTGGTTTGGCTTCTGTAGTTTTAATAAAGACCCCCATATTAATTTCAATCAAACTTCTAAATAAATGCGTGAGTTTTCGTTGGGCAAAAGTTTTTGCTTCTTTGCTTTCAAACAACAACAAATTTGCACAAAATGAGCCCGCAATATACAAAGCAGATGCAATTGATTTATTTTTTTTTATTAAGAATACGCCATTTTTACACAACAGAGAAAAAAACAGAATTTAGAGGTCAGCGCAACACTTTATGGTCACAATTGCCGCATGCTCGAACAATCGTGTGATAAGTTTGGGGCAATTATTGTCACTATATTGCTTTTCGCCAACTTACGGCAATGAGAATTGTATAAAAAGAGGCAACCGTGTGACTGTACAGAATTTCATTGGGACAATTTTTTTATTGTGCTCCAATACAGCACAATAAAAATTGTTCCAGATTGGTCCATTTGCGGCAATCGTGGGATCTCAGCTTTAGAATAGTATAACATGCTCAAATTAATTTGCATTGTACATATCGTTACCTTAATTCACAAATGCTCTAACCAACACTTTTTACGAAAACTGCGATTATCACAGGTTTTAGTAGGGTGTATAAATTTTATAGTGCTAGTACCAAAAACAACGGAGTTACATGCCACTTTTTAAAAAGCCCTACCAGTTTTTGGTACGCTATTTCAGTGATTCCTAAATTGGTCCAGGTGGACCCCCAGGGGTCTACGTTGGCGTGAAAAAATATGGGCGTTCACCAGTTGTAAGTGGGAGTCCACGAAAAGTTTCGACAGTAAAGAACAAAAATGGTTGCTTGGCTTTATCTAATGTAGGTAGATATTGCACTACTCCAAAAAATTAAAGGAGCAAAAAAAAAAAATTTGTTGATGGTTTTTGGCAGGCCGTATTTCAGTGAAAAAAGGCTTTGAAACTCTAAGCGCCTAATTTCCTTGGCTACAAATTTTTAGGAGCTAGGGTAACCCTGACAGATAGCACGAAAAAATAATTTTGCAATTTTTTTGCTTTTTTTGGTCCACGGGGTTGAAAAAAAAAATTCATTTAGTCCGGCATATGGATCAGATAACCTCTTAATTTAGCTTTAATTTCATATTTTTAGATTAGATATGATTAGATTTAGAGGAGGGAGCAGGTCACCTGGTTACCGCGAAAAACCTCTATTCAACTACAGGTCATCTTTGATCCACGTACTGTTAAGAAACCTCGCGAGGTCCTTTGGCTGAATGCCATTTAGGTCGTGTGCTTCTAGGTACGGTGATCCTAAGAAGCGAAGTCTGGTCCTGGTAAGGTATTCACAGTGGCACATAATGTGCTCTGCTGTTTCCTGTTCTTCGTTACACAAACTGAACTGGTCAGAGTTGGCAACTCCTATATTTGACAAATGTTTCATTACCCTACAGTGGCCAGTAAGAAAGCCTGTAACAATTCTTACCTCATGCCCAGCGTTTCAAGGTTGACGTTTTTAACGTCATTTGGACTTTTTTTGTATCCTGTTGGCGTCTGGACGTTTTTTGGGTAAAAAATTACGTTCTTTAACTGACCAGTAATTTTTCTCTGTTACTAAATATTGTAAGTAGAACTGATTTTGAATTATTTTCTTAATAAATCTTTACAAGCTTTGTTTTTTGCAGCAGCAGTTTTAAAAAATATTTATTCTTTGGACACAGATGACTTAACCCTTATTTAAGCGCATAAAGAAAATGTCACAAATGACACGCCTGGGGCCCTTTATTGAAAATGTAATGAATATAAAAAGGCCGAAATATTGCTATGTTCCTTCTCAACAGATGTCTACAAGAAAAAGTAATAAACATCAACGCGATTCTTTAGCACCTTAAAACTTGCACATTATTGCCCTGGAATTTAATGGGCTATTAAACTGCATACTCAAAAAAATTCTTAAAAATCTGAATAAAAAGTTGAAAATCCAGATGAAATATTTCAGATTTTATAATTTTTGCACAAAGTTTGAAATGAGAATTTATATTTTGTTTGTTATATAATGAGCTAGGCTTTTGTGAAAATAACTAATAAAATAATAACCATTAAATAAACAAAAAAGAAACAGCCAAAACCGATGACTTTATCAGCTGATTACAAGAGTATATATAAAATGATTTTTATATTAACGATCTCAAATCAGTTTAGAATGAATTTTAAATGTGACAGAGCAAATGACATTTTAATATACCTTACGTACATATAAAGTTTAATAAGATCAATTCTTTTTGCATACATTTGAAAAAGACGTTTTGGGTAGGAAATGACGTTTTTTCAGACCAAGAGGGACGTTTCCTCATGACGAAGACCTGGCAAGACTGCTCAGGTGAAGGACTTCTGCGGTTCTCCTTGCTGATATAAGAACGACTTGGCCTGTCTGTTACCTTCCGTATTTGTCCAGTAATGTTGTCCTTCGTTCTTCATTAAGACCGGTAAAAGGTCCTGGGCCTATGAATCCCGTGCAGCCTCTTTTCTGGCGAGAATATCTACCACTTCATCGCCCATGACTCCACTGTGTCCCGGTACCCATACGAGGTCTACCCGGTTCCTGGAGCCGATCAGCATTAAAAGTTGAAGGTAATCCCACCCCAGCTTTGAGGTGGTCGCGTGTGCTTTAAGAGCGAGGAGCACCGCTCTGCTGTCCGAGTGTATAGAGATGTGTTCTTGGTTGCCCCACTTTCTACATACTGCCTCAGACAAAATTAAATGGCGCGAACCTCGGCCTGAAAGACAAAGTTATCCTGCCGCATGCTGATGAAAAGGGGCAGTCCAGGTTGCATACCGTAGACTTCTGCTCCGACGCCGTGGTCAGTCTTTGAGCCATCAGTATACCAGATGTGGCTGTCCTTCCGGAGTTTAGGTCGTTCATTGTCCCAGTTATTCCTGTCGGGGAAAAAGATCTTGAAGTTATGTGAGAAGTTAAACCTCGGAAGGCACAGGTACACAAAGCTTATGCGCAACCCATCTTCTTATTCTATAACCCTGAGGGTGGAAGGGTATACATACTTCTTGTCCTCTACACTGAGATAAGCCTTGCAGTAAACAGCAGAGCCTCTTTCTTGATTACAATCTGTAGGGGAGGCAGGTCAAGAAGCACCTCGAGAGCCGCCGTTGATGTTGTTCTTATCGCGTCAGTGATACCCATGCAGGTCAGTCTCTGCAGTTTGCTGAGCTTGGCCTGTGTGGACTTCACTTCCTTCTTCTTCCACCAGACGGGAGCAGCATAGGTAAGAATGGGTTTGGAGACGGCATCATACATCCACCTCAGGTCCAGTCTTTTTAATAGTTTTATTTAGATGCGGATTCCATGAGAGCTTGTCATCAAAGATAACTCGTAGATACTTGACTTCTTTGGAGAAGTGTATCTTTTCACCATGAAGGAATAGTTCTACTAATTTGTCCCTTTTCCTTTTCTTGGAGAAAATGACTATGCTAGTCTTCTTTGGGTTAACGTTTAACCCATTTTTATTTATGGAGTGCAATGGGGTATAGTCGTTGTGCTGGGTACGCAGTTACTGTCGCACGGCTATACTCAATCCCGACTCTTGCGTCCGCGATCGCGCACTCTGGGCAACTTGAGCAACCCATGTGCGAGATGCGGTAACCAATCCGAGTGGAGCCTTGGCCACGGCAAAAAGACAGAGAGAGCTTCAGTGGAGCCACTCCGACTTATTCGGTTTAAGGGCTCACTGAAGTCTGCAGCGTCTGTTCACCAGTAGGTGCCGCCGCAAGCGGGTATCTGTCTTGGAACAAGCAGCTCACTATATAAACGTGTATTTGGTTGCGAAACCACCCCCGTCCCAGCAATGGGTTGTGCGCCGTGTAAAAACTCCATCCAGATAAGAAGCGAAGCAATGCCTCAGATGAGACCCCCAACGTACACTGAGAGAACCAAGCATCGACTCGAACCAATATCTTGTTGCAGCCAAGATACGCACCCGTCTCTGTGCAGCAAAAAATGCGCACCCAAATATGCAAGGAAATCTTAACGTCGAAAAACTGCAACCACAACAGACAGCCAATGCATTCGCTACTCGATTCTCACACCCGCTCTCCGAGAGCACTCTTCAACAAACCGACATATGCGAGCAGTGGAACTACATTTCCCGCTCAATAAGTGCTACCGCCGAAGAAGTAGTCGGATTTCAGCGAGTCCGAAAGAGCAACTAGTACGATGAGGAGTGTCAGGTAGGGATGAAACGATACCATAGAAGTATCGATACCTGTACTTGGAAGTAGCATCGAAAGAAAGTATCGATACCTACAAAGTATCGGGCTAAAAGTATTGATACGAACGTATATCGATATTTGTACCTATATAAGAATTGAAATATGTTTATGTTTGTTTGTATTCACATATGTGCCAAATTAACTTATGTGACTATCATTATTGATTTTAGATTAATCTTTTAGATTTTTTTAAGAAAAACTTTCAAGTTTTAAAACAAGTTTTACTAGGATGGACCCTCAAAAAACAAGAAAAAGTATAAAGTTCAATAAATTGTCTTTAAAAAGTATACAGCATTTGCTTCTTTTTATGTACGTATTTTATTTGTTTGTATTTATTTCATACAAATTAATTAATAAATAAAAACTATCTGTATTATAACACTGTTCAACAGCATTTTTGCAGAGTAACAGTGCTATATTTCTGGTAGAAGTTATCATGTTTATCATTTTAATGAGACGTTAATAGGTCTTTCTTTGTACAAAGCAACCTTTTCTTCTACATCAAAGCTCTATGTGACTGTTCTAGAATTTGTACTTTTGGCATTTTGTCAGATGGCCTTGAAATACAAAAAGTAAGAAATTTAGACGCAAATCAACTTCTTTCGGAAATATACCATGGTCATTCTGATAAAAATTAAGAGTATATACTAATTTGTAAAATTGTTTAAATAATACGTTAGGTACTATAAGCCGTCAATTGAAAAACTCGGACCTTGTCGCGCTGCCCAAAAACAACAATTTTTCCAGATGCTTTCCAGTAAGTCGATTTCTTGAAGTGGTTATTATGGCTTTACAAAATAATCTCTCGCATGGCACGGAAGTCGCAACTATATGTAGATACATGAGAGCCTATTTGTATAACATTGGATAGGTTGATTTTAAATCCTCCCATTCCTCTAACGGATTGGATTTTAAAGAGCAGACGGGGTTTGATAAATAAAGCTACAACTCATCCCCTTTTGTAGAGCGTTTTCGTTTTTGTCTAAAAATCTTCTTTAACCACGTCTTCTTCGGAGCTGGTATTAGCGTCTCCTTGAATAAGACTTTTTAGTTTAAAAATTGCCCGACCGCAAGCGTTCGCATCTTGAAAATAAAGATTATTGAAGCGATGATCGAGGATAGTTCCTAAATCTTCGTAGGTGTTGTATTTGTTGTAAATCTTTTACTACACTCCGCCAGGAGTTTCGTTTGTAGTTGGGTGACACAATCAAGAGTTGTAGAAAATTTACTCACTTAAGATGTTAGGCAGTTAACCATAGGTATTATCTTGGAAAGTGTGACATAATTCTGTCCTGAAGATTCTTTGGTTACGAACTCGAAAGGCTTCAGTAGTTGAACTATTTGCTTAAGTATTTCTATTTCATTTTTTGCTATCCCCACGTCTCCACCTTCTACAGATTCTGTTAAAAAAGCTGTGGTACGACAGAAATGTCAAGTGGAGACCGCAAATTTCCACTGTTAAACCATATCTGTCGTGCCGCATTTCTTACCATCGCTGTATTAACATCAGCTGTCATTTCGTAGTTCGACAACTCAGTTTTCATTTTACCGCCCCATCTACATTGGGTACAGACCGATTTGATTGGCTTGATGCCATTCTGAAAGTGATATGTTAAGACAGCAAGTTGCCCACATGAGAAAACAGGACAATGTCAAAACAGATATTTGACAGATATTAAGACATTTTTGGTAGAAAGAGGAGACGTGGAGTATCATTTCAGGACTGTCTGTGGCTCAAGTATAAGTTGGGACGAAATTTTGGACATATCCAAAAATTTTTCCAGCATGTAAAATAGTGAATTCCAGTGCGTTCTAACGTCTAGGATGAATTTCTTGGTGGATCCTTCCGGAACTCTTGCTCGATCCAATTTGCAGGTTCATTCGCTACGAAAGAAATAGAACGCGCTTCTTTTTCGTAGAATTGTCAAAATAGGCGTCACCCCGACGTTGGCGCCTTCTTGCGGTTTTCATTGCCAACTAAACTGCCAAAATTTTTTCACTATTCACAAAAAAATTAGATCAAAAAATAAAGTCCGAGAATAAAATTGTCAATGAATTGGGGTTTCGATACAAGTACTTGTTTCCGATACGTACTCAGTACTCGGTTCAAAAGTATCGAGTACAAAATTACTTGGTATCGGACGAAAAGTATCGAGTATGTACTTGTATTTACTAGTATCGTTTGAACCCTAGTGTCAGGAAGCTGCAGAGAAACAAGATGCCGCCCACAGGGCCACGCTGCGATCGGGGGCAACGCATGCTATCTGGGACCGCTATAGGCATCTGAAGAGGGAAGCGAGACGTATTTGCCGCAATAAGAAGAGAGGGGCCAAAATGCATGAGTGCGAGGAGCTTGAAATGCTGGCCGACAGGGCGCAATCCTGTAAGAAGAACGTACTTAAATTATGGAGGAAAAACTTTTCCACCCTAAAGAATGGTAGCAGCACGGAAAGTTGTGGAGAAAGAGAACCCCGTTTCCAGATGATGACGGAGTCGATGTTCCTCCGCCTTACTACGACGAGGTACGAATACGAATATCGCGGATGAAAAACAGCAAAGCTGTTGGAGCTGACAGCCTGCAAGCTGAGCTATTCCAGTACGGTGGCGAGAAGTTGATAAGGTGCAAGCATCAACTTTTATGCAGAATATGGTCAGATGAACGCATGCCCGACGACTGAAATTTAAGTGTACTCTGCCCAATGCATAAGAAAGGGGACCCCGCCATTCGCACCAACTACCGCGGGATCAGCCTTTTAAGCATAGGTTACAAGGCCTTATCGAGCGTTTTGTGTGAAAGACTGAAGCCCACCGTCAACGAACTGATTGGGCCTTATCAGTGTGGCTTTAGACCTGGCAAATCCACTATCGACCAGGTATTCACAATACGCCAAATCCTGAAAAACATCCGCGAGAAAAGGATCGACAATCACCACCTATTTGTCGACTTTAAAGCCACTTTCGACAGTACTAAAAGGAGTTGCCTATGCGCCGCTATCGGAAAAGCCCTCTCCGAGCCGTTCGCCACCAAACGGGGTTTTAGACAGGGTGACTCCCTTTCATCTGACTTCAGATTAATCTGATGATTAATCGGTTGACATCAACATCATCGTTCACATAAACTGCGAAGTCTGTTCTGCCTTTTCAAAGTAGGATAAGGAATCAAAACGAATGGGTCTGGTGGTAAATGAAGAAAAGACGAAGTATCTTTTGTTATCAAACAAACAGTCAGCATATTCGTGCCTTGGAACCCACGTCACTGTTGACAGTTACAAGTTTGAAAAAGTAGACGACTTCGTTTATTTGGGAACCAGAATTAACACCGATAATAATGTCAGGAAATCCAACGCAGAATCACTGTGGCCAACAAATGCTACTTTGGACTAAGTAGGCAGTTCAGGAGCAAAGTCCTCTCTCGATATACGAAAACCACACTCCATAAGTCACTCATCATGCCCGTGCTGGTATATGGCGCAGACGCATGGACAATGACGACATCTGATGAGGTGGCTCTTGGAGTGTTCGAGAGAAAGATTTTGCGGAAAATTTACGGGCCTTTACGCGTTGGCAACGGCGAGTAACGCAGATAATGGAACGATGAGCTGTATGAGCTTTACAACGACATAGTGCAGGGCTGGACCATGTCGTTCGAATCGACTCCGACACTCCAGCTCTGAAAGTATTCAACTCGGAACACGCCGGTGGCAGCAGAGGAAGAGGGAGGTCCCCACTGCGATGGAAAGACCAGGTGGAGAAGCACTTGGCTTCACTTGGCATTTCCAATTGGCGTCAGTTGGCACAGAAAAGAAACGACTGGCGTGCTTTGTTGAAGTCGGCCAAAATTGCTTAGGCGGTTACAGCGCCAAATAAGAAGAAGAAGAAACCCGCGGGTATAAGCTAATTATAGTAAAAATGTCAATGTTTTATCAGCTTTTCTTTTTTAATGTTTATGTGAACTAAGTACTTCATAAGGCAAATACTCCCCACATGCCATTCATGCCTCATTCAATCAAAACCAAAGCTACTCTCACCTCCAACTGATAACACCAGACAGGTGGCGGAGAACTCTGTGCGAGACCAAAAAGTTACTTTAGTACCTCATCAAACTCAAACCGTGACGGTGTACAAATAGCCTTACGGTAATGCAATTTGATTTCGGTCTTCAGAAGTATATTCGGTGTAGTGTTACTTTCAGTGTTTTTTTTTTTTTTTTTTTTTTCAACAGGCGAAGAGCGGTATTTCGAGAGTTCGAGCTGCTTATCAGTGCAATGAGTAATTTGCGATATAACTTATCGAGTGATTGACATTGCGGAACATCCGCGGCTGGTGCGTCGATCAGTATTCATAACTCATCCGGGATTAAATGCTCGAATCTTAAGTAATAAGTACCAATACAAAGTAATTAACTCAAAATTGTTATAATGGCACGATAGTGTCGTATTTTAAGCCTAATTATAAACATATGTAATGTTTGCAAATAATTACGGGTGGTCTATTTTTTGTTTAATATAATTAAGTGAAACAAGTAAAAAGGAAATAAAAGTTGTGCACAAGCAATTGTGTTGCAATTAACATTTTCATTAAATTCTAGAAATTATAAAATTAAAATGTACATATGTGTGTGGGTGTGAAAAGCTCAAACAGGTAATAAGTAACATTTTATTGGATACACTTGTCATGTTTGTAATGACATTTGACCAATCACTGTTGACGCAACGCTTAAAATAAGCGCGATAAGAAATGAAAGTGTTTGCATAACTATCTTTAACTGGAGGCAACTGATTACGGTGTGATAAAAATGCAAATGTATACAATGGGTATAGAAGTATGAACATACATTCATACATACATATGTAGATCGTCATAATACCTCATATCTCAAGTCAAGTTCAAGCATAATTAATAGGGTCGTTATGAGCCCGTTAAAACAAATTTGTTTCCGTCCTTTCATTGATTCATATACTACCCGCGCACATAGGTAGATTTTCCAGTTTTATGCGGAAAAAAATATTTTATTACCTCTATCTACTCAAAATTGGTTATCAAATGTAAAATTCAGGATACGAAAATAAACTGTACAAAACAATTCCCATTTGCTCATCGATTATCATATCATTTGTGGTTTTGTACAGTTATGTACATACACTGAGGAAATAATGCATAGTAAAAATTAATACTTTATATTTGATTATCGTTTAAAAATGTTCGTATTTAAAAATAATATTTTCATACAAAATTTATTACGCACGTATTTGACTGTTCACATCTGAGTATGTATATGTAAGTGTACATACTCTGTGGGGAAAATCTCTAGTTCTGAACTGGGGCGCTTCTAGTACATTTAGACCCAGTACTGGTTCGCGATAAATCTCTTTTGCATGCAAGCAACTGGCGAATTTAACATGGCGATGTCCTAGGAAGTGTCAATTGCCCCCGCTGCATCCCTTTTTCGATAGTTCCGAACTAGTTCAAAATCTATAGTTCCGAACCAGTTTTAAAATCGACAGACGAAAGAAAAAAGTATCATGATTTTTCAATCTTTTCGGTTCTTCCGTGTGTGATTTTACATTATTTTCAAAGAAACATTTTTTCAAATTTGAAATTAAATTTGTTTGAAAGATTGTAAGAAATGTACGTTTACATACCTTTGGCTGTAGCTGACTTTGCAGAGGTGCTCGCTGTTATTGGTTAGATTCCAGTAGGCCCCAAGATGTTAATCTGTTAACACAAAGCTCTGTTTTGTATTACCAAACTATGAAATAGCATCTGCGAAGCACAGAAGAGAAGCGTATTTGAACGAAAAAGCCGCCGAGCACATATCTATGTAGAGTAAACAAGCCCACCGCTGCATGCATTATTCGATAGTTCCGAAATAGTTCTAAATTCGACAAATAGGATCTAGTTCGTTCTGCATCCCTTTTTCTATAGTTCCGAACCATTTCTAAATTCGTCACTTTAGATATAGATTTCTAGTGAAAAAAACTGAAAAAATTAGTTTCTTAAAAGTACCACTTTTCGCCGATTATAGACTGGTGGGGATCTAGTTCCTATCGGACTAGTTCGTTTTTGGCGATAAAGACCTAGTACGGAACTAGAAATTTGATTCACTAGTCCGCGGTTTCCCTACAGGGTACGCACCCCAAGCAAGCAGAGCGCCGCTCTGAGAGTGCCCTGCAGGGAAAGCTACCAGCAGTGTTGCCGCGAAACATTTTTAGCGGTAGCTAAATTTAGGCTAAAAAAGGGCTAAAAAAGAGCTAAAAATCGTCGTTGTGGCTAAAAATGGTAGCTAAATTTTTCTACCTACATATAAATATATTTTCTATAAGTAATGATATAGAAAAACAATGAACTCTGGATAGAATTAATATTTTATTCAACAAAAAAACTTGTTGTGTAACACATAAAGCATATTAAGGGCCGCCAACTTACCTATTTTAAAGTATAGTTAAATCGTTAATGGATAAGATAACGGCCCAGAAACGTAAAAGACATACATATACATATGTATGTACAGTTTAAAAATTAATTTCTTACATAAACAAAAAAATGAGATCACATTAAGAATACATAAGTACTAGAATCATATCTATATACAGTGTCGGACAATACTAAATAACTTAAATAATTTCAAACTATGCTTCGAAAAATATCCATTTGTAAAAGAAATTTTTAAAATGTTATGTTATAATTTACAAAGAATTAAAATGTCGCCGCTTTATTATTGTCCGACGCTGTATGTATCAAACAAACAAAAGAGTATTCATTTAATGAACTCATAGTAAAATAATTTAATCTATAAAATTTTTTTTTAACACATTAAAAATTTATATCTATATCAATACTATCATCGCTAAGCGATTCTTCGTCGTTACAATTTTGTTCATTTCTCATTAACCTGACGATATCATCTGTAAAATCAAAATCATGACAACATTTCTGTACATTTTTTAAGCCATATCTTACAGTTAATAAAGCGTTTAACATTGCAAAATTCATTTTATTTCTGTGCTTATTTATTATAGAAAACATCCTTTCAACTTCTGCGTTACTTAGGGCCGTTTTCTCATCTAACCTTTAGTTTACCGGCCACTTTATCGTCTCGATATACGACTTTTCGTTTTCTCATCAGCGCATTAATTTCTCGAATCGATAAACTGTTGCTCACCCGATGCAACCTTTAAAATTTGTACCCAACTTTAAATTTTGGTTTGGTTTTGGTTCATGAGTCAGATATATTAGATATTTCAACCAAGGTTTTGGTTTTTGCTAACAGTTCCTCTTGCTCTATATTTGCTTATGTTGCATTGCCAACCTTTAAAATTTTATGACGAATGTAGTGAAGTTTCACTCCCGGAAATGTAGTGAAGTTTCACTATACGGAATAACAAATTAATTTTAACCGGTTAAAATTAATTTGTTATTCCGTAGAGTGAAACTTCACTACATTTCCGAGAGTGA
>NW_023458564.1:11915124-11915916 GCF_013731165.1 Rhagoletis pomonella | reverse complement strand
TTGGGTACAAATTTTAAAGGTTGCATCGGGTGAGCAACAGTTTATCGATTCGAGAAATTAATGCGCTGATGAGAAAACGAAAACTCGTATATCGAGACGATAAAGTGGCCGGTAAACTAAAGGTTGGATGAGAAAACGGCCCTTAAGCTAGCGACACAATGAACAGTTTATTTGCCTTAAAGGAAAGGCGTTCGCTTTATGAGCGAAGAGTTAAATTCATGAAAATCATATAAAAAATTTTAATGTCAATGATGAATAAATTTTGAAAAGGGCTAAAAAAAGGGCTAGGGGCAATTTCAAATTTTTGTGGCCAAAAAAAGAATTTGGTAGCCAAATTTAGCCACCAAAGGGCTAAAACGGCAATACTGGCTACCAGTTGTGAGCCAGAATGCTACCAGTTTGCGGTTCAGCCCAACTAGTTCACGTTGTATCCTTTTTCAGTGTTAGCGACTGGTATTTTTAACATGGCGGTGTCATAGGAGATGTAAATTGCCCGCTCCTGCATCAGCACGCTGCCAGTAGAAATACTAGTATTATCATACCAGTTGACGGGATAGACTGCCAACTCATCCCCCGTGAAAAGCATAAGTATGCCATTTTGCTCGCGGGGCTGAAACTGTGGCAATGGTCGACAGAGTAAAGCTTCGGCACGCCAAATAAAGGGATCAGAGTTCGAATCTCAGTGAGCGAATCTTTTTTTTTACTTAATTATTTAAATATCTTGTTATTTTTAAATTTATTGTTTTAAGGGCCGTTTTCTAATGTAAGCTGTAAAGTTGCCTTTACTAACAG
>NW_023458564.1:11856041-11914724 GCF_013731165.1 Rhagoletis pomonella | reverse complement strand
ATAAAGTGGCCGGTAATCTAAAGGTTAGATGAGAAAACGGCCCTAAAAAGAACAAATAATAATTTTTATTTTTTTATGGTATTTGAGTATTTAGGTCAGTGGTCGGCAAAAGTTAAACTGTGCCTGTGTTGGTGATAACAAGATAACTGCTCCGCATGATCAACCCAGTAGGAAATTACGAGAAGTGAAACAAAATCTTTAAACATATAATAAATTTACTTGACACATGCATATCGTAGTTTAAAGTACAAAACCGCGTACGTTATTCTGCAAAACCGCGTAACTGGCATTAGCTACCAAAAATTGGATTTGCTCATACAAGCTCTTGGCTCAATCCTTATCCATTCGTCCTGAAATATACTGGCCAGGTATGCGATTGCTTTATAAAAGAGAGAACCATTTTGAAATATGAGTGTTTTTACTCTCTAGAAAATAATTTACACAATTCACATACGCGGTTTTGCATTATCTTGGTATGCGGTTTTGTAGTTTAAACGAAGATATGTACATAAATGTGTATCGCTCATTTACTATAAATGTATCATAATCCCAAAAAAGCAAAAATCGGGTTAAGTTTACAAGAATGAACATTAGCTCTTTCTCATGATGTGTAAAATTTGCATAGCTGTAACGATTACCAGTAGCTCACTAGAACAAAATCAGCCTTATCCTAAGTTTCGCCCGAAAAAAAATTCACACGAAAAATGTTCATCCGCGCATAGTAAACTCACGGAAACAAATGATAAAGCTGAATATGTATTAATTTTTCTCTCGGGAGTATATGTAAATTCAGAACTTTAAAACTGGTTTTCTCGGGTTTTTAGTTTTTTGAGTTACGAAAATATTGAAGTAAAACTCAAATAAAAAATTTCAAAATTCATTTGGATTCACCCACGTCAAATATTGAAAATTTAAATAAAGAAATTTCAATTCAGGTTCATCAAAATTTTCCATATCATTACGAAATGATTAAAAATGTCTTTTAATCGCATACATATTCCCTTTAACAACAACCCTTTAATTCCTTGAAAAAAATTCACCGTTTTCATTAAAAAGTGGTTGTATTTCTTCTTCATCAAAATGTTTCCTTATGAATAGCATATTCTTTATTTTTTAAATGACTTATAACACAAAAGGCACTGCATGTCACCAAAAGCATTTTCAAGCATGTAATATTTCTCGCAAGGCATTTTTGCATACAAGAAACAAAGCGCAACAGCCAAACCCATGTTGATTCGTTGCTCTCTAGCCAACGACTAGAGGTGCAAAACTATCGATGGCACTATCGATAGTATCGATGTTTTTTATTTTTCCCTACTATCGATTGTTTTTTGGTCCTATCGATAGTCCGACAGACATGTAATTCAGTATTTATTTTAGTTTTATTTCTTCTTTTCTTTTCATTTCTCTTAAACATCCAAGTTGAAATAAAAATTTGGTTGCTACTTTTTTAAAACAGTAATGTCAACCTTCGAAAATGACGGAAAACCTTGCATCTTTTAAAAAACCGCTAAAAACTGATACAAATTAATTTATACCAAAACTTTCAATATTATCTACCACCACTATTTACTATTTATGAAAAGGTAAATAAAAACCATTACTTCTCAGATAAAAAATGGTTTCTTCTTCTAAAATTGAAATTTACTTGATGAATGCCTTATATATGACGGAGGATATCTAAAACCACAAATATAAAATTTCAGTATGCCCAATTTTTTTCCATTTCAATTCATATCAAATTTTCAATAACTTTACTTCTAGCTTAACGGTTTAACAATTAAAAAGAAGTGTACAGTAGTTTACAATAATATCCAAACGTAGTTTCGAAATATATTCTTAAGGAAATCTTCATACGAAAATTGAGCCAAAACCATATAAATACGATAATATCGACGATATATCGATAGTTTTGAAAATAATATCGAAAACTATCGATGGTCTGACTATCGATAGTTTTGCACCTCTACCAACGACTAAACGATAGAGCGTAAGAATACGTGTGAGTTGATCTTCCACAATTGTGGTATGAAGCGCCGACCAGTGCTGCCGAAGATACTACGATAGTAGTGTTTTACTACTATTTTGCCATTTATACTCCCGTACTTCCCAAGGACCGATTTAACTACTATTTTGCGAGATAGTGGACATTTTTATTAAAATTTATAAAGTAACTCAAAATATATTTTATTGCTGAGTGATATACCGTGTGACCTGCCAATAAGTATTAAGAGTAAAACAATTTCCATTTGACTTTAGCAACAAAATTTTGCTGAGACTTACGTTGCTCAGTTTTCACCAATTTCCATCATGTTTTCCATGTCGAGAGGAATGCAAATAATATGACTTGGGATACCGAAGCATATTCCTTAAATAGTGAAGACTTCAGTTTTTTTCAAACGCCAGTTTTAGAGCCATCCGTAGTCGTTCAATAATATGTATACACGTATAGTAATTAATCAAGAAATAAACCCTAACAAAATCAATGTTTTAGAATCTTCTCTACAAATGTGGTAGCATCCTGTCGCTGGGCATTGAGAAACACATCTACATATAACTCTGCCTTCAAAATATTCCACCTCAGGCCACTCTATTTATTTTATAATTTTAATTGGCCTTTGAACAACTGGGGCATATTCCCTAAAATGTCCAAATACTCCCCAACAGATACGTTTTTTACTACTCTTAAAAAATAGAAAACGCCAGCACTGGCGCCGACCACTGATTTAGGTTTTTTTCCAAAGGAAATTTAATTTATGTACAATTTTTATTTTAAATTTAAATTGAAATATTTATTTAAATTAATTTACTTAGTTTACTTTAACAACCTCCAAGCGTACTGGAACCTGAGATCTCAGAACCAGAATCGGTAGTCTTGACTCGACGCCACAGCCGACATTCGTGATAAAAGCAATTAACCGCATTTTAGTTTTGGTTGTGGTTATTCAAAGCCAGATGTCGCTGATCGCATAAGTTGTTCGAAATCGCCGAAATGGTAGGCCGTCGCTTTAGCACATACTAGTTAATGAACTAGTATTTATACTGACTGGTTTAGAATTTCACTGCGGAGAACTGGTTTAATTATAGTACATGACGAACTGGTATGACTTCCCCATTTAATACCAGTTTTCGAACTACAATTTCTACCAACTCGTTTACTTTTTTCTGCGAGGAACTGGTATAATTACAGTCCATAAGGAACTGGTATGACTTTTATCCTTAAATAATAGTTCATGAACTGGATTAAGTGCATACTGGTTCAGCTTTTCGCTGCAGGGTGGTGACAACACACACATACATACACAGTACATACATGTTTATCCGTACAAATCGCGTGCTGTGGTGTTGATGGATATTCAACATTTGAAAACAAATTTATAGTTGCGATCCCGTACGAGTCCGGACTAGTCAGAATCAGTCAGATTTTACTGGAAATCGATCCCGTACTCGGTTCTCTGACTATTGAGAGGACAAAAAAGAGAGTAAATACGGTCCTCTCTCTGTCAGAAGTTACCAGTTTTTTTGCTGGTAAATTCTGGTAAATGTGTCAAACGATCAGCTGTAGTGTGTTTGGCAACCAAATTGTAAACAAAAGAAAAGTGCACTCTGCTAATTCATGTTGAAAAGTATTTAATTACTTGTTTAAGTGGATTCTAATGAATTTGAAAGTGTTTTTGGTTATTTACATGTGTGAGCTGAGTGTGTTTACATACAAAATAGGCAAAAATTTACAACCAAAATTTAGAGGTTATGTTGAAGTTGACAGAAGTTACCATTTTTTACTAGAAAGCGATCCCGTAATTTTCAATGTTACTCTCTCGCTCTGAGTGAATTTTTATTTTTTGACAGTTTTACTAGTCCGAGTCCGAGGAATACGGGATTGCACCTTATATATCTGGATGTAGCATAGTGCGCAAAGATGCTTGCCACAAGTTGTTGATATCCAAGAATGATAGAATACAAGATTGCGCCGATTGCAGCAGAATTCGTGAGAGTAATTTTAGCGTGACGTCATCGTATAGTTGACAACTGAGAGCGGCGAGAACGAGGGCGACTGGTGATGTGCTGAATCGTCCCCAATACTCGGTACCCAATACTTAAAAAAGATTTCGGTACCCTATACTTCCTTTTCGGTATCCGATACCGATTATTTACATTAAATCCTCGCCATTATATGCATTTCAGGTTTAGAAAAAACTTTCATTACTAATTTATATGATATCGGCTAAAACACTTGAACTTATCGCCACAGAAAAATATTATTTTATCAGTTTTAACCTTAGTCGATCCAAGGTTCAAGAAAAATACTTTGACGGATGAAGAAGCCTTTCAGGGGAGAGATTCTGTAGCCAGTTAGCGACAAGTTTCGGATCGATATCGCACTTGTTGACTTACAAATATTTGATATCAAACGTCGACAAAACCGATACCGATTCGAAAATTGTCGTTAACTGGTTACAGAATCTGTCCCAGGCCTACAAAAAATGATATCGTCCGATTCAGCTGGAACAAAAATGCTTCAAACAAGTAAGGGTTTCTCTGTATTATGGCATCGAACCGACATATATACATCTTTCATTTGAATCAGTAAAAAAGCTCTATTGGCTCTTACATTCGGGTTTTGTTAGGCGTTTTTTCCATATTTTTGGCCTATGTGCGCTTTTATTCGAAACCTAATTGTTTCGGTACCGAGTATCGAGAGAATTGGGTACTTAAAAGTATTGACTCAGCACATCACTACTGCTGTCTTCTCTACTATGACGTCACCAAAACAGCTGATTCTGTCAAAATCACTGAGAGCCGAGTAGCGGTATCGTCATCGGCGCCACCTCTGTATTTTCTCCACCGTGGTTGATATCCGGAGATGGTCGGGTTCGAATTCCGTTGCAGGCAACATGCAAATAAATTTTTTTTTTAGTTTTTGTCTTGATTATTCACTTCACAGATGCTTTTTCAGTACGGTCGTGGTCATTTTAATATGCGCGTAATTTAATTAAATATTTACCAATATACAGTACTTTCGTTGACGTTTATAGTAAGATCACTTACGATTCTATTTGATTTTAATATTTTTTTCCCTAAGTGTAGTCAGAAACAAATTGCAAGATTCACTTTCACTTTCTCCAACGAGAAACGTTTGCTTTTCGTTTGTGACAATTGTACCATAGGGTACGTTTTATATGTATGCAAATGTTTAAATTACATGAAAAATATTTTTTTCTGTAAATTTTCGTATCCAATTTAATTAAAAGACAGTTGTTATATTTTTTTTATTCATTGTAGCCATTCGTTTTGTATTTAGTTATTGCATATATGTACATACATACATATATTTTTCTCTGCACGATTCATTTCGTTTGTTGTTTCGTCTGTAACTACTAAACTACTGTAGTGTACTATCGCCAAAGTGAACTCAGCCGTTTTGTTTTCGTATTGTACCGAACTGTTGAAGTAATAAACGAAACGAAATAGTAACGTACAATATAGTTTATTTTCGTACACTGGTAAAATTGAAATAATTTGTATTACAGATAGGTTCTTCTTCTTCTTTTTTGGCGCTGTAACCGCCTAAGCGATTTTGGCCGAGTTCAACAAAGCACGCCAGTCGTTTCTCCTCTGTGCCAACTGACGCCAATTGGAAACGCCAAGTGAAGCCAAGTCCTTCTCCACCTGATCTTGGGGGTGGGGGCCTCCCTCTTCCTCTGCTACCACCAGCGGGTTCCGAGTTGAATACTTTCAGAGCTGGAGCGTCGGTGTCCATTCGAACGACAGGACCAAGCCAGCGGAGCTGCTGTATTTTAATTCCATATCGTTGTAAAGCTCATACAGCTCATCGTTCCGTCGTCTGCGGTACTCGCTGTCGCCAACGCGTAAATCTTCCCAAACACTCCAAGAGCCGCCTCATCGGATATTGTCACTGTCCATGCTTCTGCGCCATATACCAGCACAGGCATGATGAGTGACTTATAGAGAGTGTTTTTCGTAAGTCGAGAGAGGACTTTACTCCTGAATGGCCTACTCAGTCCAAAGTAGCACTTGTTGACAAGAGTGATTCTGCTTTGGATTTCAACGCTGACATTATTATCGGTGTTAATGCTGGTTCCCAAGTAAACGAAATTCTCTACTTTCTCGAAATTGTAACTGTCAACAGTGACGTGGGTGCCAAGGCGCGAATGTGCTCACTGTTTGTTTGCTTCCCTATCCAACTTAGAAAAGGCAGAACAGACTTCGCGGTTTTTGTTACCGATGATGTCAATGCATCGGCATACGCCAGAAATTGCACACTCTTGTAGTACGTTGTTCTTGAGCGGTTCAGTTCTGTAGCTCTTATTATCTTCTCAAACATCAGATTAAAGAAGTATTTCCCAATTCTGATGGAGCTGGTGGTATTGCTCAACGTCACAGCCGTATGAGTTTTGAGGGGATGCCAAATTCAGACGTAGCGGCGTATCCTTTTCTCGCGGGTCTTTTCCAAGATTTGGCGTATTGTGAATACCTGGTCTATGGTAGATTTGCCAGGTCTAAAGCCTCACTGATAAGGCCCAATCAGCTCATTGACGGTGGGCTTCAGTCTTTCACACAAAATGCTCGATAAGACCTTGTAAGCTATGCTTAGAAGGCTGATCCCGCGGTACTTGGCGCGAATGGCGTACAGGAGTAAGCCCCGGCCTTTAAACCTTCCGTAAGTCGCCTAACACTCTGGTAAAATTTTCGGGCATTCTTCCTGTCGGCTAGCATTTCAAGCTCTTCGCACTCACGTATTTCGGCCTCTCTCATCTTATTGCGGTAAATACGTCTAGCTTCCCTCTTAAGATCCCTATAGCGGTCCCACATAGCGCGCGTTACGCCCGATCGCAGCGTGGCGCTGTAGGCGGCATATTTTTTCTCTGCAGCTTTCTGACACTCCTCATCGTACCAGTTGTTCTTTCGCGATCGCTGAAATCCGACTACTTCTTCGGCGGCGATACTTAATGAGCGGGGTATGTGGTTCCACTGCTCGCATATGTTGGTTTGTTGATGAGTGCTCTCTGAGAGCGAATTTGCGCTCCTTTACATGGCAGCTGTAGTAGACGCCGCAAGGCCCCAGACATTACTTGTCTTGCCCCGCCAACGCATTTCTTAGATGGGCAGATGGAGCCGGGCAGAGGCACCTTCCCCATTAAGGGTCCGGACATTCCAGGTGCATGCCCTCAAATCGTAGCCCTTTAAACGTTTGCCGTGGTCGTCATCATAAGGGGGGGGGGGGGTCTCATCCGAGGCTTTGCCTAGCTTCTTCACTGGAAGTGGTTTTTACGGGGCTGGTCCCAAGCCCAGCGCACAACCCATTGCTTGGACGGGGGTGGTTTCGCAACCAAATACACGTTTATATAGCGAGCCGCTTGCTCCAAGCAGACTCCCGCTTGCAGCCGCACCTACTGGTAAACAGACGCTGCAGACTTCAGTGAGCCCTTAAGCCGAATATGTCGGAGTGGCCCCACCGACGCTCCCTCTCTTTCTGCCGTGACCCAAGGCTCCACTCGGATTGGTTACCGCATCTCGCACATGGGTTGCTCACGTTGCCCAGAGTGCGCGAACGAGGACGCAAGAGTCGGGATTGAGTATAGCCATGCAACTGTAACTGCATATCCAGCGCAACGGCTATACCCCATTGCACTCCACAGATAGGTTATATTAATACAATATATATCTATATATCCAATAATTTACTATTTAAAATATATTGACTACCTTTATTTATAAAATGTGTGTACACTATAATGCACAATATATAAACCAAAATCATTGGTATCTTATGCATTGTGTGTGTCATAGGATGCCACGCGTTAGTAGTAGTTAGCGTTCCCTGAACGGATGAATACTTGCTTTCTGATAGCGTTTCTGGACGTTTTCCCTTCGACCAGCATCTGAAGTTCTCGCACTGACGCACTGTTTACTACGGAGATATGATGATATCTACGTTCCAGCCGATGCGTCCTAGTTACCGCCCCATCTCTGCGGGCTATTTGCAGGAAAGCGCAGACAATATTGGATATGATAGATGCTTGGTGTGATGGAAATGGGCTCACCGTTAATCCAACCAAAACTAGTGTTGTGCTCTTCACTAGAAGGTTGGATAGTCTCATTCCACTCACACTTAAATAAGTCACAATTCATTCTTCTTCTGAAGTGAAGTATCTAGGGATAATTCTGGATACAAAACTATTGTGGAAATCTCACATGGAATACAAGATATTTTGGCAATATAAACAGGTCTTTGGCAAAACGTGGGGTCTATCACCAGAGGTAATCTCATGAATTTATACCTCTATGATCAGACCCATAATCCGCTATGTGTAAGTGATATAATGAAGCAGACTCCCAATCAATATCGAGAGAAGTTTGCTTGCTACACTTCAAAGAACTATTGCCGTGTGCTGTACGTGTACCTACTATACAACACCTGCTGGTGCTCTTGACGCATTGCTGCATTTATTGTCGCTTAGTGTCTTAATCACTTTTCAATGCAACAGGATAGTATGCCACCATTATTTGGGGTCTTTATCGAAGTTAATTGAATAAGCTTCACATTTCTTTTGGGAGTAAACTTCGGTCTTCCAGCAGAGGTATTTGCAATACTCAAAGCCATGGACTAAGTTGTGAAAAATCGGTGGAGGGGAAGGAGTTTACATGTCTGTGGTGACACCCAAGCAAACACAACGAGCTTACTTTACTGGTCACTTTTCGTGGCACAAGCACCTGACTGTGATAGGCGTACATGACAACTCCATTTGACCATCATGCCATTAAGAGGACGACACGCAGGAACACTTTTTGTGCTTCTGCCACGCCTTTGCAAGAGTTAGGTATGAGGCATTTGGCCGCGATGTGTTGAGAGACGAACACCTGATCTACTTGACATCCAGCAATCTACTTAGGTTTAATCGCAAATCGGGCAGATTGAAAGCGGCGTGTAGGCTGAGTACTGTTTTCTACACGAGTTGTTTGTGCCTGGTTTTGTACAGGGCCACGATGCGATCGGGCGCAACACCAGCTATGTGGGATCTTTATAGGGAGCTGAAGGGGGAATCGATACGTATTTTCCGCAATAAGAAGAGAGAGGCCGAAATACGTGATGGCGAACAGCATCAAATACTGGCCGGCATGAAAATCGCCCGAAAAATGTTCAGAGAGTTAGGCTACTTAAACGTTGATCAATACCTCCAGCATCGTCAGAATCAGGAAGGACCTCTCCGAGCTGTTTTATACTAAACTGTGTATCAAACAAGGCGACTCCCATTCGTGTTATTTCTTGAATCTGATGTTGGAAAAGATCAGAACTGAACCGCCCAGACACAATACTTTACGAGAGCGACATTATTGGTATAAACAAGGGCTACGTCTATTCTGCGTTCTCGAAGTTAGATCGAGAAGCAAAGTAAACTGGTTAACTTGAACTTCAATTCCAATTGATTGATATTTTGCAATGACACAAAAAACGCCGAAACATGTAAACTTAATATTGGGTGAAAGATTACTGGTTTGTATAGGGTTTTTATAAATCAGATAATTTTCCGAAGGCATTTTAATTTTTATAAAAAATAAAACAAATTTTAACAGGAAAAAAATAAAAGAAAAGATGTTTCTTATTTTTTATTTCTTTTGCAAACTAAATTTAAGCTATGAAATAGAAGCAGGAAATAATGTTACTCATACGCCATATCGTACATGGTCGTACTGGTACATACTCGTACATGGCGTATAAGTAATATTTTCCATGTTAAAGTTTGAATTTTCTCATTCTCAATGCGAATTGGAAATTAAAATATATTGGGAAAATGACCTGAAGATCTAGAAGGTAGGTACACAAATACGGAATCTACGATCAAAAATTAATTTTACGTGTCTAGGAGTTTTTTGTGTCATTTAGCGTCCTACAGTGTAATCAGAGAGACGCTCTTCCAGGACCATCTTCCATCTTTTGAGGAGATTAGCCATAACTTTGTTATCAATAACTTCAGATCTCCTATTAGTGAGACAAATGTTTTTCGTATTACCAACCGACATAATGAAATTTAATAGGGTTGTAATGCTTTATGAGCTAGCGTGACAACCCACAATAAGGCTCTTACCATTTGACTTCCTGCAAGGAGAGGAATTATTGGGTACTATGACTAGTATATCAAAAATGCGACGTCCCCGGTTCGATATACAGTCAACGATTTGTATCGCTACCATATCGTGAACGTCCATAGATGCTTCCATGGCCTGTTTATAGTTACTAAGTGAAAACTATTGCGAATTGGTACACGTACATATAAAAATTAGGGTGGTCCAAAAATGCATGTAAAAAAATTCAAGTTCGAATTTCTATGATCCCACCCCCTAGGATTGTTCTATGTATTTCGAAAAAATATACAAAAACGTAAGATGAGTCCCCCCATTGCATTTTTGTGGGTTTTTGGGGGACCTTTAAAAATAGTTACTATTAAAATATGATAAAATAAGCAATTGGGTATTATTATTGGAAATTCCTGATGAGAAACAGAGTTCCGATCGAATATTTATTTAAAAAAAATTGTATACCATTTCTACCATTTCTGTATACCATTTTTCACCACCCTAATGTTCATATACATATCTACTTATTCAAATCGATCAGTATGTATATATTAAACAACTATTTTTAGCGGTGATAATTATTTTTTATTTAACCAAGTTTGCAAAAACCAAAATCTTTGAAAAGCGTTTTGTTTTTAGGCGGTTGCGTTTGTCGGTGGGTGTAGCACCAGCTTTTGAAAAAAGGCGCTCAGCAGGCATCGAGGTACCAACTAAATGACAGTTTTTTCAAAAGTCCGTAAAGTTTTGAGTAAACAGTTTTCTTATCCTCCCAATCGTCGATGATATTCCGATTTAGTTCTGGGCTTGATAATTTAAATAAAAACTCATTTCATCTTGTGGGTGACCCAAATCATCATCTTTTCGCCTTCGTTTGTATACAAGAGATTTATGAGGGACCCAAAGATCTGTTGATTATAATGACGACTCGCTAGCCGTTTCCACACTGAGGGAAATAATGCATAGTAAAAATGAATACTTTATATTTGATTATCGTTTAAAAATGTTCGTATTTAAAAATAATATTTTCATACAAAATTTATTACGCACACATACATACATAGTACAAATCGCGTGCTGTGGTGTTGATGGATATTCAACATTTGAAAGAAAATTTATATGTCTGGGTGTAGCTGAGTGCGCAAAGATGCTTGCCACAAGTTGTTGATAACCGGAGATGGTCGGGTTCGAAATCAACTGCAGGCAACATGCAAATTAATTTTTTTTTTTTTAGTTTTTGTCTTGAATATTCACTTCGCGAATGCTTTTTCAGTATGAACGCGGTAATTTTAATATGCGCGTAATTGAATTGAATATTTACCAATATACAGTACTTTCGTTGACGTTTATAGTGAGATGAATTACGTTTCTATTTGATGTTAATATTTTTTTTATCCCTCAGTGCATAAGATCATCAGCGCTCATTATTTGAGTTCGCAAGAACTTAATAATTTATTTAGACAACTACAGAATTCATATTTCTTGAAAATATATTTACGATTATTTTACAATTAATCGATTAATAATCGTTTAATAAAGCACTAATTTATGAAAAAATTAATTCGACAACTGGACAAAAATAATCGATTAATTTAATCAAATGATTAATCGCTGCCATCCCTAGTTATGTACAATTTAGTATTTTCAAAGTCGAACACATTATACCTAATACGAACTCCAAGAAAAATTATGTTAGCCGTGGTTTGCACGATTGTATTCAAAATTTCTAATTCAAGAATGTGTTTTATATGTATACTGAAGGTTAATTTAAACTAAACTTTAATCTGTGTAAAATTTATTTATTATTGTTTGTATATGCGCTTACATTTCTAGGACATATGTCGTACATAGATAAATAAGTGTCTGCCGAAGGATCGAAAATATGAATTCATTCTTAGAGTCCTCAACCGAGGATAGCCACGATTTTGATGATGAGGGCCATGAATCAAAATTGGTCAACCAAAAGAAATGGGAACTTGGCTACTTGAAGGTATGTAGTATCAATACTGTACTACCTACATACGTGGACGAACATGTAAATAGGGAATGGACATTTTAGATATTTTTCTTTGTAAAGAAGTTTTTCTTATTATTTTTTTTTATAAATATATAGTTCACTATCTAATAAAAAAACTATGTAAATCAAAGTTTCAAATGAATTTTAACACATCTTCATTAAAATTTAAAACTTTTTGATCTGGTTTTTTTGAATTTTTTTAAGTTTAATTGTAACCGATTAAATTTTTTTCCAAAAATCAACGGTAAGTCTTAGGTATTTCAAACTGGAATTTTATTATACTAAAACTAAATGGCCTACAAAATGGCATACTCGGAATGTTTCTGAGGAATATAATTTAAAAGCTCAAAATTTTGATGAAACTTTCAGGGCAATTGTGGCCAAGATAGTAAAAAGTATTTCGTAGGACTAATGAACGAAAGATGGCAAGATAGTTCGAAAGACTTTGGTTATTCTGGGACAAAAGCCTTAGAAAAAAGCTATCTCATACACCACTCGCGGTGAAAATTTATTCCAACAGTCGGAATGACGGAGTGAGCAGAGCACTGGCAAACAATTCGAGGTATCCGAGTTCGAGTCCTAGAGCAGCGTAATTTATTTATTTTTTTTACTTGATCATTTTTTTCTTTTTTTAATTTAATTTTTTTCTTTTCCAATTTAATTCTTTTTTATTTTTTGTTTTTAGTTTCATTTAATTTTTATGAACTTATTTTATTTTATTCTTTTTTGATACATACATTTTTTTAGCTAAATTTTCTTTAAGTTTTTAGATTTTATTGTTTATAGAAGAGGTATTGGTTTAATTTCATTTAATTTTTAGAAACTAATTTTATTAATTGTTTTCTTTTTTTAAATTTAATTATTTTATTTTTTGTTAATTTCACTTTCTTTTAATTATTCGATTTTGTTGTTTTACAAATAAAAATATATTTTTTTATTTCATTTCATTTTTAGGATCTTATTTTATCTTTTAGTCTTTTTTGCAGGGACCGTAATTAGCAGTTATTTTTTTCCAACAGTTAAACTTGGCCAGATATTTTTTAAGTTCGAAATAAAAGTCTTTCCGGATAGTAAACAAACCGCTTATCCAAATTAAACAAATTTGGTACCAACTAAAAGAGGACTTAAATAGCTTTTAAATAGAAATAACGATCGAAAGTTACCACTCCTATTTATATTTTTTTTTATAAATTAATACAATAGATATGCATATCCTGATCCAAGGTTTGTGCTATGGTAATAAATAAATTATTTTTTATTTAAATATTTTACAATTACCGGCTTTCTGCTGGCTTTCCTCGTTTAAATATTTCAGTTTTAAAGCTATTTTAGTACTCTTCTCTACTAGTACTAATTTGGATAAGCGGTTTGTTTATTATTAGGAAAGGACTTTTCCTTTTCGACTTAAAAATATCTGGCCAAGTTTAGCTGTTGAAAAAAGTAACTGTTATTTACGTTCCACGCGTTTTTAATTAATTTTTAGATTTTGTTTAAAATTAAATATACATATATTTTTTTATTTTTAAGGAGATACTATTTTCTTCCTTTCTGATTTAATTTTTTTCTTTTCTAATTTATTTTTAGATTTTATTGTTATGTTGTTTTTATTGTTTTAAAAATAAAAATATATAATAATTTAGTATTTTGCCGGATCGAGGTCAATTTTAAAAAATTTTAATGAAAATACAAATTTTGGTGTTTCTTTCCGATATATTTCGATTACGCTTCGGTAACCGTCCTCAGGGCAACTATTGACATGCTCACTTGTACAGACAATTGCTTACAAACAAATCGACAGTACCACACTCCACGTCAAACAGTGCGGGCGTGTAAATTAATGTATGTATACATTTTGTTTTTAATTATTGTTTTTGGAATTTGTATTTACGTATATCTTATGTTTTACATGTTTGTCAATAGTTGCCCTGAGGACGGTTACCGAAGCGTAATCGAAATATATCGGAAAGAAACACCATAAAACTTGTGTTTTCATTAAAATTTTTTTAAATTGACCTCGAGGCGGCAAAACACTAAATTATAAGCAGAAAGGTCGCTAAAACCATCAGTATAAAAATATATAATAATTAATTTAATTTAATTTTGAAAAAACTTATTGTTAAAAGGCGAACAGCATAAGGTTGAGACCTCCTCGTTAGCAGATCCTTCAAATAGTCTTTCGAAAGACAGTAAAGGGCTTTCAAGGTAGTTGTCAGAATTGAAAATTATCTAACGAATAATAACCAAATAATGCTAAAATGTCTCTTCCCTATTTATATTTTCGCCACTGTATATACATAAGAAGACCGCGAATAGCTAACATTTCTCTATAATTACTGATTTCGTTTGGTGATTTCAGAAGAAATGCCGCAATCTGGAACTGGAACAGTATTATGTATCCTACATGAAACGTTTGCGTCTAAGCCATCTTGGTATTTTCATATTCATTCTAATACTTAACACGATTGTACATTCCATGTTACTTATTGTCTCATTCTCTAAAAGCGTAAGTACGCCATTCACTTACTTTTAAGAAACAAAACATGTATGTATGTATTTTTTAGGAGAACCGTGACATTTACGTAGATATCGGAACATACATGGGTTGTACCACAGTTATCCTCATTGTTTTGGTATTTAACTTCCGCACGACCGTCAATAAACGCTACGAATGGTTAACGTTTGCAACGATTTGGTTAGCGGTTTCAGCGCTTGTGGTGATGGGTGAGGAGGCACGCTTGAATTGAGTTTTCAATTAGAAATTAAAATATTTAGTAATATTTTTGTACACATTTAGATATATCCGTGCCAATCTATCGCGCTGTCACGGACTATAATATTACCGTACCGACCTACTATAGCTTTATCATATATTCCATCTACATATTTATGCCGATTGCCGAAGACGTGCAGGCTTTTATTTTAGGTGTGGCAGTAGCCGCCTGCTATATTATCTTATTTTCATTCGTAACATATCGTCGCCATTTCGATGGCACAAGAGAGGTTGATTTGCCAAAAATCATATCCGAAGGCATATTTATGACCTGTGTCAATATGCTGGGTCTGTTCTTTCGTCTGACACGTGAAGTAGCCATACGTACAACATTCCTCGATAAGCGTCAATGTGTTGAAGAGACTTTAGTTTTACGAGCTGCTAGAGATCAGGAGGTATGTACATACATACATACATACATTTTTTTAATGAATGCAAACTTGATTAGCACAAGTATGAATGCATAAAATTTGGGCGTTGAATTTCAGAAAAGCTTACTCTTGAGTATTATACCAGCTCAAATAGCTAATAAAATCGAAGAAGACGTCAAGATGCGGATCGAACACATGAAGGAAAATAAAAAACATAGACGATCAACGAATGACGATGTGGGGTATGTATTGTTTTGCAGATGTAGAAATGCATACACATTTCTGTGTGTGGATGCAACCCACATATCGGCCCTTGTGCGCGAAATTATCGTATGCGCCTTTTTTCCGTAATTGACTTTTTGATGCAAATGGTTAAATTATTATAGCTTATATATGTATGTTTTATCGAATGAATTGTTACCACATTTTGTTTCGTTTATACAACAAAAATTGAAGGACCTACAATTTTGTGACGCCTCTGAATTGCCATTCGGCAAATGGGTTTTTAAGAATCTTTTTCAAGGGAGAAATACACTCGGATAATTGCCTTGCCTCTCGAGGGTCGACCGCTGTTAGAAAAAACTTAGTTCTTTTTTTTTATTTAGATATTGCTTTGGTATTGGATCGAATCAAGGACCTACGGAGTGGTAGAACGCAAAATTTGGTTCTAATATTGTAAACTAAAACACAGAAAAGTAGAAAAAACTCTATCCTGTATTTTTCACAGCGATAATTTCGCGCGAGGGCTCGGTATATGAAGTGATTGAAACAACCATTCAGATGTTGTCTTTTTTTAATGTTTACAATGTTTTCAAATTTTTTTACAAATTAAAATAATCTTTGTGCTATAACCAAAGCCATATACATTAGGGCCCCAAAAAAGTTAACATATTTAAGACTTCCCCCAAAATATTTCGGAAAAATATTAGAATTTAAGCGAGCTGAACTGATTTGAAAATACCTTCAAAAATATCATTACGGGTATTCATATAATTTTTATATGCAGTTTGGACTTAGATTAATACCTCTGTTCTTTTGATACTGTTGATAAAAGTTTATAAAAAAGTTTTAAACCTTTAACTTTCTATTATATGAGGTAATTTTTTTGGAAATGATATTTATAAAAACTAATTATATTTATAAAAAAAACTAAATTTAATTTTTCTGAATTGATCCAGTTCACGCAAATCTTAATATTTTTGTCGAAATATGATGGCGGCATTCTTAAAACTAAAGTTTAAACTTCATACAAAATTTAGAAAAATTCGTCAAATCGTCATCAAAACTTCGAACTCTTTAATTTTTTTTATTGTAATGAAGTTCAAGTTACGAGCGGTTAAATATTTGCGTTGATTTTTAATAACTTGTTTGCTAATGACCTTTTGTACTTTTCTCCATATAAACAGGAATTTCTAATGGAATTAAATTAGCAAGAATGTATGCAAAAGATAAAAAAAAAAAAACAATAAACGCCAGGGGTATTTATATCAATCTGGCCGGACAAAGTTAAAACTTTTTTGTTTTAATTTTCAACTTTATTTTAAGCAGGTTCTCTATTGCTTCGCGTGGCTGAGGCTTATTTGGGTTCATTACCAGACACATACTTAGTCCTTAGAGCTTAGAACTTATCATCATATGTGTTATGGTCGCCTGGATAAAAGATTGTCGTAAGCGCAATTTTTATGATTTTTAGTTATAAATACAGTTATATATTTTAAAATAAGATTGGTGTTATCAGGTTTTGGATATCTCTTTTAGTTACCAAGATATTGAGTAAAAAGTATCGTTAATTTGGTACTAATTTTGATCACATTTTGTCGTATTTCATACAAAGTGGCTGCCAAATTGTGGACAAATATCGCATGCCACAAAATTTTACTAAGATCCTTCGAAAACTCAAAACTAATTAACAATAAAAAATAAAAAAGAAGTAATTAAAAAATTTTGTAAACTAGCGATATTCTCCGAGATTTTGGAGAAAATTTATCTTTGTATTTTTGAGAAATTGCATTCCAAACTTCAATCGCGATTTCCCAAAACCTGTCGAAATTAACATACGACAATCTTTTACCCAGACGACGATATATATGTATGTATGTATATACATCAGGTAGCTTATGGTCACTAGATTGATGCATGGAAATGGTTTCTTTCGCGAAAGGTTGTCATGTTTTCCTTTTTGTGATCTCATACCTGTCATCACTGGATCAAAATTTATAAGTAGCCTGTTTAATACATATGTATGTCCATATTGCAGGCTTCTCGATAGGGTGTCTTCGCAAACTTTAGCTTCTTATAATTTCGTAGGGTATTCTTGATAGATCAGCTTCTATAAACATAGACAAAATTTGTTTTTGTGTTAATTGCGCCTTTTAATTTTATTGATAATACTACAATTTTGGTGCTAAGTATTTGGCCGAGTTTCTTCTCCATTTTGTGGTGTACGTCCTAATATTATACCACCTACAATTTTAGGCCGCATCCGAACGGCAAATGGATTTTATGATAAGCTTTTCAATAGCAGAAATGCACTCGTAGTTTTTCCATTGCCTGCCGAGGGGAGACCACTGCTAGAAAAAACATTTCCTAATTTAGATGCTGACCAGGACAGGGATCGAACCCAGCGCTTATGGAGTGGTAGCACGCACCTCTAACCACTTAGCCACAGGGAATAAAACTACTTTTTTCTTAATTATGAACAAAATATAGGCTCAAAACATTACTTTTAAAATTTAAATAACTAACACAAACCCGACTAATTAAAATTTATAAAAAATTATAATTTGTATTCTTACCCGCTTCACAAAAATTCATTTATTTTCAAAATCTTTGCTTGAAACCGTATAAATTAAAAGTAACAAGAACAATATTTTTTTAAAAACATAACAACAAAAAACTTAACTTGAAAAACATTGTGAATACTAAAAAACCAACACGTGATCGCTTATTTTAGTCACTGTATCTAATAACGGGTCTGAATGGGACTTATGACTATTTCTTTCACTTTGACTCTCTTTGATATATCTTAGCTCCCCGCCGACACCTCTATGGCGACAAATGGACACTGAGTAAGTAATAAACTTTCCATTAATCAATTACAATTGAACTTTATATTCTTAGCCATGCATACACTTTTCATACACATGAGCCATTTGTTTTGAAAGTGGCATAATTCACTTCCCACCTCTTGTGCTTAAATGGCCGATTACTTCTATCTGAACGCGTCAGTTATTGGTTCAACGTCATCAGCCGCTGTCCTATCCCTGTCTCAGCTGCCGATTCAAAAACGCCCCATCTCAGCACATCTTCAATGTATTTTCGTTTGAGATAGGGCGTTCTTCAACCAAATTCTGGGATAGGGTGTTTTTCAATAAAATTCTGAAATAGGCCGTTCTTGAAAAGTTTTCTGAGATAGGGTGTTTTCGAACTGGCTGCCGAGATAGGGCGATCTTCCACTAAGCCATCGATATATAAACGTACTTTAACCTAAACTTCAATGATACATTAGGAAAGAAGGCTGAGAATCCCTCCTATAACAGATGTAGACTAGAGGTTTACGCCGACAGGCTTTGCGGCGGCGGCGTGGTCAACTTCAAAAAGATTCGGCGGCGGCGGCGACGCCGACGCGTCTGGAAACGCCGGCGCTACTGCGCATAAGGTAGATTCAAAAGAGCCATGAGGCTACTAATCTTGTCATGTCATCTCGTCAGCGTTAGGCATTCGTCATGCCAATTAAGATTATAATTCTATTGAATTCATTCGTTGAATTAGTTTTAAATTTAAATTACGTTACTTGAATTAAAATGTGGAGTGTCTGGCGCTGATGGATGGGCGAACAGAAGAAGGTCTGAGGTATATACATACATACACACATGGCTCTCTATGTTCTCTTCAGATCCGTATGTTCTATTTAAATTTAAAGAAATAAAAGAAATTAAAAAGTTAAGTTATTGGGGTAACTTATGTCGCTACCAGTAATTTTTTGCAATAATTTTATCAACTGTTCTGTTAAATTACGGAGCTCTTACGATTTTTTGCGGATTACATATTGAAAACAAGGTTGGTCTACTTTTTTCTAAAAGTTTAACCCATCAACTCGAACCAGAACGGGCCTTTTTAACCCACTGTTTAAAAAAAATGCCTTATAGATGGTTAAAATTTCCACTAAAATATTAAGCCCCAAATTTTTCTAAGGAGAACCGAATGTAATGAAAAATAATACTTATTATTAAAATTAATACTTAACTTTAACCCTGTGTAGAGAACTTTGTGATGTGAGGGAGCAAAACCTTCCTGGGGTTTGACCACCACTAAGGATGGCTAATTTTCACACAGCCACCTAGTACTTGTATACGTATGTGGGACCCCAGAATAAAATAACTTACGAATGTAAAAATTAGCAAAAAAGTGTTTGCTTTTTAATGAAAGTCTGTTTAAAATATAAAAAAAAATACACAGGAAAATCAACTTGTCTTTGTTTCATCTCCAATAATTGAGGAGATATTCGCGTTAAAGTTTTTGATGTGTTATAACCTGTTGTTGTAGTATGTGTATAAAAAAGTAGTATTGTTGTAGTATTGAAAATAATTCTCTACTGCAGAAAAAAATAGTTAGATGACCAGTATTCGACCCTAATTTAACTGTAATAAACGCTTTCGATCGAAAAATATGTTGCCTATGTTTTTTCTGAGTTATGTTCTTTTTGGAAAAAAAGGAGATCATATTATTTTCCAGTGGCCCAAATGATGCAAAAACAACTCCTTTAAAAATGTAATTTTCATTTAGCAAAATTGTGTTTTTATACTAGTAGTATTTAGTTCCTTCAGACGATGTATTTCAATGTACATACATCATGAAAATTTTGTACAAAATTCCTTAGGCGCGGAACGCCGCCGCCGCCGCGCCTATATTTTCGTAACTCGGCGGCGGCGCGTGAGCTCGGCGGCGTATACCTCTAATGTAGACGACGATTTTGAAATAATTGTCTCAGATGACGAACTATGAAAACCCATCTCTAGGTTCACCTATCAACAACTAAAAATGTCTAGACTAGCTAACATAAAATTCTTCAGGCGGTGTTCAAAGCCCCAAAAATTATCATATTTAGGCCCCCGTTCCGTCGCAGGCCTTGTTCCAACGTACAACATGAATATTCCGACTTTTGAACCAATCGACCTGAAGACTTTACTTGATAAAGAACAAATCTACTTAAAACTGTGGCACTATTTATTACATTGTTTCTTTTTTCATTAGGTGGGCAAAGCCAGGCTTTGCGTTCACGTTACATCGAGATTTCCTTTTTTTACATTCTATTAACTCGTTTTTATTTAAAATTTACTTTGTTCCACATAGAAAGCTTTTTATTGAACCACATGATGATGTTTCAATCTTATATGCGGATGTAGTCAACTACACTTACTTGACTACAACACTGGATGTGAAAACATTAGTGGAAACTTTACACGATTTATTTGTAAAATTCGACACAGCATCCCAGGTAAACAAATATCGTCTATGATTAAAAATTCTTTCAGATTTTAAAGCAATTCCTTTTGCAGGAGTACGATGTTTTGCGTATTAAATTTCTAGGTGACTGCTATTATTGCGTGGCCGGCGTTCCAGCCCCCAACGAGTACCACGCTAGATCATGCGTTTACCTTGGCTTGCGTATGATAAAGGATATACGTGATGTGAGGTAACCATAACTACAATTGTAATTTGTCTCCTGTACCTTGAATCTGGCATTAAATTTTCTTTAGATCGAAACGAAAGCTGGACATTGATATGCGTATCGGTGTACATTCAGGGAATATTTTGTCTGGCGTCATTGGTGCAAACAAGTGGCAATTCGATATTTGGTCCAAAGACGTGGACATAGCCAATCGGCTGGAGTCGACTGGTGAGGCGGGTCGTGTACATGTTAGCGGACAGACTTTGCAACAGCTGGACGGAGAGTTTATGTATGAGGAGGGCACGGCGAAGGCGCGTTATGATCCGGTCTTGCGTAAATATCATATTCGGAGTTTTCTAATAAAACCGCCATCAGCAAGAGTTAGTATACGCTATGGAATATACAACAGATAGTTATAATCAATTTTAAGACGCACACTGGCAATTCAATTATGTTTTACAGGTTTCGTCGTACATTACAATGAGGCGACCAACAGCAGCAAAGCGAAAACGTTTGGAAACAAAATCTGTAGGTGTAAGTTTAAACAATTCCACTTATATCTTTTGAGAGTTTTAGTGAAAGTCTTTTTTTAAGGATACCAGAAGTGATATCCCAACAAATTTCATGCAAAGCAGCATAAGTCAGTATAATCAAATTCGAACCCAAGCCACTTTGGAAATGAGCCGAGAAGTAGAAAGAATGCCTATTGGCAGGATACAGTAAGTCTAATTTTTATGCAATAATATATATGTATGTACCTCTGAAGGTTACGCAGGTAACTAACCCGTTGAAAAATGTAGAACATTCAACCCTGTATCCTTTTCCATTACGTGCTTCAATTAGCAGTCAAACAGAAGAAAAAATGCTGGCCAATGTTTACTTTAGGACCCTGAAGTTAATCTTTTCGCACTCATAGCTAGCATTGTTGTCACTTTCGTTATTGAGAAACATGACTACAGACTTCAATTGTTTCTCGATCTATCTGCTATTGATTTCACTCCGATAGAACGTGGATATGCCTGGATTAAACTCTGGTAGCAAGCGCCGGACCGGATTCCGTGACCGGTATCCAAGCCCTAATCTGGGGTGATGTTGAGATGTCTCAGGCTACAGCAACTTTCTCCTTTGATATATCAGATTCGCATTTTAGATCTCGAAACTTAACTTAATCGTTCGCATCCTTATTGTAATGCGGATTTATTGACTTTAGCTTTTTAAGAGCGCTGAACTCTAGCTTTAGGATTATAAGGGTTAAAATTATTAATTTTATATCCATAATTGATCTCGCGAGTGCTCGCCCGATCAGAGTTCCGCTATATCCGGGCAAGGAGTATAACCTTCAGAGATCGCCTGATTGCGGCTTGTAAAGGGCCCAGCCAGGGCGATTTTCGAAACAGGTCGTACAGCACATGATCCTCTGAAAGGAAAGCTGGACATTGTCTTTTGGAAGCCGAAGCGCTGCGACTCATAGGGTACCCTCGAGGCCATCACCTCGGGCAGGGAGTGCATTGAAATCTCGTTGGGAACCTGCGGCTTGCCCCTGGATAGATGAGCGTACAGTCGGCACAGCGAGCGCTGGGCTAAAAGCCCGACAAGCATGGTTGCAAGGTCCTTCTGACCGGTTGTTGACCCCTACCGATTAAGAGAGCTTCTACAGCTGTTTAAGCGTTACCTCTCGATTCCCACAAGTGTACTGACCGGACATTGTCCTTTAGGAACCAACGCGGTGCGACTTAATAACATTAGGGATGCTTACTGCCGCCGCTGCTTGGAGGACTAGGTGGTATCATACTCCGGCATTCGTCAAACTAAGGTTTACACACTTGGGCGAGCTTTTCGTCAACCCTCCCGAAGAACTCTGGAGTGGAACATTGTTTTAAGCGTTCAGTCCTTTTCTTAACTTAACGTAGATTACCTGAAGTTTTCATTTAACAAATTCAATACATTGTGGTAACATAATGGACAATCTAATTAAATGTTTCCGTGAGCCCCTGAGTACGCAATTAAGAAGTACATTCCGCTCTCGATGGACAAAAACCACCCTCTATAAGTCACTCATCATACCCGTAGCGATATATGGCGCAGAAGCATGGACAATGACAACATCAGATGAGGCGGCTTTTGGAGTATTCGAGATTTTGCGGAAGATTTATGGGCCTTTACGCGTCGGCGACGGCGAGTACCGCAGACGATGGAAGGATGAGCTGTATGAGCTTTACAACGACATAGACATAGTGCAGCGAATTAAAATACAGCGGCTTCGCTGGCTTGGTCATGTCGTTTGAATGGACTCTGATACTCCAGCTCTGAAAGTATTCAACTCGGAGCCCGCCGGTGGTAGCAGAGGAGGATGGAGGCCCCCACAGCGATGGAAAGGCCAGGTGGAGAAGGACTTGGCTTCACTTGGCATTGCCAATTTTCGTCAGTTAGCACTGAAAAGTAACGACTGGCGTGTTTTGTTGAACTCGGCCAAAATCGCTTAAGTGATTAAGCGCCAAATAAGAAAATGAAGACGACCTATCGAAACCTAATATCTATCGTTATTTGGTTCCAGGTTTTCCAAAATATGTTTCGGTCATGAGAAGCACTTAACCCAAGATGAAATGGAAGAACAACGGTTTCGAAACAATATAACGTCGCTATTTTTATTTTTCAAAGACTGGCGCTGGGAAATTATGTTCATGAAGCAGCCAGATATTATGCTCAAGTACAGCGTTTTCGTTTCGTACATAACGCTGCTGTGTGCCATTATAATGCAGGCGGTCAATTCGTCGTAAGTAAAATTCAAATTGAAATTTATAGCTCACTTGCAACGATTTGTGACCAAACGATTATACAATAATATTATCTCAAACTCACAATTAATCAAATACCATTTCATAATTCATTAGGCAAACATTAGCGTTTTGGATACTAGTTGGGATCAGCAACATTGTAATGATATTGCTATTGGCCTTGGTTTGGTACAAAAAGCTTTGGATAATGTTTATTAGCGAGACAGAGTCATCGAAGCCAATGAAAAAAGTCAGCAAATGTCTCTATAAACTATCGGAGCGCATTCAAAGTAACATCACTATGCGCATTGGCATGTACTTAGTGGTGCTTGTCCTGCACTCCACTGGCATTATCTTGCAATTGGTATGATAAGAGATAAGCGCTCAATAGTTTATTTTCCATGGTACTAAATATGTAGCTAATACGTTTTCATTTCAGATATATTTCGGTAATCATATAAATGATGCAGCTAATGTGCATATTTTGGGTGTCGCCAGGCATGATGTTTCTTCATTCAATGCTTGGGTTCGTCAAAGACTTAGTTGATGGTGAACTTTTTATCATTAAATACTTTCCCTTAGGCTATCACAGAGTGTTTTATGTTGACCATTTGCATAACCTTCCTATTTACACGGATTCCATTCATACTCAAATTGAGTGTTGGCGTTTTCACATTAATTTTTTACACAGTCGTCGTAACGCTCTCGTATAGTTATGTTTATGGCCAGAGCCTTAGCACTAACGATCACTTATATCCAGAATATTCTCATATATTTGTGATGTGCATAACGCTGGGTATATTTCATCTAATGGATAGGCAGACGGAGTTCATAGCGAAAGTTGATTATAAGTGAGTATCAAGTCGCCCATTTACACGTTACATATTTGCTCATAAGCATGTATATAGTTTTGGCACTAAGCCCAACGGAATGTCTTCAGTCCTTCATCAGCTTCTGTATCAAATTAGAAAACATTTAATATAATATCACTTATTATAATAATTTACACATGTACATATGTATATAGAAAGTAAGACTAAAGGAAAGTATTCTTCCGAAAGTAAATATTGATTATTCGCGAATTTGGTCATCCAGGATACTATTATTTAGTATTTTAAACAGAAGCTTGGTATTATCTCCCAGCGTACTGGGGATGTGGTGGGCTTTATAGGCTGCTCGTGGTGAAATCTTAGCTTATACGGGCGAGATAATAATCCTTAGGTATTAAAAGTCCCTAATTTAAACTACCCTCTCAAAATGAGGTTTAATTTATGTACTTCTTAAAATACCGAAACTATGAAAAGCGTTTTGCATTGTACTAGCCTGTAAACAGCTGCAGATAGGTAAAAAATGCAGAATTAAACCCCATATTATGCACTTCATGCACAAGCTACTTCTATTTGCAAACTTTTCACGGAGCCATTCCACTTCTAGGTTAGGTTAGGTTATATTGGGTGGCTGTCTACAGCAACATGCATACTTAGAGCTGAAACTAAAAATTCCTCCTTAGTGACACGATTTCAGGATTGGGAAAGAAGAATGGAAAACCGAACTGTAGCGCTGAAGTTTTGGTAGTAAATAATAAAGTAGCATATGCCCACAAGCGACTAAAATCTATTCTTGGAGCCTTATCTGGGGTGAAAAAGGAGACCCAAGAAGTTTATTACATAAGCTAGCATAACGGCCAAGGTGCAGATGCTTATATGATCCCACCTCATCGCCTTCCATGCGGTTGTTACTGTAAGAGCTTGAGGTGATGCCGAGCCTTACAAAACAAAAAAAAACAAACAGTCTGTTAAGAATTTCTCCAGTCCTGTTTAACTTTAAGGGCCTCGGACCTCCGTGGACAGAAGCACTTGCCACCTTTCATTCCAAGATTTCCAATAAATCCCGATAACCCCTTTTACTGGCGACAACTCCTCGAAAATGCTTTTTACAGTTCATCGGCACGCAGTTTCCACCAAATATCGGGATAGTCTTAAACTCATCTGAGTTTGCTCGTTTGTATTTTGATGCGGTCGAAACGTATGTCGGGCACTCCGTGACAGTTTTCAAGCTAATCCTCGTAGACCCAAAGGCTGTTATTGCCGCTAAGCTATCAAGGTATACATACATATGTTCACATTTTTGACAGGTACTGGAGTTGTAAGTATCTAAAACACATGTTTTATGCTGGTTATCTTCGTTTGAAAAACACAGCGAATGAGGTTAATGGAAGTTCCTCGCAGAAGACACCACCAACAACTCTTATATCTGTCAATAAATTCAGTTGGCGCTTACTCCTATTATTGCACTTCGTCTCATCTTACATTGAAGGAATATGAGTGGTGAAGGATTTAAGCATATTGGACTTAAAGACTTTTGAATTTCCCGAGCACTTGTTTCCACCTAACCCATTGGCAATAATTTTGAAATTTACATATCTGTACGGCAAACTTAATACGACTGTACCTAGTATCGATTTTACAATGAAAAGAACAAGTAATTTTTAAACAAAAAAACACAACTGACTTCAATTCGAATATTCAAATTTAGGAGTACCGTTAATTTTTTCATGGTCCAATGATCAGATCGAAACCAAATTAGTATGAGACCACCTGTGAGACACTACCCTTTCCAATGGCAACAAAATTATCGAAATCGGTTGACGTGGTCCAAAGTTATGCGGTAACATACAAAACAAAAACATAAATCTATATATATAAAAATGAAATGTTTTTCGTATGACAGCGATGCCTGACCAAACGGCTGAACCGATTTAAATTCTGTAAAAGGTACTTTTTTGGACCTTCTGTGTGGAAGGTTTTTCGAGTAAAAAAAATTTGAAACTGTTGTTGTTGCTGAAAAATGACGAGTGCTGAGACGTCACGATTTCATAATTTCATAGAGTTTTCTCTACATTAAATGTCACTAAACTATTAAACGGCTAGCCCGATTTGGTTCATATTTGGAACATGTGTCAGCACTAGAGTCCGACCGATTAATCGGCATCGGCAACGGCTAGTATCGGCACAAAATTGAGCATCTGCATCGGCCTTTTTTCGCCGATTCTTTGGAATTTCTTTTCAGGTGAAGCGACAGCCAACATTAAAAAAACATTTGCAGACAGCTCATAAAAATGATTTTTTTTGTTGAAGGTGTTTTACGTTTTTGCCATACAAAAGTATGTGCGACAATTTTCTTTTATATGGAGAACACTGCCAGCAAAAAAATTGCCGAAACTTAACGGGATTTTATAGCAGCTTGAAACTTGCACTTCATTATACTAGAATTAAATGGTTTACAAGCCATACCAAAATTCTGATTAAAAAGTTTGAAATTTTGGTGAAAATAAGCAGAATTTTTCTAATTTTTGTACCAAGTTTGAATTTATATGGTGTTTGTTGTATACCAGCTAGACTTTTATAAAAAAAAAATAATAAACATTAAATAAAAAAGGCAAAATCGGTCAAAATATCGCATTTCTTTTATTTCGTGGACCACTATATGTATGTACATACATACCTAGCATATAAGTTCTTATGCATTGAGTGCCAAAGAGTGTATTTTAGTACAAAACGAAATGAAATTTTATGTTCCTAAATATTTTTTGCTTAGCACCATAAAAAAGTGTTTTATGTAATGTACATACATAAATGTGATATATGTCCATATATTTTTACACATACATATGTATATATGTACATACATGGGTATGTAATGTTGCATAACAAGCCAATTAATTCAATTATTTATTTTCTTTTGTATTTTTTAACTCCGTGAAATGAACTGATTTTATGAATTAACACATTTATTTGTAATTTTTTATGGAATCGGCATCGGCATCGGCATCGGCCGATTCTTTCCCCATAAGCCGATTAATCGGCATCGGCATCGGTACCTGAAAAAAAATTGGAATCGGTCGGACTCTAGTCAGCACCTAGAAAATAAATATTCTTACCAAAAATGCATTTGCTAGGTGGAGCTAGAGTCGGAATATTCCTAAAAACTAAATTTTCCTGCCGATGTGGCTCATATTTAGAATACAATTTAGACAATTGAAAATAAATATTGGGACTAAAAATATACACGAAAGGTGGCCCTGTGGCCGAGACATCCCCAAAAATTATTTTACGCAAAGAGAAGTATATATCGATGGCTGAGTGGAAGATCGACCTATCTCGGCAGCCAGTTCGAAAACGCTCTATCTCAAAAAACTCTTCAAGAACGCCCTATTTCAGAATTTAATTGAAAAACATCCTATCTCAAAATTCGGTTCAAAAACGCCCTATCCCACTTCAAAATATATTGAAAATATGCTGATATAGGGCGTTTTTGAATCGGCAGCTGAGATAGGGTGTTTTTGAAACGAATTCTGAAATAGGGCGTTCTTGAAAAGTTTTTTGAGATAGAGCATTTTCGAACTGGCTGCCGAGATAGGTCGATCTTCCACTCAGCCATCGATATCTACTATATATTTGTGGAAGTATGTATGTATGTACATATGTGCCAGGTTGCAGCCTAAATGGACGTACAGAATCGAACAACCTTTTGACAGAGTATTGCCATGACACCTGGGCCTATAATAGGGTGAAAAAAATTTGGATCCTACAAGGGGGCGTGGCACCTCCCATAGGCGTGAAATTTTTAATCAGCCATAACTTCCAGACCATAAGTCACATGAACTAGAAACTTGGTATGCCGATATGTCAATGGTAGGTGCTTATAGTAGTGTATGTATATTTACATGAGTAAGGGGGCGTGGCACATCCCATAAGCGTGGGATTTTTATCAGCTATAACTTCGAAATCATAAGTCACATGGACTTTGAATTTGGGATGCAGACATATCTATGGTGGGCGCTTATAAGGTGGCGTGGAATTTTTTATTAACTATAACTTCGAAATCATAAGTCACATGAACCTTGAATTTGGGATGCCGACATCTCTATGGTGGGCAATTATAATAAGGTATATAAATGAATTTATAAAAGTCGGCGTGGTATATCCCGTAGGCGTGGAATATTTATCAGCTATAACTTCGGAACCATAAGCCCCATAAACTTGAAATTTGGTAAGCAGGCACAGCTACGGTAGGTGCTTATAGTAAGGTGTATATGAAAGAGTATGAAAAGAGGGCGTGGCACATCCCATAGGCGTGGAATTTTTTATCAGCTATAACTTGGAAATCGTAAGTCAGATGAACTTAAAATTTGGTATGCGGGCTTAGCTATGGTAGGTGCTTATAGAAGGCTGTAAATAAATGAGTTTGTAAAGGGGGACGTGGCACATCCCATAGGCGTGGAATTTTTTTATCAGCTATAACTTCGGAACCATAAGCCGCATGAGCTTGAAATTTGGTATGCAGGTATAGATATGGTAGGCGCTTATAAAAAGATATATATAAGTGAGTTTGTAAAAGGGGGCGTCGCACATCCCGTAGGCGAGGAATTTTTTATCAGCTATAACTTCGAAATCATAAGTCATATGAACTTGAAATTTAGTACGCAGGCACAGCTACGGTAGGTGCTTATAGTAAGGTGTATATGAAAGAGTATGAAAAGGGGGCGTGGCACATCCCATAGGCGTGGAATTTTTTATCAGCTATAACTTCGGAACCATAAGCCGCATGAGCTTGAAATTTGGTATGCAGGTATAGATATGGTAGGCGCTTATAAAAAGATATATATAAGTGAGTTTTTAAAGGAGGCGTGGCACATCCCACAGGCGTGGAAGTTTTTATCAGCTATAACTTTAAAATCATACGTCACACGAAATTGACATTTCGTATGGAGACATATTTTTGGTACACAGAGAAAATAAACGCGTTGTAAGAATAAAAAAATTTTATTTGATTACCATTTAAAAATGCTCGTATTTAAATCTAGTGAAAAGTGTTAACGAAATGGATTTTTCCATTATACATACACTACGTATAATGGAAATATTCAATTCAAATACGCCTGTATTAAAATGAAGCATTTTTCACTGCACGGGTGGATGTATGGCTGTAGCTGAGTGTGCAAAGACGCTTGATACAATTGGTTGCGGCCAAAGGGTCCAGGTTCAATTACCATCAGACGGGAACATAAAATAAATCCTTTTTTTCTTCTTAATTATAATTTCGTATAACGAGAAAGCATCTGCGCACTTCACAACGACTTTTTTTATAACGTACATACATACTCAAACTTAAAACGAGTTGGGTTGGTGCTCTTTTATATGCGTATTTTTTTAAATTTAGCACGTTTTTTTTATTTTAAAATTTTTTTTCCATCCGTTTAGGTGTTTATAAATAGTATAGTAGTATAGACGTGTCACATCCCATAGGCATGGAATTTTTAACCAGCCATAAATTGGGAACCATAGGTCACATGAACCTGAAATTTGGTATGCAGGCATATGTATGGGAGGTGCTTAGAATAAAGTATATATAAATGTGTTTGTAAAAGGGGGATAAATATGTATTCAACTATTAGACAACTCGGATATTTAAAACTGTGTTTTTTTGAAACCGTACAGTCTATAATAAGCTTTTTCTGAAATAAGCTTTCTACGGGAAAAATGCATCTTTACTAAGGGCCGGTTACTCAATGTTTGGTTAACACTAATCTCCGGTTATACATAGTTATCGACGTTACCGTCTCCCTGTTGTATGCATGGAGTCGAAGAGGTCGACAAAGATGTTTAACCGCAGATTAGTGTTAACCAGAAATTGAGTAACCGGCCCTAAAACAGCTAAGTGAATAGGAAGCTAAACGGAATGTACCATAGCGGACTGATTTTAATTTAAAAATTCTATCGTTACCTTAATCCAGCTAATATTAATAATGGAACAAAATTTTTAGTACAGAAAGTGGCGATCAATATATATTAGTTAAAGTACGATAAATCTTAAAGTATGGCTTATAAGGATGCCATAATTTAGAAAGAAAAGAAAATAGTTTTTCTGCTCTAATTTATGGTGATCTGAATATTTGTATTACTGTTTTATATTTTGATTTAATTACCCCGAACGACGTCGGGTGCTCTGCTAGTAAAAAAAATAAATAAAATATTCCGACGAGTTGATAACCTTCTCCTTTTTTGAAGTCGGTTAAACACTGGCAAAAGTTTCAAGCAAGAAATGCCGACTTTTTGTCTAAAAAAAGTAAAGTCAAATTATTTAAACGAGAAAATTACCAAAAAAAACTGCAAAAAGGTAAAAAAAACTCCTAAAAAATGACGAGAACAGACGAAAACTCCGAAAATATCCAGTAAAAACTCTTCAATTTTAACTATATATATACATAGGATCGTGTCCCTATGTATATATATAGTTAAAATTGAAGAGTTTTTATAAACAGAAAGTATTGATATGGTACTCATTTAAAGTATCGCTCTAAAAATATCGGATACCCATTAATATCGGAATAAAAATACTCGATATTCCAAATATCGATACCACAATCCAAAAAATGTATTCGTTTATAGGTCTCGTATATAGGCCGCTGTGGTGTAATGGTTAGAAGTGCGCAAAGCTTGAAAATGAAAAACAGCTTCCCATAAATCGACGTTCAAAACGGCATAAAACTGTAGGGACCCCTTTTGTGCCACAACATTAATAGCCCGAACACAATGAAAAGGACGAGCTACGGACCACAGCTGTCAAATTATTTTAGCACGTACTCTTGTGTAGATAATTATTTTGGCGACGACTGTGGTTGTGGCCAGATTAGATCTATATCTATTTTTCCAGCGAAAGATAAGGTTCTTCCTCTCCTTTTATGTCAAACTCATACAAATTCATGATGTTGCTGCCGCGTTCAAAAAAATCCTGTCGTCATCGACAAAGCGTTTAGATCAGTGATTCCCAAAGTGGTCCAGGTGGCCCCCAGGGGTCCACGGAAGACTCGACGGGGGTCCACGGTGACGTGAACAAAATATGGGAGTCCATGAGTTGTAAATGGGGGTCCACGAAAATGTATCTGGTTTCGATGCAAAGATGGCTGCTTGATGGCCTCTTTAATTAACTTTAATTTTTTTAGTGGTATATAGTGCTCTTGGCGCAGTGCTGCACTTACCGTCACTTTGTGTTCATATGTGGGGAAACCTTAAAGGCCACCTGCATACTAAAAAGAACCGGATGCTCATATGACAATGAGTATGAGATTTAAGCACTTGTGCCTTTTAAATGCTACAGGATAGTACGCCGCCATTACCTTTGTTGAAGAGATTCTATAATGTTTAACTCTATCACTGAGACCGTACTCACACGATTCGAATCTTCACTGATGGCTCCAAAACTGACTCTGGGTCATGATCCCGGGTCTTTTTCGAAGTTAACGGAGATAAGCTTCACTTTTCTGTTGGGGAATATGCTTCGATCTTCCAGGCTGAAGTAATTGCAATACTCAAAGCCATGGACAACGTGATGTATGTAGTGACAACCAAGCTGCACTTAAGGCATTGGTCAGCCCTCTATTTAAGTACTTCCAAACTCACAATGTCTATCTAATTTTTTGCTCTCACTGAGCGGACGACACTGCAGACAACTTGCTGAACTGCTGACTGGTCACTTCACGAGGCACAAACCCCTGACTGTGATAGGCGTACATGACAAGTCCATTTGCCCATCTTGCCTTGAAGAAGATGAGACGGTGGATCACTTTTTGTAATTCTTGCTTGCTTGGTTATTTGTCATAGATTTTTTTAAACTCGTTTTTTTCTGTATTGTCAGTTTCTGAATTAAAAGTTTTGTGTTTTAAATACGTGATAAATATTTTTCGCCTCACTTTAAAACTAGCAGCGATAAAAATAAAAATGATGCCATTAACACAAATAAACTATTTTACATATATTCCACGTGCAAAGTCATGAGTGAACCGAACATTTGATGACTTTATGGTGAAGATAATGTAAATAACGCTATTGCTCGAAGTGATCTTAAAAAATATAACTCTTCCGAGCGAGAGAGTATTTTGATGTATTTACGAGCTCTATTTTTTTTAAAACCTACAAGTGGGTAATCACATTATTTTTATAAATAGAACACAAGAAAATATTTTACTTTTATTTTGGCCACTCTGAGTTTAGTTTTTGAATTTGCCCGCGATGCAAATTTACCTTGTTAGATCTAATTTTCACATTTAATTTTTTACGAGCTTTGAGAATATTTAGAAATGTATCAGCAGGGGGTCCACCGAAACCAGTAAATTTTCGAAAGGGGTCTATCAGAAAAAAAAGTTTGGGAATCTCTGGTTTAGATAATGAACAAATTGGTAGCTGTGACCCGACTCGAACTTTTCAATGTGTTCAGAACTTAAGGCGCACGCGACAAATCGGTGGATAATCTCGGTCAAACACTAACATATTATGTAACAACACGTAGAGATCCAAAAAATATCGTTTTAAAACTATCGAGTGGAAAATATCGATATCGAATGCCAAAAGTATCGATATGGTATCGTATTGTATCGAAATTCGTTTCCCTATATATACATACTATTTCGCAACGCTAGCATTTAAGCTTCACACTACACCAATCTTACACGGAACTTCATTATAAACACAACGCTTCCTTTATACGCTTCAAACTTATATAAATATGAGCATCTAGACTCTATTAGAAATCTGGTAACGAGCCTAATACATAATGGAACTATAATATGTATAGCTATATACATATAGTTCATAATTTGTAACTTTCTAAAAGGAAACTTATATTTGAACTAGAGATGGGCAAAACACGTTGTGCCACGCTTTTTCGCGTGTGAACGTAAGTGAGTTCGAGAGAAAAATTACGTAACTTCCGTGATCATGCGTGACTGAAACTTTGGCTGGCGCGAGCGTGCGTGAGTTAGATTTGCCGTCAATCGTGTAATTTTAACATACCGAGCCCTAACCGTTAAAAAGATGTAAGCGAAATTTTTTTCAAAATTTTCTTTTTGATGCAGAAATGTACCTGGAGCATCTATCAATAGTAAATAATTATATGGGCAAAAGGACTTGTTAAGCTTCCACCTGCTCCAGGTTAAAAAAATTTCAACAGAAAACTACACCGATGACTGTGTGGTAAAACCTTAAACATATAGAACCTTTTTTAATAATAAAAACCGTTTTATTATTTTTCCATGTTATACTATGATCCGAAATACCTCATGACATTGAAATATCTAAATAAGAGCCCGGAATGAACTATTGTGGCATGGAAGATAGTTACATAACTGCTGAAGTAATCAGGCAGCAGAATATAATAAGAATTTCCTTTAAAAATCCCGACGACTATTGAAATCATAAGTTTGACGGCCCTATTCAAACCCAAAAAGAGTAGCCCAAACGACATATGAGCCCTTCTTTTTTAAGTCGAACGGATTTCGTAAAAAAAAAGTATGTCATGTCTCCGATTCGCTTCACATGAAATAAGCTAACTGGTGCTCGAGGAATTTTTGACTTCTTTTTTTCTTCGAAGATATGATCTGTCAAAGTTGCATTTTTTCGTGATTCTGACTAATCTTGTACGTCTTCAAATCGTTATATGCCGGGTTCTGCTGATCGTAGAGACTTCGTCTCAGAAAAGAAAAGGGCTTAAAATGGTCAATATTATCCCAAAGCAATCTTAGCCATTAACAGTTGAACTTTTTGAAGTTGATTTGCATAGTGAAGACGAGTAAATTAGGGATTTAAAATTACACGCTCGTAATGCCTGTTTAATTCTCTATGAAAAAAGTGGTTCAAAAAAGTGGGTGTTTTTCAAAAACTATTTTTAAAATATTTTTCTTTATGACGATATGGTTAATTTTGTGAGAATCAATAATGTTTTGTAATTTTTTGGGGAAAACTTATGTTAAGATATATTTGGTAAGGTGTTAAGCGTCGGGTTTTTGCAAAAAGTAAAGTTTTATTTCGGATTCCGATAGAATACCTATCCAGATATAATATTTTTATTTCGTTAAGGCGACAAACCCTAGAAATGGGCGTGGCAATTGCAATTGGAAAAAAATCGCCAAGCCACAGCCCACTCTATGGCTTAAAATGCGTTTTTAGCATTTACAAAAACTGCAAGCGTTGTAGGAAGAATTGAAAAAGTTTGCGAATTTTTTGCCGATTTCGACCGAAGATATTTGGAAATTCCAGCGGTAAAACGTTGCTATTCATAACGTGCGACCAACAAAGTCGTTATTCAAGGAATGAAATACTTTCTTTTAGAGTATCTAGCTTCAAATATGAGCTTTAATACCACTGAGAATTTGTAAGATCTATTCCTCCACAAGAATTTTACTTATTCAAAACAAAATGACAATATGTTGAAACTTAAATATGTATACAAAACTTCACAAATAAGAAAAAATAATAAACATTTTACTAAAAAATTTCGATAAAATCTATGCCGCAAAGTGTAAAACAAATAAAATTGTGCAATAGAAATACAATCCAAAAACAACAAACAAAAATATCTTTTAAACTTTTTTTAAAATAATCGATAACCTACAACTTATTTCTTTGCACATATAAATATTTTCTATAAAAATTTCAACATAATGGTACAATTAAATTATTTTCTTATAAATTAATGCATATTTATAAAGTATCTTATATTCTTTTGACAGACTTAATTATAGTAAACATTAAAAATCTAGTATTGGTTTTTCGTTTAACTAGTTGAAGTTGAAGTATTGCACATATAATTATTTTACTGGGGTACATATGTATGTATGTGTATTTTCAACCAAAATAAAATGGTAAACTACTGCTGTTTAACTTATTTGCTGTATACACTTCTGACGAATTCAAAGGTACAAACGAAAATCTGCAGGAAAATTTTATGAAAACAGTAAAAGGAAAATAAAGATTTATTTGAAAACAAAAGTTGTGACGATGTTTTAAAATTTTGGGAGAAAGCTAAAAATTTTCCACTTCTTTGAATCTTTTCAAGGCAAATTTTACACATAGCAGCTAGCTCAACAACTATTGAAAGAGTTTTTTCTGTGTCAGGCAGAATTCTAGAAGAAGGACGTGCACGACTACTTGGTGATAATCTCGACAAAATATTATTTTTAAACAAATATATGAGCTAGTCATTTTAATATTACATTGATGTGAATTCTTTTCTATTTATACAAGTAACACACACATACATATGTACGTATATCTGTAAAAAAAAATAATAGTGCGTTCATCCCAGGCAAGGAATTTGGCCAAGCTTTTGTAACAATATTTATATGAAATTCTATTTACATAAATAAAGTTTCGATTTGAAAAAAAAATGTCCCTGAAAAAGCGTGCGTGATTAAAAAACTAACATCAACGTGAGCGTGCGTGAACGTGAATCAAAATCACTCACGCGCCCATCTCTAATTTGAACCCATATTATAAAAAATTGCATTAAAAAAATTTATAAAAAGGTATCAACAATAATATCTATTTTACTTTTAGTTGGAAACGACAGCTACTTAAGAAGCAGGATGATGCTAAATTTACAAATGAGACCATTTCGATACTTATCAACAATATTTTACCGTCACACGTAGGTGAGTGGTTAAGATTTCCTATCACCGCAAAACTTTATGACATATGTAGGTACTCAATTCCCTTACTCATTACAGCCGATATTTACATGTCGCGACAGATGACAAATGAACTCTACTATGAGGAGTACGATAATGTTGCCGTTATGTTTGCAACAATACGAAATTATGACACTGAACAAGTGGGCATACGAGTTTTAAACGAGATTATTTGTGACTTTGACGAAGTGGTAAGTTTTGGGATTTCAGAGCACTCATAAAACACTTTTAGTCCCGTACAGTCCAAAATTACTCATTTGAGGCAAAGCCCCATTAACTACATATGTATGTTTAGCTCCTGTGTTGCTAAGAGTCAATATTCGGTCTTAGCGTAGGCACGATTGGGAACAAACTGTCGTTCTGGATGGCTACTTTTACTTATGTTCAAGACCCCAGGTCACAAGTTGGAAAGTTACTGAATTTCTGTAAAGTTATTCAAATCGGGCTTACACCCAAAAAAATTAAAAAAACGGACAACAGCCAGATATAGGCAAGTTGGGTATGAGTACAACAAATATACAATTAGTTTAACTGCGAGGCCAAGATATGGAGGAATTCAATATTTTGCTCGCCAAGAAAGGGATTTGCTACGTAACTGTCTACTCAGTCCAAGGTTTTGGGTAGGATTTTCGGGGTTTCCCGAAGTAAGTGCCAGCTCTCATTGGTTTTTAGAGGAATCTGAGATCAGCCGTAGCTTCACGATTTGTGGGTTAGACAGTTCAAATAATAAAGGCGGATTCACCGTTCGTATCCGGACAACTTTTTATTTGCTCTCGAAAACATTTGTTCCGGAGAAGGTACTGAAGTACGTTTCACCGTTCAGTTCGGCACATTTTATTTTGTTCTGAAGCCAACAGCTGATGATATTGTTGCCTACATACGATGTTGAGGGCAACAACAACAACAACAAGCAACTCGCTGCAAGCGTTTAAAGGCCAGTATGCAGCTCAGTATGCTCAGTCTGCCGCATTCAAATAGTTCATTATTTTTGAACCCCTCTGTAGCTATTCGAATTCGGTCCTAGACGAGTACAAATAATGGAGACTCAGACTCTGGCTTTCAAAGTATATGCCGCTATTGCTGTTATAACGGCCTACAAATTCTTTATAGTTTTAGAAAACGTTGTGGGAGTGACAGTCCTCAGCCAGATATAAATCCGGGTCGTTCCGGTTACGTCAACCTGACAAGTGGAAATGGGCTCAGAACTTCAGCAATCACGTCGCTGTTCATGAAACCTGTGTAGCCCCTTTTGGTCGAGCTGCGTACCAATTTTTTGTTTTCTTCCTTCTTATCCTACCAGTTGTTTTTGAATGTGCTTTAATTTTTAAGACGCCAAGCTTTCTTCGTGTTGTTTTTGAATGTACCTGCATATCTTGATTAGTTCTCGGATCATTAAAAGCATAGGAAATGTAGCTTCCGCCGATCACAAACGTTGATTTATTATTCTTTTAGGTTTTATACGGAAGCATCTATGGGCTTCAGGTCGTTTGGAAGTCGCTCAGGCTCAGTCCTTAGCAAAAAATACATTGCGAAGGCTTAATTTGTCGACTGTGTCGCTATTAATCTAGAGACGCCAGAGGCTTCTGAGGTTCGGTCTTTGGTTTCATCATATTTTCCTTACATCAAATAAGTCACATCAGACTTCTTTTTCCCATACATATATTCCAGTCCCAAATTGCTATTTGACCGCTGTTATAGGTTTTGCTAGCGAGAACACTGTCAATACGTTTTTATAGCGTGCGCCAACATCAGTCTCTTCTATAATCCGTAATAATGTAACTAACGTACATGATTTGTAAATTGCGAGTAGATAATAATAAATAGAAAACTTACATCATCTTTTTCTAGTTGAGTACTTATCGAGGCTCGAGAAAGGTAGAAAAAATTAAAGTGGCCGGCTGGACTTATATGGCAGCGTGTGGTCTGGATCCAAAACGGTCCGAGCACCGAAAAACTCAAACAGCTTATCGCAGCTCTTCGCTGCTGCCAAATGGGCGAAGAAGCCATTATTGTAAGAAATTTAGCAATCAGAACGCTCGATAGAACTTATTTATCAAATATTTTATTCCAGCAAGCAGACAGCATGACATAGAAGAAGGATTTGAAGTTGTCGATGATGAGGAGCTGCCTACAACAAGCAAAGGCGCTCAAAGCATACGTCTACAGGAGTACGAGGGCCATAATAAGAAGAGCTCTAAGTCCGAGGAATATAACGATGTCGTATTCGTAATGCTGGAGTTCGCTATGGATCTGATGCGCACAATGAAGTCCTTTAACGTCGAGAATTTGCAATGCGAAGACGATGACGAGGACAGAGGTGCTTTGCGAATTGGTAATAACGAATGCTTATTTGTTGTTAATCATAGTTAATTTGTTTTTTTTTAAGGCATCTGCAACGGCCCTGTGATGGCGGGAGTAGTGGGCTCTTACAAACCTCATTATGACATTTGGGGAAACGCGGTGAACATGGCATCGCGTATGGATTCCACTGGTATCGCCGGCGCCATTCAAGTTACAGAGAATACAGCAAAAATATTGAAAACTTATAATGTTAAGTGTACTTATCGGGGGTATACACTCGTGAAAGGGCGTGGTCATATACCTACCTATTTTGTAAACGTTGACGAATCTTTGAATTTCGTAAAGATTGACCAAATGTCGGCGAAGTTGGAGGATGTTATAGCAGAGGAAAAGACAACTGTTTGTTAATTTTAATATATTTAGTCAACGTAATACCAGCAAGTAATTAAATTGTTTAAAGTGCTACCTAATAATAATGATAGATTGGCACTTACACAATATGTTAGTGTTTGGCCGAGCTTCTCCTCTGACTTGTGGCATGCGCCTTGACGTTGTCCCACAAAGGGGAGGGCCTACAGTTTTACGCCGAGTGCGAACGGCGAAGTGCTACTTAGTTCGTAATAATTTTGATTGTGATGAACCTTTAACATGCACATTAGGGTGCCTCATCAAAGAAAAAAGTTTCGGTTTTCCATCGGATTCTGAAGTTAAACTTCGAAATTTCATTAGACGTTTTTGCAAATTTTCGTTATAATTTGAGAGTAAAAACTCGTACAGCAGTTTCGAAGTTTCGTTTAAAATTGTTATAACTTGGCTCTCAGTGGGCCTAAAAATTTCTACCTCGACTCAAATTTAAGATCTTGAATCCACAGCACAGAATGCACAGCTGCATGCAAATAAAAAAATTCAATCAATAATTAGTGATGGAGCGATATGAGTACCGACTACAGAATATCGATACTTTTTATGAGTACTGAGTAGTATCGAGAACTCGATGTTTTTCACAAGTACTGAGTAAATATCGCGAATGCTGAAAAGTATCGAGGAGTTAGTAACTTTTTTAAGTAATTTTTTTTTAAATTACCCAATAAATATTGTGGCGAACGTTCGAATATTAACTTCAATATCCAATATGAATGTTATGAAAATGAACATAAAGCTCATTTACTTCAGTACTTTCATAACCCAAAAAACTGAAAACCCGAGAAACACGCCTTTAAAGTTTTTAATTCAAATAACGCCACTCTCATGCCAGAATGAATGTGCAAATTTATCAGTTTTGAGTTATTGGGTTGACTTGGTTAATCCTTGGATTTTCTATGTTATACCAAAACCTAGAATACCATGCTTACACGGAAGCATTTCAATTGCATAAATGTAGAGCTAAGTGTCGCAAAAAAACTTTCAAACTTGATTTCCCAAAATTTTCACATATGTATACTCCTGTTCTAATAATTAATACATATTTTGTTCTAGTAAGCTCCTGGTAATTGACACAGTTATGCAATTTTTACACAACCTAGAAGAAAATGTAGCGGTCATTTCAACATTGGCTGCGGGTAAAAATATTTAAATAATTGAAAAACGAATATCTTGCCTCCCCTTTGATAATGAATGGTGGAAGAGGATAGTCTTTCGACTCGACAACTTGGCCACTCTCCAGCATAAGGCAGCCGTCGTTAACCCATGTATTCTACCTTCGTTGTGAAATCCAGCCCATTCTTGAAGAAAATTTTTATAAAAAAGAGCTTATCTTTCCAATAGAGAATGGGCTTCACCACATTTGCTTCTCGTCTTCAACATTTACATTTCATTTTCAAAGTAAAGTTATTTATAAATACATGTACGCGTCAAAAAATTATAAAATATTCAATTTACAAATAGGAAGAGGCGAAAAAAGCAAAGCAATCTGATTTTTGTTTACTTTTTGCGTTTGCTTTGAGAATACTAGGAAGTACGAGCATTATCGATACTTTCTTGCAAATATGAGTACTGGCATCGATACTTTTTTAGAGTATTCTATATGAGTACTAGTATCGATACTTTTCTAAAAAGTTCTATCACTATAAATAATGCATTTGAGTCAAACCACGCCAACTGTGTTAATGAATTTTCATTGATTTTCTGGAAAGTGAAGGCAATTGTGGGAATCTGTAGATAATTATAGAACAAAAATACACTTTGGGCGGTTTTTCGAAATTGCACTTCGTTTTTGTTTTTTTTTTGGTATTATAAGAATATTGCAATTTTTGAGAGAAAAATTCGTAACTCGCGACCCATTTGATGAAATTCGATGAAATTTTTTTTGAGAGTTGCTGAAGCTTTTCCCTTTACAATAGAAAGATTTGCAGAATAAAATTCGCAAAACAATTCATTCTTTAATAACAATAATTTAAACAATTGCAATTATTTAGATCTTCTAGGCCTGCGATTGCAGTGAAATTTTGACACAATATACTCTAAAGTCTTGTTTTTAAGTTCCAAAAAGAAAAAAATGGTCTTTTCAATTTTGACAGTCGCTATCGATTTTTTTCTCACCTTTAAACAAAAACGAAGTGCAATTTCGAAAAACCGTCCAAAGTGTATTTTTGTTCTATAATTATCTACAGGTTCCCACAATTGTCTTCACTTTCCAGAAAATCAATGAAAATTCATTGACACAGTTGGCGTGGTTTGACTCATTTGCTAAATTGAGGTGTTCAATTTTTTTTTCGATTTTTAAACAGAGGAATCATGTTTCTCGTCTCAAAAATCTTTTATCAGTATAATAAAACATATAAAATTTTTTTTTTTTTTTTTAATAGATCCAGTGGATTTTGCATGTTTTTTTTCGAAGAACACTATATTAGACCAATTTTTTTAAGGTCAAGGAGTAATTGAGGCTCATTGCCAATACTTTTTCATGAAAGGGAATTACATTAGCTTTGAAAAACATTTTCTTTCATATCAAAATGTTGCTTCTATCGAAAGCGCTTGCCTTCCATATACCGGTATTTTTGGAAAATACGAAAACTACGATATTTAAGTAACTAGTGCAGCAAAATTACTAAAAATCGATATAAGGGGTGAACTTTAATAAAAAAGCGATTTCATCGAAACTTATTACACTCAAGGGATGCAAACTCCCGTTTAATTTCTCCCCGTACTCCAACGCGAAATTCCCCGATTTTCGCTGAAATTCCCCGCACTGGCATGATTCCATTAAAAAACTCTAATTTTTTAATCCAATTGCTTGAATTAGCTAATGAATATACATACAATATTTAACTGATAAATTTTTTCACTTATTTTTTTATAAAAATATATATTAATGCATAGCATACGTCATATAAGTCAAAGTTTCAAACTTTAGACAAAACCCACAAAAATTCAACAAATTAAACAAAAATTTAATCAAAATTGTCTCATTTTTTCTCGTAATTTTTCGAAGCCAATTTAATTTTAGTATAATAATGTGCTCGTTCGAAGAGCTGAAAATTACTGTTGGTTTTTGATATTTTTTTTGCTGGGGCCTTTCGCACTTTCTCCCACTCAGTTCACTTGATTAAAATCAGATATATATATATATCTTACTAATATTATAAATGTGAAAGTTTGTATGTTTGGATGTTTGGGAAATCATCACGCGGAAACGCCTGAGCGGATTTGTATGAAATTTGGTACGCAGATAGCGTATAGGCCAGATTGGTTAATAGGATATTTTTTAAGAGTTGCCACCTGTTAAAAAAGTTTAATTTATTTAATATGCGGGAACGACTGAATGGATTTGCATGAAAATTTGCACACAGATAGCTTATGACCTAGACTGGAAAATAGACCACTTTTCTTAAGAGTTGCCACCTGTTAAAAAAGATTCATTAAATTAATACGCGGAAACGACTGAATGGATTTGCATGAAATTTTGCAAGCAGATAGCTTATGACCTACAGTGGAAAATATGCGAATTTTTTAGAAGCGATGCCACCTGTTAAAAAAGTTTAATTAAATTAATACGCGGAAACGACTAAGCAGATTTGCATGAAATTTTGCATACAGATAGCTTAAGCCCTAGGATAGAAAGTACGCCACTTTTTTTAAGTTGCCACCTGTTAGAAATGTTTAATTTAATTAATACGTGGAAATGAGTGAATTGATTTGCACGGAAGATTTCACACAGATAGCTTATGAGCTAGGTTGAAAAATAGGCTACTTTTTATAAGAGTTACCACCAGCTAAAAAGTTTAATTAAATTAATACGTGGAAAAGTCTGAACGGATTTGCATGAAACTTTGCAAGCAGATAGCTTATGACCTATGTTGGAAAATAGGCTGCTATTTTAAGAGTTATCACGTATTAGGAAAGTTTAATTAAAGTAATACGCGTAAATGGCTGAACTGATATGCATGAAAGTTTGCACACAGATAACTTATGACCTAGTCTGGAAATATAATACTTTTATAAGAATTGCTACCTGTTTGAAAATGAAATTTTGCTCGAAGATGGTTTATGACCTGGATTGAAAAATAGGCTACTTCCTTAACCGGTTTTCCGATCAGAACGAAATTTAGTACACTTACTACGGATTTCGGAAGGATGGTCTTAGACTGAAAGTAAGTCCGATAACTCAAGGCCCCTACCATACAAATTGCTATTTTCATATTACATACATATCTCTGGAAGTATTTGTGGGAGAGAACTGAAACTTGGTATAGTGATATGTATGTGAAGTCAATATTGCCATTAATCGATTGATGTTTTAATCAGTTAGTTAATTCGATTAAATTCAATCTGATTACAGTCAATCATGATTAATTTTAATCCGACTAAACAGTTAATCATAACCGCGATTAAAAAAATAATTTTTAACCATTAACTCTTAATTTGATCAAGTAGGTTTGGTGATTAATTAAGTTATGCTGGAATTTCCCTGTGCGCACAAAGCTTGTTAATCCGGTATGGCTAAGTCGGGTTTCCTCATCAATCTAAGCAATTTGGTGTGCATTTTCATTAATCGTAGAGTTGATTACGACTAATTAATTTTAATCGTCAAAAGCGATTAACATTTTAATCGTTAATTTTTAGTCGTTAATCAGATTAACAGTTTGCCAACACTTTGTGAAACCATGTTCATATTCACGGAGAAAAATGGACGTTTTTGGAAAAGAGGCGTAGCACCTACCATACTGACTGAAAGTATCATATTGCATATCTCTTCAAATGTTTGGGGTAAAGCACTCAAGCATTATATGGAAATACATATGTATAGGGCTGCCAGATATCTCTGTTGCCAAACCGGGACACTTTAGGGAGGACCTCTCGCTCCCTTCTCTTTCATTTCGACGTGCGAAAGGATGTAATGAAATTTTATTTTGACAGACAAAAACAAAAACATAAAAACATGAGATCATGAGATCATTACAACGTACGCCAACAAAACAAAACAACTTATCACAACTAAAGCACAGAGAATTTTTCACAATGCATGAACCTTTTTTTATACCCGAGCGCACTTGTGCTCAAGGGTATATTAATTTTGTTCGAATAACGGTTGGTTGTAACAGCCAAAAGGAATCGAGATAGATATAGACAAATGTATACATAAATTATCAGAATGAAAAGAGAAATCGATTAAGCCATGTCTGTCTGTCCGTCCGTCTGTCCGTCTGTCCGTCTGTCCGTCCGTCCGTGTCACGATAACTCGAGCAAAAATTGAGATATCTCAACGAAATGATGTTAGGTTGGTATTGAAAATGGGCGAAATGGGACTGTAACCACGCCCACTTCCCATATAACGGTAATTTTCAGAAATACGCAAACTGCGATATTTTAGTAACTACTGGAGATTATTCACTCAAAATTGATATTTATAATAAGTTTTAGACGAAAAATAAGAATATTATAAATTTTTGGAAAATGGGCGTAGCCACGCCCACTTATGGTTACATGTATATATCTTGGTAACCGCTGTAACAATTTCTTCCAAACCTGGCACAGTTATTGGCCTTCGCACAACATACCAAACGTCTGAAAATTTTTAAAATCGGACAATAACCACGCCCACTCCCATATAACGGTAATTTTCAGAAATAAGAAAACTGCGATATTTTAGTAACTACTGGAGATTATTCACTCAAAATTGATATTTATAATAAGTTTTAGACGACAAATAAGAATATTATAAATTTTCGGAAAATGGGCGTAGCCTCGCCCACTTATGGTTACATGTGTATATTTTGGTAACCGCTGCACCAATTTCTTCCAAACATGGCACAGTTGTTGGCCTTTGCACAACATACCAAATGGCCGAAAATTTTTAAAATCGGACAATAACCACGCCCACATCCCATATAACGGTAATTTAGAGAAATACAAAATCTTCGATAAAACAGTAAACATTAAAGCTAATTTATTCAAAATTGATGCTTGCAACAATTCTTAACCAAGAAATACGTTTGTGATAAAATTTTGGAAAATGGGCGTGGCACCGCCCACTTACCACCAATTTGTACCAAACTCGCTACGGTTATTGTGCTTGCCACATAAAAGAAAAACGTTGAAAATAATTGAAATCGGACTAAAATAGAGGCCGCTTTTCATACAACGGTGAATTTCAGAAATGCTTGAAACTTCAATATTTCGAAATTTAAGGACTCTAATTTATTCAAAATTGATACACCCAGGCTTACCATATAGCGGTAGCTTTCGGAAAGGTGAAAAACTTATATTTAGTACGTGCGCCGGGTATTTAATGTTCGGCTCCGCCCGAACTTAGACTTTCTTACTTATTATTCTTTATAACAATACAGTTTATACTAAATATATGAAAAGACAAAAAAAAATTGTTAAACTTTGTGCTAAACTCGGCAAAATTCAATAAATTTGCGTACAAATTTGCAACATTCTAATCAGACTTTTTATACAAATTTTTAAGATGAAGTTTTGCAGCCCGTTAAATTTTAGTTGATTTTTGGTATTGTTTTTACTGAGAGTTTCTTCCATACAAACTATGTTCGATAATTCTTTTTATATGAAGGACACTGTCAGCAAAAAAAATGCTAAAAATCAACGAAATTTGCTGGCAACTTCAGACTTGCACTTTATTAATTGGCCCAAAAGCTACATTTTCAAAATTTGTCTAAAAGATCTGATTAAAAATTGTGATCTGATGAAAGAGCCTCCGAGCCAATAATTTTGTACGGCACTGTACTCTAGGTTTCATGAAAGAAAAAAACTTAGGTACAAGATAACATTAAAATATCAGTAATATTTTTCGTTGCTGTGAACTTGTTTCAAAACTTCTGTCTTTTCCTTAATATAATTGTAAAACTCTGTGCACGTCATTTTGAACGTATTTAGGTACATATACGAATCATCAACTATTGCTTGTGCAAAGTTCAACTATCTCGAAATGTGAATAAATATTTCACAAATTAAACCGGTCCACTGAGAGAAAGAAGTTTAGAATTAAAAAAGCGTGCTAAATTAAAAAATAGGCATATGAAAGAGCGCAAACCCAACTCGTAATACATTTAAGTATACAAATTTTAGTATTTAGTATAGAAATATTCACTTCAAATACGCCCATATTAACATGAAGCGATTTGCAATTACTGATTGCTTTTTCATAATTAAGTTAAAAAAATATTTAAATTCTATGCTGGTTGTAATGGGAATTGAGCCCTGACCCTCTGGAAATTAGCAAATTGTGGCAAGTATCTTCGCGCACTCAGTTACAGCCAGACATGTAAATGTGCATTTAAATGTTACGTTTGAATCAACACCACGCGTGCGTGTTATGAAAGTATTATTTTTAAATACGCACATTTTTAAACGATAATCAAATAGAAAATATTCATGTTTACTATGCGTTATTTCCCTCAGTGAATTCATAACATTTTTCTGAATATTACAACGCGATTTTTTCGCTTAGTGTAGTGATTTTTCAACTTTTATTCAAATTTGTGCAATCAAATGAAAAACCGGGACACTAAAACGAAACCCGGGACATTTTAAGGTTGGACCGGGACACCAAGACAAATAGTCTAAAACCGGGACATGTCCGGGAAAACCGGGACGTCTGGCAGCCCTACATATGTATGTATGAATGAGAAACTAATACCAAACTCATGGAGAAAAATGAGAGTTATTGGAAAAGGTGGTGTGGCAACTCCCATGCAAATTGATTTTTCTATGCTGCATATCTCTGGAGGTGTTTATTGCAGAGGACTGGAACTTGGCACCGAGATGTGTATACAAAATTATTTCCATTCTACTGGAGAATAATTTGCGTTATTCCGTACAAATTTACTGTTTTATACTGCTTATCTCTAGAGGTGTTCATGGTAGAGTACTGGGACTTGGTACTGGGGTATGTAAAATCAATTCTAAATTCATGGAAGAAGATCAGGGTTATAAGAAAAAGGGGCGTGGCACTTCCAGTACAAATTTACTTTTTCTTGCCACATATCTCTGGAAGTGTTTGTGGAAGAATACTGGAACTTGGTATTGAGTTGTGTATACAAAATATATCAATTGCTCATGGAAAAAATGTGAGTTAATAAAAAAGGAGGCATGTCGCCTCCCATACATACTAAAAACTTCTTAATACATATCTCTGGAAGGATAGAAAATCTCTCGAGGTATTTTAAATTTGTTATGGAGATTTATTTTATAAGTGCCGTACTGACAGAATAAATTTCATTAAATGGAAAAGGGAGAGCCGGGTTCGGCCTAATAATCTAAAGCTCTCTTGAGGCATTTGCTACAGTAATGAGAGGTGGTATTTTATCAAGGCCAGGTTACTAAATTTGAGTTGGAAATATTAGAACCCGCCGTGGCACCTCCAAGAAGGTTACACGTTCACGCGTCGTATACCTGGAACCATTTTAAGGTAAACTTAGGAGGATTGATATCTTTCGTATACCTAAATACCTTAACTCGCTTAAAAAATAACGAGCTATAACGAAATGGGCCCAGAAATAAAATCGAACATCCCTGAATTATTTTTCATATTTGTATTAAAGCGCGGGGTGAAACCGCGGGTATAAGCTAGTATGCATATAATTCATATATGTAATACTTCTATATTGGCAGTAAGCTAATAGCGAGAGAGTCTAGTACCGTTTTTGTGAATGTATTGTATACATGAGTCATGATTCAATTATACAAGGTTGGATAAATATTGACATTTGTGTCAATCGACTGCCTTGTAAGGTTGCATTTAAGAAGGAAAGAGAAGCGGGTCACAATTTTATCCCCTTTTGTGTAAAGGTAGTAGGAAAAGTAATTAGTCTGGTAGTGCTGAAATGCGTTTTTGTATACAAATTGAATTAAATATATAAAGAAGATTCCACTGATCTACACAATAGACAATGAATTAATTTTGTATGGCCACATAAATATTAAAAATGAAATAAATGAATATTCACATAAAATTCTTGCCAAAGAAAAATCTTTGAAGTCTTTGAAGAAATATTCCCAAATATTCAAAATAAACCATGGTTTCATTGATATTCCTAGTTGGTGAGAACATAATAATTCTGACTTTACTTCTTTTGGACTACCCTAATGTGCTTACAATAAAAGCTATGAAGAGTCAACGTAGCGTGCCTCATTTTTTTGATAATCTGATACTCGTCGCTTCATATTTAGTATACTATAGCTGCCGCGTTTTTAAAACTGTTATCGGACAACTTGTATAGTGTTTTGGAGAGTAAAAGGAGTCAATCTAAACGTGGCAAGAATATGTGCTCTCATTGGAAGATAGTTAAAAAAAACAACTAATTTAAGTGAAAGGTTGCGATGCGTGCACCAAAGTAAAAATGCATACTTTTTATTAGCACATCGTCATCAGTTGTTCATATGCGTATGAGTCAGACCAAAGATCAGTTCTATAGACTTTCAAAAAACAAAAAAACCAACAAAAGTTGTTCGCGCAGGAAGCACTTCGAAACAATTGGTCGCTTCGCAATAATGGGTCAGGTCTAAGGACTTGTTTGGTGCCCCGTTTATTTAATAACTTCCGTTTGTGTCAGCTTTAAATATTTCTTTATTTAATAAATGTTATATATATATATACATACATAAGCTTAGTATAAATTTATGAATACATCCAACAACACTTATGGATATTTGTCTTTTGTTTGTATGTAATTGTAAATACGAGTACATTTATATGTACTTACGTCTACATATTTATAAATATTTATCTGCATATATATATTATGTATGTGTATAAGTTTTTAAAAAGAAATTACTAAATGAAATAAGATACAGTTTCGAAATAAAAAAAAAACTTTTCTCAGATCAAGAAAATTAATTAGTTACAAAAGTGTAAATCAACAAATTTGTTTTAAGAATGTTAATTATTAACTTGATTCTGGTACATACGCATGTACAATGTACATATTTATGTACTTTATATATCGTCGTTTATAGTACAAAACCGCGTATCAAGATAATGCAAAACCGCTTATGTGAGGTTGCATAAATTATTTTATAGAGAGTAAAAACACTCATACATATTTCATAATTGTTCTTTCTTTTATAAAGCAATCGCATTACTGGCTAGTACTATATTCCAGGACGAATGGATAAGGCTTGAGCCAAGAGCTTCGGTAAGCAAACCCAATGTCTGTTACGCGGTTTTGCAGAACGACGATACACGGTTTTGTACTTGAAATGACGATATGTATTTGTGTAAATTGCATTAAGCGGTTATGAACTTTTACTAGCACCACAGTTTTTGTGCTGTAGGTATACGGCCTCCCCAGACCATTTGGAAATATTAATTAGTACTATATCGATGGCTGAGTGGAAGATCGACCAATCTCGGCAGCCAGTTCGAAAACGCTCTATCTCAAAAAAATTTTAAAGAACGCCCTATTTCAGAATTCGTTTCAAAAACGCCCTATATCAGCATATTTTCAATACATTTTGTAGTGAGATAGGGCGGTTTTGAACCGAATTTTGAGACAGGGTGTTTTTCAATTAAATTCTGAAATAGCGCGTTCTTGAAAAGTTTTTTGAGATAGAGCGTTTTCGAACTGGCTGCCGAGGTAGGTCGATCTTCCACTCAGCCATCGATATATGCTATATTTAAATATGTATGTATATAAATATATCAGTATATATGTATGAATGTATGTATGTTTATTTACGTAAAACAAATAAATACACAAATATGTATCAGTAAACAGAAAATACTTAAGATAAGCACCGAAATTTTAAAATTAATTAAGCACCCAATTTTTCAACCAACATCTTTTTATAAAAATGTGCGTTTGATTGTGCATTTATTTTAACATATGTAAGTGCATGAGTCCGCATATACATGTGTATGTACATACATAAGTATGTTGTCTTAGCACCTCGCGGTACTGTTGTCCGTATAAAAGTAACGTGTTCTAACGTAAAAACGTAATAGCGTAAAAAGACAAAGTTAAGTAAGAACATAAAGTTTTAATTATTTCACTATCTTCGCACGTTTCCCTCCTTTGCATGCAGTGTTTCGTCAGCATCTACTCATTTGCGCCCGTCAACAGAATGGTATCCTCTGGCAATGGTTTGCGTTTGTAGGAAGACTCAGTGACCAAGTACATAACTAAGGCGCCAAAAATCACGTACAACACTCCCAAGCTGTTGCCCATCACTCCGGCATTCGAGAAGGAAGAGTAATCGGAACTGAAAAAAATATTCAAATAGATGCTTTCCATTTCCAGACAACCGGTCAGGTACGAGCATGGTTTTTAATTTCGACCAAACTCAAATACATTGTTTGTTGGTCCAAATAATGAGACACGTATTTTTTCTTTTGCCTCGGAAAAATTTTTCGGCCGAATTAAACGCGATTTTGTTTTTCAGGCAAAAATCGACTTTTCGAATTGACAGTGAGAATTTTTTTTTTAAATGCCCATAACTTTGTCAAAATTTAATAGATTCCAACAATGTTTTTACTCAAATGTCAGTAACTCTTGTCACTTCAAGATAGAATAATATAATTATTGATTATCATTATTTAAAATTTTTTATTTAACAATAAACAAAAAGTGCAAATTTTTTTTAAACTTAATATCTCAAAAAGTGTATTTTTTTCTCTCAAACTTTTTTACCGGGAAAGGGACACTTTGAACTACAATCAACCCAAATCTGTAATCGCGAGGATTTTTTTTTTCTGAGTTATGGTATTTTATATAAAATATACGTTTTTGTGGTACATACTACAATATTCTTATATTGTTTAACTAACTGGAACATATGTATGTAATATATCAGCAAAAAATACAGCCGTGATCATTTTTTGTGTATCAAATAGATATTAGAACACACTTTCCACCATACAGTTTCGATTATAAAAAGCGGGAAAATGTGATTTTGTATTTCGAAAAATTTTTCCGAGCCAAAAGAAAAAATACGTGTCTCATTATTTGGACCAACAAACAATGTATTTGAGTTTGGTCGAAATTAAAAATCAAGCTCGTACCTGACCGGTTGTCTGAAAATGGAAAGTATCAATATATTTTAATTTGAGTTTAGAGAACCAAATAAGTAAATATGAGTAGTCCACTTGCAAACAGCGATATGTGCTTTTATAATAGAAAGCCATAAATTTGAAAAAACGACTACGAGAACAAGTAACAACTAAACTGAATCTCTTTTATTATTACCTGAAAACTTGGATAAATAAGAGCCTTATAAAATTGTAACATAACATAACATGACATAATATAACATTAACAGTCTATACGACCTAAAGTAGTTTTCTAAGTTCATCAGAAGATGTATGAAAGTTTATAAATAAGTATGATAGCGACTTTTGGAAGAAGAGTTAACATCGTATGCTATTTTTTCCGAATATAAAAAGATTTTGCACTGTGTTGTTAGTGGACATGAAACTACTATAAATACTGGTACGTAATCCTCCAAAAACTAAAAATCGAAAAAAATTTACATGGCGCATTTGGCAAGTGGACTACTCATATATATATCCTATACACTAGTACATTGGGGTAGTCCAATATTTTTTCCGAGCTACCTCCAGAAATGAAGAATATCGAAAATAAGGATATCCCTAATACTTTTTTATATCGGTTATAACAATGGTTTCATTCATAAACAATTTATTAGTGATTCGTGTAGACATTAGATACTAAAAAATTATGCAAAAATTCCATCACGTAAATTTTCTAAGAAAATTGTTTTTTAATTTTACCGCGTGTAACTAGCGTTAACTTTGAATTTCTATAAGTCTTTCTGATTTACTTAGTCTTTAGGAGTATATCTAATTAAAACTGTTGGTTTTTAAAAGAACACTTAATTTAAGCTAATAAATTTATGTATTTTTTTACGTGAAAGTGTAATTACAAAGACTTGCTATGATTTTCCCTTTCAAAAACTAATATGCAATTTGAGTAGGTACTAGGTACTAACCTACGAAAAAAATTAAAAAAAATTCTTTATTATATTTTTTAGTATTTCTGCGTATTACTGGCGTTAACTTCGTACTTCCAAAAACCTTTATGATTGTTTTTTAAGTAAAAGTTTTATTTTAGTTTAATTAATTGTTTGCTTTTCATGAAATTTGTTAAAAATTCTAAATTATGCATGTGACCAATAATTTTAAAACTATGTTCATATTACAGCATAAATTATTTAGTTCCGATCAGATTTAAGCATGTTTGTTTCAAATATTCATTTTTTAAACCGAAAATTTTCAATTTTTATCATTACATTTTCATTGGAGTTGAACACAAGATCGTTTTTGAAATCTAATATATAAACGGTCCGACCGATCTTTATGAAATTTTTTGCGTATATATGTTAGGTATGAGAATCGGATATAAAGTATATTTCATACCGTTAGGTGCAGGGGGCGTGGCACCTCCCATACAAACCGAATTGTTCATACTACATATCTCTGGAAGTGTTCGTGGTAGAGTACTCGAACATGGTATGGAGATATATGAAATTAATCCAATACTCTTAGAGAAAATTAGGGCTATTTCAAAAAAGGGCGTGGCGCCTTTCAAACGCACTGAAACTATTACGAATCTTTGTATGCATATATGTACACTTTTGCTAGGCTATTTAAGACGGCAATGGAAATATGCTTTATGATAACCCCCAAACCGTAATATTAGAAGATAAATGCGTCGCTGAAAATCATGAATGTGAACTGTTGGTGAAAATGTTGGACCAAAATGTTTCAATACAGAAAATTAATTTTTGGCTGGACGAAGTTCGCCGGGTCTGCTAGTTATTTAATAAATATCTTAAAATAAATTTTAAGATGGAATATTTTAAATTACCTACACTGATTTGCTTGTTCAATACATATGTGGCAAACATTACGGCAACCTCAGTAGTGTGTGCTCTGTTCAAGAATGATAGAATACAAGATAGCGCCCATCTGAGAGGATTTTTGAGAATAATTTTTGTGTGACGTCACACTGTAGTTGCGAGAGAGAAATGTCAAAATGCGAACAAAAATGCAAGAACAAGAAGAAGTTTTGCTTTTTGCGTAAGCATGTTGCACAAGTATGACGTTATACAAACAGCCAATCTGTCAAATACACTGAGATGGGCGCCACCTTTGTTCTCTACTTCGTGTGCTCTGTTAGGAAATGAACATGCGGAACAATTATTAGAGGTATTGCCATCCCAGAGAGTTTTGCTTCACATTCGAAATTCGTGCTCCCTTATTTTCATTGTGACGCATTTCAATGTTGATTCTTTTACTTTTAGTTGGCTTTGCTTTTAGTTTTCGCTCAATTTAATTTTTATAATTAAAAAAAAAAAATAAAAAACGTTTGAAATAAAGTGAAGAATAAAATTTTCTATTTGATTACTAAGCAAATGTACAGTGACGAACAAAAGTATTGGCACCGTGAATTTTTCGCCATATATGCTAAGTTTTTTATTCTAATTTATTTTCGATAATTTTTTATAAAAATATAGTTCATTTTACACCAGAAAACGTAATAATAAAATCTGTATACTTTGTGCAAAACTCAGGAAAATTCTTTAAATTTGCACACTAATTTGCAACTTTTTATTCAGATTTTTTAAAAAGATTCAAAGTATGCAGTTTTATAGCCTATTCTAATTTAGTATAACGCGTTGATTTTTGGCAATTTTTTTAATGGAAGATGTTGCTCATTTTCTCCATACAAAAAATAATTGTCGAATTACTTTGTATGGAAGAACTTGCGTGAAAAAAATTACCAAAATCAATGCGATTTTCTAGCGACCTTTTCTACTACTAAATTTGAATGGGCTATAAAACTGTGTACTTAGAATTTTTCTAAAAAATCGGAATAAAAAGTTGCAAATTAGTGTGCAAATTTAATGAATTATCCTGAGTTTTGCACAAAGTTTAGAGATTTTATTATTATGTGTTCTGGTGTAGAATGAACAATATTTTTATAAAAAGTTATCGAAAATAAATTAGAATAAAGAACTTTGCATATATTGCGAAAAATTCACTGTGCCAATACTTCTGTTCGGCACTGTATATTTTTCGGCTTTTGCAAATTAAATAAGTTCTATGCAGGTTAAAAAAAAACCGTGGACATGTTTGTTATATGGTGTATAGAAATATCCCTTTGCCCTTACAGTACCACTTTTAGTGTGGGCAATAATGATATTTTTCAAATAAGACAGATCAGAATATGCGCTCTCTGGGAATACAATACCTGTAATTATTGTACCATGGTTTTCTACAAAAACACGTTTGCATCTCAATTGTTTTCAACGAACTAAGCGAATAAAATCAATGCACACGCTAAAAAAAATGACAGTTCCTTTTTCTTCATTTCGTTTTTGATTTTTGATAAATTATCTCATTTCTACTTAATTTATTGACAGATTTTACATTTTACAATAAGCCCTAAATTACGATAATTTCGATTTTGAAGGTTTAAGTATTTTTGTTGAAAATACTGTTTGTTTCCTAGTATTTAACAGTTAAAAAAATCTTACTACACTGATGAAAATGTATTTCTACACATTATATATACTCACATTGCAAATATAGCTTTCTCGGTGATGCCCATTAGAGCACTTGCTATGGCTAAAACGAATCCAAATAGGCCAAAGTAGATGTGCAGTGGCATATAAGCGACCTTAAGCGTCTGCCGCCAGCCTGGTGCTAAATAAGCTGTAAATCCTGCCACATATTGCAAACCGAAAACGATAACAGCACCGAGTCCCAACCAGGAGTGCAGGGAATACATGTTTGGTATTGGTGGATCAACCAGATTGTGCGAATCGAAGACAGTTATCAGAGCAATGACAGTCAATACAAAGGCGATCAAATGAATGCTGGCGTGTGATATTTTTAGGGTCTTCTTGCTCACGTTGCGGAAGCCACGATATACCAGAATAGCTGAAAACAAGTATACAATTTTAATAAGGATTATAAATATAATAAATATTTGGATTACGTTTAAAAGCAATACGTATGATACATAAACTGAGAAAAAAAGTAAGTGCGCCTGGGCCACACAGGAGAAGTGAAACTTACGTTACATAAATATTTATTTTGTCTCATAACTACGGTGACCATATTAACCAACGTAAAATAAAGGACTTTTTTTTCAAAATGATAAAAGTACCTTATCCATATCCTAATTTAAATCAAACATTTACTAGTACATTATATTATCTAATTGTACAAGTTACCCTTATTCAAAGTCACTGTAAACGGGGTTTTAACCGATTTCGGAAAATTAAACCCAGTCCTTATCTCTTGGTGCCATGTGTTTCTCATAATTCATACAACACGACGAAGCCAGCACACAGTGGTTTAAAATTGGAACTTGATGTTCGTAATTCACTAGAGCCCCATTTTTGAACCTATTGGATTATTCTTTTTTATGGAAGCTTATAAAATTAGTAAGAGTGCAGAAAAAGTAGCAATTTTAAAGAATATCGATTCTCTTTTTTCAGTTAATAAATGTTACATAATGAAACCTAATTTAAATCAATTGTAGGGTTCCTCCAAAATGAAGAATAAATCACAAGAAAAATAGGAAATGTTATAAAAAAATTTTACCGAAATTTAAAAAATTTTAATTTTTCGAAAAATTTTGGGTATGCAGTTTTATAGACCATTAAATTGTAGTATAATGAAATGAAAGTTGCAAGTGGCTAAGGTATTGCGTGATTTTTCATCTGCATGCGAAATGGGAAATAAGTGCGTTTATTTTATTAATAAAAATCAACGGGAACTCTTAGACACTTGCACCTTGCTCTTTATTACAATTTTACAAATTACAAATTTAATGATATATTAAACTGCATATCCCAATTTTTTACTAAAAACCAAAAAAAAATTAATTTTGCTGAAAATTTTTTATAACATTTGTGACTTTTTTTTCGTTTTGGGAGAACCGAACAATTGTTTTCAACTAGTTTTGTAACATTTATTAGATGGAAAGTAGAATACATTTTCTTCAAAATTGCTACTTTTTCTGCACTTTGCACTAAAAAATTTAAAATAAAAATTCACAAATCAGGCTCAACTGAACACTTGCAAATTTTATAAGCTTTCATTAAAAAAAAAATTAAGGCTCCAGTGAATTATGAACACTAAATGTTAGTTTTGAAACTCAGCGTGCAACACGTACTGGGCCCAACTTTCCCTTTTCTTTTGAGAATTTTACTCGAAGTATGTATATTAATTTTTCTATCAGTAATATCAATGATTCGTGGTTTATAGATTGTACAAAGATTACCGATTAAATAGCAACCCTTAAGAGAGGTGCGAAACAAACTGGCGAAGGTGTTCATTATATTTTATAAGGGACATTTTTATTATTTTATATTCTCTGTTCAAAAATTTACCTCTGAAAAATCCACAGCTGATTTAAAGGACAGATTAAGAAATAAAGGACAAAATGCGTCCTTTATTTCGAAAAAAATTTTAAAGGACAGAGGGTTAAAATCAAGGACTGTCCTTTAAAATAAAGGACGGATGGTCACCGTACTCATAACCAATATACGTACAAACACATGTACATATATACATATGCACATCTGCTTTTGCTTAAGGTTATATTTTTTTTATTTTTTCTATCTAGATCCCTGACTCTACCCCTGTTCGTTCTAATAACATTTATGTTATTCTGTTTTCCTTTATCTTCATTTTTATCTTTATACTATATCGATAACAAAATCTATAGCAAAATCGATAACAATATTGGTAGCAAAATCTATTAGAAACTCGATAAAAATATCCATAACAAAATCGACAAAAATATTGATAAAAATAATCATAACAAAATCGACAAAAATATCGATAACAAAATCTATAAAAATATCCATAACAAAATCGATAAAAAATCGATAAATATCGATAATAAAATCGATAATAAAATCGATAACAACATCGACAAATATCGATAACAAAATTGATAAATATCAACAACAGAATCGATAAAAATATCGATAACAAAATCAATAAAAATATCCATAACAAAATCGATAAATATCGATAACAAAATCGATAAATATCGATAACAAAATCGATAAATATCGATAGCAAAATCGAAAAATATCTATAATAAAATCGATAAATATCGATAACAAAATCGATAAGAATGTCGATAACAAAATCGATAAAAATATCGATAACAAAATCGATAAAAAATATCGCTAACAAAATAGTTAAAAATATCGATTACACAATCGATAAAAATATCGACTATTATATCGATAATTTCTTAAAATATCGACAACAAAACTGATAACAATATCGATAAAAATGTCGATAAAAAGTGGATTATTTTATCGATAAGTGCCGAGAATTGCTAAAATCTCTAAAATACCAAAATAATTCCCAGATTGAGTCTCTGTGTCCCTCTCTATATCTTTCCTCTTTAATTACCTTTATTTTAATCTTTCTTCCCCTATCTCCATCTTTACTTTGATCGGTATCCTCATCCTCCTCTTTGTCTTTACTTTTATGTTTATCATTTTCTTCATCTATATAGTCCCCTTCACCTTTGCCCTTATCTATACTATATACAAAATTCAAACCCGAAAGAGCGTGAGAGCAAAACAGCCGATGTACTGAGTCGATTTCTATGATTCAAGTTTTAAAATGACAGTAGCAAACAGTGGTATTTTTAAAATGAAATTTTAATAATAAGTGTGTTTAATTAAAGTATTATGTTGATCAACAATACCACGCATTGCTAGACCATTTGCCTTTCACGCGTTTGTGTTCAGAGAGCATCAACAAACCACATACATATTTCTCTCTATTCTCTTTTATTTTTACAACGCTTTTAGCAACTTGCAATGTTGTATGTCCAGACCACCATTTTATACCATAAATATAGCAAAGGTATTTATGGCAAACCTAGTCTAGATATCAACCTCGTCCTAGGTATCATATCAAAGACGTACAATTAGAACTCTAAAGATAGATGTCGCCTCGCCAGACGAAGTAAAAAACATGCACTACATATGCTACAGCGGAAATGGACGACACGCCATTTCTTTAAATGAAATTAATTGCTGCTATATGTATGCATGTAACGGGTGATTTTTTTGAGGTTAGGATTTTCATGCATTAGTATTTGACAGATCACGTGGGATTTCAGACATGGTGTCAAAGAGAAAGATGCTCAGTATGCTTTGAAATTTCATCATGAATAGACTTACTAACGAGCAACGCTTGCAAATCATTGAATTTTATTACCAAAATCAGTGTTCGGTTCGAAATGTGTTTCGCGCTTTACGTCCGATTTATGGTCTATGGTGATGAGGCTCATTTCTGGTTGAATGGCTTCGTAAATAAGCAAAATTGCCGCATTTGGAGTGAAGAGCAACCAGAAGCCGTTCAAGAACTGCCCATGCATCCCGAAAAATGCACTGTTTGGTGTGGTTTGTACGCTGGTGGAATCATTGGACCGTATTTTTTCAAAGATGCTGTTGGACGCAACGTTACGGTGAATGGCGATCGCTATCGTTCGATGCTAACAAACTTTTTGTTGCCAAAAATGGAAGAACTGAACTTGGTTGACATGTGGTTTCAACAAGATGGCGCTACATGCCACACAGCTCGCGATTCTATGGCCATTTTGAGGGAAAACTTCGGAGAACAATTCATCTCAAGAAATGGACCGGTAAGTTGGCCACCAAGATCATGCGATTTGACGCCTTTAGACTATTTTTT
>NW_023458564.1:11854699-11856031 GCF_013731165.1 Rhagoletis pomonella | reverse complement strand
TCAAATAAAGAACCGATGAGATTTTGCAAATTTTATGCGTTTTTTTTTAAAAAAAAGTTATCAAGCTCTTAAAAAATCACCCGTTACTAAACTGTCGATATTTTTGATAGTATAAGAAAAAACTATCAATGAGTATTGATAGTCTAAAAAAATGAAACTATCGATAGTTTGACAACTCTAGTAGGTTGATATTGAAAATGGGCGAAAAAAGCAAAATTCTACGATATTTCCGTAAGTATAGTTATAAATTTTTTTCGAAAATGGACGTGGCACCATCCACTCAGTTAAAGTATTCAACGACAATCTTCAACCTGTAGGAAACTCAACTAACTATACATGAACTATAATTTGTAATCGACTACTCTGCGTACATATGTACATACAAAGCTATCAACAGGTAACGGGGTCAATCTAGACTTCTCTTTAGGATAAATATTTAACTCAGCAATAACTGGGAGTCATCGAGGGAATCCAGCGTGGGCAGATGATTCTGTTCTCTCCTTCGCGACTGCGCACAGTGATATTTGATACCCATTTTGTGCCCATAATTTAAGAAACGAGTGCATTCACCTAAATTCAGATGTACAGGGATTTTTGAGGTCGCTGAATTCGAATCTGAAGTCAAAATAACAAAAACAAAACGGCCGATCCAATATGGCGCCGAAAATTAAAAGAAATTTGCTTGAATTTGAAAAAATATTTATTTAATTCACGTAGTATTGAGTTATATTAGGGTTTTTAAGTTTGTATTTCAAACTCTTAAATAAAGATGCTATTGAATTATAATATAATCATGTTTACGAGTATCTTACACGAAATTGGCTAAAAAACATTAATTAAAAACAAGCAAAAACGTGTAAGTTAGGGCGGAGCCGAACATTGAATACCCGGCGCAAGTAATAAATATAGTTTTTTGACGTTCAGTTAGATGTAATGAGATAAACTTATATTTTCCAAAAATTCCATAAAAATCTTACTTCTTTTTAAGGGATTGTTGTTAGTATCAAATTTGAGTAAATTAGCATTTTTAAATTTAGAAACATCAAAGTTTCAATCTTTTCAGAAATTTACCGTTAAATGAAAAGTGGGCGTAATTTTACCCCGATTTCGATAATTTTCAACGTTTTTATTTTATGCGCCAAGCACAATAATCATACCGAGTTTCGCATAGGTAGCTATAAGTGAGCGGTGCCACGCCCATTTTCCAAAATTTTATCATAAACATATTTTTTGCTAACGAATTATTTCAAACGTCAATTTTGAATAACTTAGCTTCAGTATTTACTTGTCAATGTTATTGTGGCTTGTTAACATTTTATTTTTAATATTTTT
>NW_023458564.1:11845148-11854689 GCF_013731165.1 Rhagoletis pomonella | reverse complement strand
CTTATTCAACCAACTACTATCAAGTGCAGCTGATTTGCCGCTATTTACTGTTTTATCGAAGATTCCTTATTTTTCTAAAATACCGTTATATGGGATATGGGCGTGGTTATTGTCCGATGTTAATTTTTTTTGACCATTTGGTATGCTGTACCAATGCCAACAACTGTGCCAAGTTTGGGAGTAATTAGTGGAGCGGTTACCAATATATGCACATGTAATCATAAGTGGGCGTGGCTACGCCAATTTTCCGAAAATTTTTGCTATTCTTATTTTTCTCCTAAAATGATTGAAAATATAAATTTTGAGTGAATAAGCTTTGGTAGTGACTAAAAAATCCCAGTTTTCGTATTTCTGAAAATTACCGTTATATGGGAGATAGGCGTGGTTATTACTACTAGCCGATGCCGATGCCGATTAATCGGTCGGACTCTAATACTCACCCCTCAGTGGAAAGCGGAAAGTGAAATCGACTGCGTCCAAGCAAATATAAAGAAAAATGCTGACTGTCAAAAGGCATTTTTCTTGTATCGAGTTAATAGAGCCAATAGGTGCCGTCACATTCCTTCCGGCAAATCCCCAGCCATGTTGTTGCGTAGAATAAAGAAGTTGTGAGCATCAAATCTGGACTATTCATTTGGCAGCTATTGAGTCACCATAAGCCGGTAATACAAAATCATTACACGTAAGTCAACCATTTTCTTGCCACCATCCATTGGAAACGAGCTATCCATCAACCGTAAATAAAGATTCCTGTTTGGACCGACAAACTAAGGTCAAGCAAATCATTGGCGCCAACGTGGGGCGAAAAAGAATAAGTTTTTGTTGAACATAACCACACTTAAGCCCGGCATAAAATAACCGCTTGCTCAGCTGAGGGAATAAAGCAACTTCATCATCGAATCAATTTAATACATCATAAAATCAGATTTAAGAAAAATTAAAATCTTTTAGTCGTTTTTCTCATTTTGTTGGTCACAAAATTGTACGTCGGTGAACCATACATATTCGAGTTTAATACATTTTTGATATATTTTTTCTTTTAGAAATTCGACTATTATAAACCATTATTGAGATTGAATTTTGGTTCGTTATTATCTTTTGAATTCATAATCACTGTAAATCAATATCGCCCCCAGTCTTCACACGGCATGATTTAACTGATTTTTATTGGAGCTCGTTTTCAATCAAAATTTTTGTGAATATTTTGATTATTTATTTCCGCGGGGGTGAATGGTGATCGATCTGCGATGCGAACACCATTGATCAGCAGTCATAACCATTCTTGTTCAGTTCAGTTCGCCAATCCTGAAAAGCAAGTTAATAGAATTTTTTTTAATCAAGTAACACCAGACATCGACGGTCAAGATTTTTGAACCGATAATTTTTCATTTCGTCTTTCGGTATAAGTTCAAGCAACGTAACACGGTCAATATTAATTGAACCAAACTATTAATTTTCCTTTATTTTTTTGTAACTTCTTTGGGTATTCATTCCCAATAAAATTTGAAACTCGTATCAAATTAATCTCGTTTAACATTCTCAAACTGGTTGAATATTCTCAGTCTGATTTGGTCTTCCGGTAAATTCGGGGGTGGATAGTCTTGATCTCTGTTGCGTACCTTTTTGGCGACAGAAGGGACCGAAGGAGATACAGGAAATACTCCCAAGTATTCAAGGCCTTCACTGCATCCCGGGAGCAAACAACTTGGTCCATAAAAAGATTCGGGCTAGTGCGTTAAAAGCCATTCTCAGCCCACGTTCGGTAAAATACTAAAGAAAATTTGGACCGAAAATCACATGAGACATACAACCAATTGAGCGTGAATTTTTTGTTAAACTAATTAGATTGAAAGCAATATTCAAATAGTGATCGATTTATGCGGCATTATTTTTTTAATTGGATATTCGAAACTAACATAGATTGGTTTTCGCTGATTAGGCTTAGACACAATCATAGAATCATAATAATAATAAACTGAAGTAAATGCGGTATTGATTTTAAATCGAGTACCGCCATCTTATAACTCAGACCATAATAGCACGGACTTTAAGTCTACCGTTGGTAGAATTTTTTTAATAATCTGAATTTACAACTTGGTATTTTAGTCTTTGAACATGGAATTGTTTCCTATTCTCGATGCAACTTATTTGACAGACGAACAGCGACAGATAGAAGGGGAGATATATAACCCATATCCAACGCCGGTTCAATGGACCGACACCGAAATAGCCGCCCTCAATGGTAAAATATCTGCTTACGTTGGCCAACCATGGTTGACAAATTCCTATGCCATACACCAAATGAATGAGTTGGAAATACGTGAGAGAGCATATCGGGAACTGAAGGCGAATGAGGTGTTAACACCTCAGGGTCGTCTTCATCAAATGATACATTATTGTTATCGAACCGCTCGGTTGAAGTTAAAACCCAAGTCGGCTTCACGCCAGGCAGATCTGATCGGAAAATTTCAGTCGAAGATTCGAGAGCTTCGGATATCTTCACCGGATACGGGAATCCCGACGTGCGATCCCCAATTAAGTTTGAACTCGACCTTCGGTTTTGAGAATGAACGGGGAACGATGAGTTCAACTCAAAATACTGTTCCATCACAATATTTACCCTTAATCATACCAGATTCGATTCCAAACCAGAATATACCGACTTCGGTTCAGGCAACTGAACCACGGTATACCCTGACGACCAGTACGGTTAATTCAAATGCTCAACCAGCCGTTCTCAATTCAGTGTAAGGCGGAACGGAAACAACACCCTCATTACACCAACTGTCTGTAATGGTGTCTGAGTTGTGAGAGCCCAAACACAGATGCAGCAGCAAATGATCCGTGATCGGATTTAGTTACAGACACAAATTCCTGACGTTCGTGATGTGAACCAAACCATGCCAACGACCTGGAATTATACCTGGATACCACCCTCGGTGGATCCTCTGCATGGTTCTTTGAGTGGTTCTGCAACCTTACAAACTCGAACGATCAATACCTACCGTGGTGTTAGAACGTCTCATATCCAAGAATCAATTAATCAACCATCTCATTTATATCCGAATTATTCGCTATCCGGTCCACCACAATCACGACCTAACTAAGCCACTGTATTCGACGAATCTTCCCAAGCGGATGCAATGGATAGGAAATTCAGACGCTTACCATCATGGATGGGACGTGCTCAATTCTATTTTCATGTGAACGAAAATTTTCTATCGGTTGAAGATTATTTGGCTATTATTGGCCCATTTCGATATAAGATTGGAGTACCCGACCATGAATTGGTTACGCGTTTGGTACCCACACTCACGGGGCCGCTCGACAATGGTACTTCACCGAACTGAGAAACTTCGGAGATTATCAAGATTTTAGCACGAAACTTCGTGCTCGTTTCCTCAACAAACATACTCGGGCCCAAGTAATAATGTCATATGCACAGATTAAATTCGATCCACGCTCGCAAACCCTGCTGAAACATATCAATGACCTGACATTCCAATTGCAGGGTAATTCCTGTGGTCTGGATGAATGGGGCCACCTCGATATCATCATTGGTACCTTATCCGATCATCGGCGTGAACTCTTCCACTCTCGACAAGTCCACACGTTGGAGCAATTGGGTGAGTTCGCTCAGCGAATTGCACCACATTCGTTCATTGTTGCCACACCCCGTCCGGAAAGGACCCGTTCGGATAGACAGCGATCAGCGCCACGGGAAATTTCGGCAATACATGATTCACCGGATGAGTCTTCACATTCGGAATATACCGCTTCGTTTCCTGGATCCAACTCCGCTGACCGGGAATGTGCATACGTGAACAAGCAAAAGAAACCAATTAAAGTATCTCAGAAACGTAGGTATTCGAAACCAGTCGAGGATTATAAAAATGACAGAAATCCAAAGGAGAATGATACGAAAGTAGGAACTATCGTCAACCCATTTCTCGCTGTTGAGGGCGACGAAAATATACGATGTGGATAATGTCTCGTGTGGGGGGATCACTTCAAAAAGTGTCGAACCCAACCGAATGGGGTGATCTGCTACAAATGTACACGACCGGGGGTTACGTCTGATAAATGCCCGTGTTCAAAAAACGCGTAAGGGAGTCGATTGCGAATAGTGGTCTATCGTACTCAGAATCCACAAGCTTTTCTAAATCCACTGTCTCTAACAGTCCTCATTCGACCTATGTCCCTCTACAAATCGACAAATCTTCAATACCGAATTCCAGTAATGATTCTACTCTGATTCTTAACGAGTATAATCAAACTCAAAGGGATGGCAGAGAACAATCAATCCAATGTTCGAAACGAACACCACCAATTACCAAACCTACTTCAGCTCCAGTCCCTAATCACAATCAAGACGAAGACAACAAAGTTAACCCACCACGACTCCGCGATGTTTTCTTTATCTCAGAAAAATGCTTGACATACAATATGCCGAACGATTGTCGCGATTATCTCACCGCTATGGTTAACAATCAGTCTCATGCGGTTTTACTCGATGGTGGAGCCGAAGTCACAGTCATTTCACAAACACTTTATGAGAAGTACCAATGGGGGCAGATGCAACCTACCAAAAGCTTCATTGGTCTTGCCCATAATTCGATTTCTTTTAAGGCCATTGGTAAAGTGGATATATTATATACGGTCGGTAGTCTTACCCGACTGGTGCCAACTCTTGTCGTACCTATCTCACTGAAACACCCAATTATGGGACGGACATTCCTTGAGGCCTTCTTTTTCAAACTGGTGCAGAACCAAGAGAAAGTTCAACGATTTTTAAAACGTACAGCCGAAGGTGATACTGAAAAAGTTGCATCCGCTAAACTCGAAATGGTTACGGCGGATAGATTTATTAATTTTTGTAACCAGACACCAGGGAGTGGGAAAGAACAAGCTCAGGTATCTTCTATGAGTAAGGATCTGGAGCCAATTGACGCTTCTACACTCGGTTTAGAGGGCGACATAGATACCCCAAAACTAACTAGCGTCAGCCTTCCACACAATCTCACCCCAGATCAAAGACAAACTCTCTCAAACTTTTTAATCAAACTCCTGAGTCTGATCCTTTAAATGTCACTAATCAGATCGAACACGTAATTGAGACGGGTGATGCAAAACCCCTCATGAAACGCCAGTATTCAGTATCGCCATATGTGGCTGAACAAGTTCAAGCCGAATTGGATAAAATGTGTAGTCGTGACATCATTATGACCATCGAAGAAAGCCCTTGGCGGTCAAGAAAGATGGAACGTGTCGCGTGTGCTTGGACGCAAGAGAATTGAATAAAATCACCGTTTCAAATGCCTATCCAATGTAAGGGAATGGTGATAAAAATTTTAAGTTTTCATTATTTCATTTCATGGGATATTTTTATGTTTTCGTTACGCTGTTTATAATTTTTTCATTTGTGTCAGTTGTTATTTATTAATTTTTTTCTGTGCGTAATTTGTATACCAAATCTTCGTTGATAATATGATCACTTCGTTTGATAAGATGTTGTAAACTCTCTCTTCATTTTAATTATCCGGATTTGGATAAGTGAAAACATTAACAAAAAATTTCTCTTGTAAAGCTTTCCCAAACGCTTTCCGTTTCGAACCAGTTATGTAATATTTCATTTAATTCAAATATTTTCAGTTTACTTTATAATTCTATTGAGAGTATTTCCAAATCAAGATTCTTAAATACCATGATAAAAGCATAACAAGGTAAAACCATTGAGAGGCAGTCTGACGTTGCCAATAATATAATTTTAAAATCAAAACTCAAACTCACACACACATTCTCATTTTCAATCTCAAACAACAACAATTGTGAACAATTTAATTTTTTTTATTTTCAATTTTATATTATTTTAAAATGTTGGCAAACGTCAGAAAAAAATCATGGCCGACGAATTGAGAGAATGAATTTACCTTGTAATGTTTTTATCATGTTAAATACCTTTCGTTTGGTACTCATATTGTAACATTTCATTTTTTTATCAATTTAATGGAGTTTTATTTTCAAACAGGTGGCAAACCTCTTCAAACATATTTTCGACCGTAAGTCTTATATTGCAATATTTCATTTCTTTAATCAATTTAACTGAGTTCAAATTTTCAAATAGGTGGCAACCCTCCTCAAAGGCATTTCCAGCAGTTATCTTTCTTAAACCTGCTTAATTTTGTACCCACATTGCAACATTTCATTTATTTTATTAATTAAACTGAGTTAAAATTTTCAAATAGGTGGAAGCCCTCGTCAAAGATATTTCCAACAGTTATCTTTATTAAACCTCTTTAACCTAATACCCATATTTTAATAATTCGTTAATTTTATCAATATATTTGGGTTTAAAATTTTTCAAATAGGTGGCAACTCTCCAATTTTTTGCGGTATCATTGGTTCTGGTATTAACCGAACAATACAAAAAAAAAATTATTCAAATCGGTTCAGCCGTTCTCGAGTTTTGACGACCGTGACATACGAACACAACATTTTTATTAATATAGATATATAAGAATAAGATAAGATATAAGATTGTTGACTGTTGCATTGCGATAGCTTTCTTCAATTTCTTTGTTGCTAACTGACTTAAATAAACAAATTATATCTAAGTCGTATCATTAATTGGACTTTAAGATAGTCGAAGAACCTAACCTGTAGCTATTCAGTTTATGGGGTTTTCGGATCTTACCGTGAGCGCCCTTCGCTGCTGATAAGACGCATATATTTCAAAGCAGGCGTAACTCCGCTCCCCTTACAGTCGTTAATCTTACATGAGCTTAACATTATAGCATAGTTAGTAAGAATGATGTATTCCTTAACTGAATAAAAATAAATAAATAAATAAATAAAGTACTGTCATGCTAGTCTTTCGGTGCAAAACAGTATTTGATTTGCTTTGCTAGGAAATAAGGTACACCACTTTTAAAGAAAAAATGTCCAATGTGTGGTTCGATTTTAATCTTTGACCCCAACCAAAATTCCACATTTCACATTCGTGAATGAACTTTCAATTTTTCAATTATTTTACAATTCCTTTGAGTAATTGAACGAAAAGAACAAAATAAAGTACTCTTGTAATTCCAGGTAGTTTTTCAATTACTTTGAAAATAATTTGGAACGAAATTACATTACTATCAGGCAATTAATTTTAATTGTAATATGCAATTCCTTGTAATGGAACTGAAAGAAATAATTACATTTGGAACTACTTCTAAGGAATTGAAAAAGTCACCAATTATTTTGCTATGAACTAAAGGAATTGATTTCTACTTACAATTACTGAGAAATGTAATTGTGATGTAACTTAATTTAATGATGTAATGTAGATCGATTTTCCGTCATCCCTTGTCAAATTTGGTTTGGAGACAAACCAGTTTCGGCGTTGTGTGATCTTCAGTGTCTTGCGATGACGGAAAATCGTTCCACGTTACATCATACTCCTACCCTGGCGGAAACACCAACAACGAAAATAAGAATAATTTAATTTTCCCAGATCTGACCGCTAATTTATATTTCAAAGGCAGTTACTCCAAATTGTTCCCTTACTTGCTGTCTAAATCGTGTTCACATGAAGCGATTTTACAGGAAATTTTAGAGGCGATTAGTTGAATCAAAAGTTGGCTGCCCCAACTTCATTGGATGCTATTAGCTGAAAGACCGTTCACACCAGGCGATCGTTGCTTTCAAGTAAAAGTTGCCTGTAAAATCTCCTCATGTAAACACCGTATAAGCACACAGCAAATATTAACATTTAACCCCATTTCCATAAGAAGGTACGGGCAATCAATACAACTCGAAATGATGTCAAAAACAAAAGAGTACGAGTAAGAACATAATGGGGATTAATATACAACGAGAACGGTAAGACGGGATAGGGTCTGTAAATTTCCACGAGCGAAAAGCAAAGCGTGGAAAACCCTCTGAGAAGACTCTAACGTGTTAGTATTAGTTACATGAAGAAATATCCAAATAAATACAGCGTGTTGCAGCCTGGACCGAATAAAAGACCTGTACAAAAATTTGGAGGTCTAGGATCGGAAAACGAAGAATATTTACAACGTATAAATGCCAACATGGCAAAAGATTTAGAAATGAGTTGCTATGAAGCTAAAGGTGTTGTCCAGGAACACTTTTTGATGTGACGAATAATGAAGAATAGAAAAAGTATTCAAAAATACAAAATACAATTATTGCTTAAAAAATGTTTATAATACAAATACCAAATACTCTTTTGAAAATGTATTTAAGTATAAAATACAAATACGTATTTTGTATTTGTATTTGAAATATTTAACAATTCTGGATGTCTAATCCACTTCAAAAATACAGAATGAAAGCCTAAACCCGCAAGCTTAGCTATCGAAATTCGATGAGATACATACCCTCTCGAAATTCATATAAATGGCATCAATTTGGTATCGCCTTTGGAAGGTTTACAAAACTATACTCCGTAAAAACAGCACAGTATGTTTTATCCTTTACTATACATAAACTTAAAGAGCTTAGATATGTTAGTAATCGACCTACAATTCGCAATTAAATTTTTATCGCCGCTTTTGAGAATCGCCGTAACAAAAGTCAGTTTCAAGTCACCCAGAAAAAGAGTACAACCTTTAGATAAGATAACACATCCTTATTGGTGGAAAGTTTTAAATAAACAATACCATTAAATACATCCTTGTTTATCAAAATTCAATTTCCCAAGTTGAGAGAACTAGAAAAAATAAAATCAACACTAATGTTAGTTGCAACCTTTTTACATAATTTTCAGTGAAGTATGTATCTGTAAAAAAAGCTGGTAATAACTTTGGCATCGACTCCATTTCGACTATGAATATGCCCCTATATTTGTCCGAAAGTAACACCGTACTCGTCACACACTGTAGGCACTCGAACTAAATAACAGTTCCTATGCAATGCTGATCAATGTGTAGATACAAGAATGATAGAATACAAGATTGCGCCGATCGCAGCAGAATTCGTGAGAGTAATTTTGGTGTGACGTCATTGTAGAGTTGACAACTGAGAGCGGCGACAATGAGGGCGACTAGTGATGTGCTGAATTGTCCCCAATACTCGGTACCCAATACTTAAAAAAGATTTCGGTACCCTATACTTCCTTTTCGGTATCCGATACCGATTATTTACATTAAACCCTCGCCATTATATGCATTTCAGGTTTAGAAAAAACTTTCATTACTAATTTATATGATATCGGCTAAAACACTTGAACTTATCGCCACAGAAAAATATTATTTTATCAGTTTTAACCTTAGTCGATCCAAGGTTCAAGAAAAATACTTTGACGGATGAAGAAGCCTTTCAGGGGAGAGATTCTGTAGCCAGTTAGCGACAAGTTTCGGATCGATATCGCACTTGCTGACTTACAAATATTTGATATCAAACGTCGACAAAACCGATACCTATTCGAAAATTGTCGTTAACTGGTTACAGAATCTGTCCCAGGCCTACAAAAATGATATCGTCCAATTCAGCTGGAACAAAAATGCTTCAAACAAGTAAGGGTTTCTCTGTA
>NW_023458564.1:11805357-11835148 GCF_013731165.1 Rhagoletis pomonella | reverse complement strand
CGTAAAAGGGGTGTAAAGGAAACATGATTGCCTATTTATATAATGATTTCCCAGGGACGTGAACCGGATGAAAAATTTGGTCGGTTCGGTTCAGCGGTTCGAACCGTTGTTGCGCTTTTGGATTGGTTCTTCAAAGCGGTTTTCTTGGTCTTTGAACCGGGTTTTCGGTTCGGTTCAACGGTTCGAAAAACAAAAAAATAAGGCGCGAATTTAAGTGTCAAGTGTCAAGTGTTAAGGGTCAAGTGAGATGGGCTGCCTTTACATTTGATATTGTCCCATGGTAAAAAACATGGTAGGTATTACCATGTTTAACAAAATGAAGAAAAAGTAGGTACATTTATCTAGTGAAAATTGGCTGAAACGAACTTTAAACCTTTTCGGTTCGGATCAAACATTTGTGGAAAATGTCGGTTCGCATAATGGTTCAGTTAATTAATAGGAAAAAGCGGTTTTCCGGTTCAAAACCGGTTCGGTTCAAAACCGGTTCACGTCCCTGTTATTTTCAAATAAATTGATACATCATTTATTGCAATCGCACAAAAATTGTCCAAGTTAGGCAACTTTTCTTATTATTGTGATTGCAATAAATGATGTAGTAATTTATTTGAAAAAAAATTTAATTTTACATAGTAATCCATTTTTTGAAATTGTAGAAATTAGCGATGGTCGAAATTAGAAAAAAAAAATTTGAAACAAACTTTTTTTTTGTTATTTGCCCGATGAAAATTCTCAACAATCCAAGTCTGACAATAAATTATTATACATCGTTTTAAAGGCCTATAAATCCTCTTTTCGCGACATGTTCGATCTTCATAATTGAATGAAAAATAGTCGTTCAAAAAGTGATAAATCTACAAAACCATATTCTCTGACCTAAAATAACAAGTCGCGACCTCTAAATGATTTATAAAGAATCTGTTAACATAGACAATAATATTTCTCATAGAAAGAAGGAAAACTAGGGGGTAGTGTTTTAAAATAAAAAAAAAAATCGATGGGCACCCTAATGTGTATGTACACACACATATATATGGATAAGTACATATGCAAACATGCATCGTATCAAACATGCATCTATACTTACCCAGTGGGAATTAGGAGCACGTAATAATACCTTATTAGCAACTTACTCTTCACCTGGCAGTCATTACCATTTCCCTGCCGAACGTCCCTTACTTTTACAAAGGCATGGCCGCCTTATGTAAGTAGGAATTTAGAATGTACATTTGGTATCAGACATACTTCTGAGCCGCTATACAAAGTAAGTTACGTGTAATGCAGAGCAGTCGCTCGGAGTAGTTCGGTGCTTGGAAATAACTTCGGCTGCACGTTATTTTGCAACTGACAACGTAATGTGTCTTCGGAGGTGTTCATTTTGCCCTTTACTAGTAGATGACATTAGCCATGATGACAATTTTGGTACTAAAAACTGAAAGAAAGCATGGCTTACCTCGGAAGGTGCTTACCTATTTTCCCAGTGGGTATGTACATATTTATTTATGTACCAGTATATGTAAATAAAAAAATAAAATTTATTTATATTTATGTATGTATATACGTACATAAATTCAAAATACATAGGTGCATACAAACATATGTATGAATGTAAATACTCTGTTGTTTGTCTGCTTATTTATGAAACCACTGATGAATAATAATATCTCTATTCTTCAATTGTTCATTTACATTCCCATATCGTCTCGGAATAATCTTAATTAAGCATGCATGCCAATACGACAAAAAAAAACTAAATCTTATACAGGGTGTCCCAGAACTCAACGTCAAGCCGAAACGGGGTGACAGGATTGATTGTAACAATCATGAGAAAAATCAGAAAAAATCTATCCCATGCAGTTAGAAAAACCTAGAAATTTGGTCCAACTATAACCATTTTTCGGTTATTGTGGTTAATTTTTATTGTTTTTGTTCATTTAAACTTTGGAATCTTAACCCTAAATAACATTTCTAGAACCTAAGTCAAAAATAATGACACAATTGCCCCAAGTTTTCTAGAATTAAGACTATTTGTTAAACTATGAATTTAAAATTTGTATAATTTGTCGACTTTGAAAAAAAATGTACTAAAGTGCCTTGACAAGTACCACTAAAAGTTTGCGCATTTAAACAGGATTGTAAAATGGTACAATACTTGTTATTTTCATACTAAAAAAAAAACGAGTAAAAAAAATTTAAACCTCAAGTAACCCGATTTTTGCTAACCCATTTTACTCAGTTCAAATGTTTTTTATTCGCACAAGCTCTTGGTAGGTTCTTAATATTACGGCAAAATGAGGAGAGAGATGGATAGTTGACATGTTTGCCATGAGCGAGCGAGATAGATAGTGACGCCACTTTTACCAAAGTCAACAAAAATAAGCAAAAATTAATAAAATAATGAAAAATCTTGACCTAGTTTAGTTTAGGTTTATTGGAATAAAAGTCAGATAGGGAAATAACATTTTGTATTATAATAAATGTTCAAATTGTTCATATCCTCGAGAGTGGATTTTCTCAGCAGCTTTAGAAATTCGTTCACGCAGCTCGGCTATGCTCTCAATATTTTCAACCAAATTTATGTGGCATATTCGATCTATCATACAGATGGTCTATGCGAAGTTTTCCCAAATTCGGAAAAGGAGGCGTGGCACCACCCATACTAACTAAAATATAAACATAAGTGAACGTTTTTGGTGTGACCATATAACTTGAAAACGGCTTCACCGATTTTAACCAAATTTATGGGGCATGTTCGGGCTGTCGTGCAAATGGTTTATGTGAAGTTTGCTTGAATTCGGAAAAGGGGCGTGGCGGCTGTATTTTATATATAAAAATTAGTGAGTTAGCTTATAACTTGAGAACGGCTTCACCGAAGTCAACCAAATTTATATATCATATTCGGGCCATCATGCAGATATTATATGTGGAGTTTGCCCAAATTTGGAAAAGGGGGCGTGGCATATGTATCTTATGTATAACAAGTGAGAAAGTCTAAGTTCGGGCGGAGCCGAACATTAAATACCCGGCGCAAGTATTAAATATATGTTTTCCACCTTTCCGAAAGCTACCGCTACATGATAAAACTAAAATTTAAAGCATTTCTGAAATTTACCGTTATATGAAAAGCGGGCGTAATTTTAGTCCGATTTCAACAATTTTCAACGTGGCAAGCACATACCGAGTTTGGTACAAATTGCTAGAACGGTTAAAGAGATACATATATGTGATCATAAGTGGGCTGTGCCACGTCCATTTTCCAAAATTTTATCATAAACGTATTTCCTGGTAAAGAATTGTTGCAACCACCAATTTTGAATAAATTGGCTTTAATATTTACTGATTTATCGAGGGTTTCGTATTTCTCGAAATTACCGTTATATGGGATGTGGGCGTGGTTATTGTCCGAATTTAAAAATTTTCGGCCATTTGGTATGCCGTACCAGGGTAAACAACTGTGCCAAGTTTGGAAGAAATTGGTGCAGCGGCTACCAAGATATACTACATGGATACGCCCATTTTCCAAAAATTTTTAATATTCTTATTTTTCGTCTAAAAGTTATTCTAAATGTCAAGCTTGAGTGAATTATCTCAGTAGTTACTAAAATATCGCAGTTTTCGTATTTCTGAAAATTACCGTTATATGGGAGGTAGGCGTGGTTATTGCCCGATTTCGCCTATTTTCAATGCCATCCATCCTACGCCCAAAAGAAGTGCATGTACCAAGTTTCGTTTAGATATCTAAATTTTTACTCGAGTTATCGTGTGCACAGACGGACGGACGGACAGACAGTCACCGCTTAATCGATTTCTCTTTTCATTCTGATCATTTATGTATACATTTGTCTATATCTATCTCGATTCGGTTTGCCTGTTACAAACAACCGTTATGTGAACCAAGTTATAATACCCTTGTGCACAAGTGCGCTCGGGTATAAAAATAAGTACACGTTTTTGGTGTGAACTTGTAACTTGAGAATGGCTTCACCGAATTTAACCAAATTTATACGGCATATTCAGGCTATAATGCAGATGGTTTATGTGAAGTTTACCCGAATTCGAAGAACGGGATGTGGCACCTGGCATACTAACTAAAATTTTTATGTTGTATATCTCTTGAAATATTTGTGGTAGAGTACTGGAAATTGGTATAGAGGTATGTCAAATAATTCCATACTCATGGAGAAAAATGGGCGGTATTGGAAAAGAGGGCGTGGCACTTCCCATCTTATATACAAAAAATAAGTGCAATATTTCAACCAAATTTATACGGCATAGTTGGGCTATTATGCAGATGGTGTGTGTTAAGTTTCCCCGAATTCGGAAAAAGGGGCGTGGCACCACCCATACTAACAAGAATTTTCATCTGGTATGTCTCTTGAGATATTTGTGGTAGATTACTGGAATTGGTAGCTATACGTAGCCTGTTCAAAAGTTGGCATTCCAAATTGTTTATTTATTCATACCCAAGATGGAAAAAGAAAAAATATTGTATATCCAAATGTGTTGGATTAAAATTTACAAAAAGGATCAAAAATTTTGAAATAAAACAAATGGTAAATTTTCATATAGAAAAATTTCAGGATTTTCATTCATTTTTCAATATTTGGTGTAAAGAAGCACACTGGGGTACCGCTTGGAAAAAAATAAAAAAGGAAACCAGACAAATATGGCTATGAAATTTTTCTTGGCATAAAAGATGCGTATTAAAAATTCAGATGAGCAAAAGAGCATGCGTACATACTTTGTACATATTTGCAAAATCGTGTAGTTTTGAGGATTTGTGCTGCATTTCCTAAAGTTTACTTTATTCCAAATGTACATTTATACGAACATACTTATATATTAGAGGGATGCATGAATTCATTCAAAACGGCATATGAATGATTTTGGCTTGAATTTTTTTTTTTTATTTGAGTGAATACTGCTCTGTTATGAGTGTTGTCATAAAAATATTTAAATAGTGCGAAGATAAATGGAATTGAAATAATAAAACATCTATTAAAATACGAACAAACTTGTTTGTAGAAAAAGCTATAACCAAAATGGGTTTGAATCAAGGCATATTCAACAAGGTAGAAGTGACAATTCAGTCGAGCTCTCTCATACCTGACTGTAATGTCAAAAAACGTAAACAAAGAAATTAACCCTTTGTTATGCATGCACCATATTTGATAGAATTCAATATCTATGAAATGAAAGTTTTTGTTAATATGAAAATATTTAAAATCACATTAAAATCGGCTTCATTTTAGTTTTTGTATTTTCGTTTAATGTATGTAAATGTGGAAATGCATACTTACTCAAAATTACACACTAAATGAAACACAATTATTTGAAAGACCCGTTTTGGCAATTTTCTTGTTTTTATTAGCCCAATGTTTTTGAGCATTTATATTTTTATTCAAATACTTAATTCTAGAGTATATTCGACATTAACAAAAAAAAAAAATTTATTCTTTCTTCTAAATTTACATCGGAACTTAACTTCAATAATTCAGCTATTAGATTTTTGCAATGCGAAATTCCTTTCCAATGAATTTATTAAAAATTACTTCCAGTTTCTTTATGTCCACAAGGAATTCTGGTTTAGGTTTTATCATACCACCATTTGAAATTTGGTCTATCCATGTATATGAGTGGGAGATTTTCTCTCATATTCAGTAATGCTTAATTTCCGTATGATAAATCCAGCTATGTATGAAAAGTAAAAACACGACTCTTTGCACATGGCTTTATGAAAAAAGGAAAAGGGATGTTAAGAACCAGAAAGTCGAATTTATAACAGTAAATGGTGATCTAAAGCGGTAAATTTAGTGGAACGAAATTGTATCATGGTGTTTGCTTATATGTATATGTTAATGTACTCGTGGATCCGGTCGTGCTTGTTTATGGCAGACTTACTTAGTTTGGTTCTGTGCATTAACAGCTAACTTCGTCCCCACAGAAACCTCAGGAACGGCCGACACTTCAGATAACTCAAGTATTGAGGAATTGTATGGTAGAGGTACGCACCTGGGAAAAAACGCGTCCGCTTGGAAATACTCGGCTGTGATGGGCAACAAATAAAGTCACTGCCCACTAAAATGGTGTTCGCACACATGCGAAGAGTCTCCTAATGGAACACCGCAGCTACTTGCCCACCGTTGTCGCTTCACTTGACAATTAGGAGGTTTAAAATAACGCACAAGTCGGTTTTCCTGGCTCTTGCCACACAGAGCGCACCGCTCGTAATTCATTTTCATTTTATTTTTGTATGTATGTATTTGAAATCAGTCGCACAGCTCAAAATTGAAATTTGAAATTAAAAAATTAAAATTTTGAATTGTATAGGGTTAGAGGTTGACATTACAGTTGCAGTTCAAAAGAGAGAAATGTCGAAATCACTTCTACCTTGTTATGTCTTGGTTTGAATGCTTTTCATTCGCATACTCCCATTTGAAGATAGAAAATTTAAAACAAAATGTATATTCATAAATTACAAAATTGAAAGCTGGCTAGAAGTTTTAATCAACTCATGTATAGGTCTATTACATATGAATATGTAAATTGTACACAGTGCGTTAAGAAATGAAAGCCACTGCTGCTTTGTAGCTGAAATGTTTTGAAACTTTATGGGAGCAATGTTTTCACACAGTGTGACCACGTTACCCTAGGCGAGATTGAGCATTTAATTTAAAATATTTATAGAAATATTCGGCCCGGAACTACCCATATTAAAAATACTTCATATTTCAAAAACTTCTGTTTACTGTTCAAATATTACAATAACAGAGCAAAGTACCATTTGCTTGAGAACATATGTATTTCTTTAGCTTAAAAAAAAGGTACTGCGAAATTTGCCTCAAACTGCATTTTTGAAACAATAGATTTGCTGGCGTATTACTAGTGCACTCTGATGTAAAAAACAATCATATTTCGTTCGAAATTTTTCTGAACTCCATTTTGCTTAAATTGCAGTGAGGTAGCCGTTATTAACCTGAAAGATGATATTATGTATTTTGAAGGGAATGCTTCAAAAATTGATTGAAATCAAATCCGTTTCGCGGAAGTTATCGAGTTGGCGAAGACTTTTAAACTTCATTTTTCACAGGATATTACTTTTTCTAACCTTTTTTCAAAACCAATTTAGCCCCGCTTTTTATGATAAACTGCCCACACTGCTCTTTACAAACCTCGCATCTCATTATGGGATTTTTAGCTAAATATAATTTTATGGTTCTATTGCTTTTTTTATTTGCTTTTAATTCCAACATGACGGATGGGACATTTAAACTTGCTTTTCCACAAACTTTAACTCATTTCTTCTTAACCCTTAACTTTGCGAATTTCAAACTGTTAACATCTGAATTCAAGTAACAGTTTAACACGAAACTAATAAAGTAGAAAACTTAGTTATATGATTTACATAGAAAATTTTCATTTTTCCCCAAGAGTGACGGCTGAGACAACGACGACACATGCCTCTCTGAGTGGATGGATTCGTTTGCCATTTTAGACAAACTTTGTATCAAAATATTTCTCGCATAGCGGCGTTCTCTAATATAGTTAGTCAGCCCTAACCGCTTACAACTGTGAGCTCAGAAGGTCTAAAAGGGCTACGTGGCGTGAGCACTGCGGAAGTATTTCCTCTCTTCCAGAGGTGCATCGCCTTCAGAAGGCCCTTAAACTAGATCTTCTGAAAGTCCTATGTACTTTGAAAAGACCAGATGGTACCTACACTGGCATCACGGAAGAGACCAGCAGGCTTCTGTTGGAAACCCACTTCACGGGATGTATTCCCCAAGGCACATGTCTTTCAACAAACACGGCGAACGCTGTGTGCGCAAACAGGAGGACAGGAGGCCTAGGAGGAAGAATCGTCACTGTTGAAAAGATATCGTGGGCCATTTCAACCTTTAGTGCATATAAATCCCCTGGTCCAGATGGTATCTCCCCATGCCTGCTGCAGCAGAGCTTGGGCTTAATATCTGGGCCACTAGTCAGATTGCTGAGAGCAAGTCTCTTACTTGCTCACATACCAACAACATGGAGTGAAGTCAAAGTGGACTTTATACCCAAAGTGGGGAAAAACTCAGCACAACTCCCAAAGGCGTATAGGCCAATTAGCCTCACTTCCTTTCTAGTAAAGACGTTAGATAAACTTATTGACTTTCACATAAGGGATAACTTTCTCAGGAATAAGCCTCTGTGTCAGAGTCAGCAGGCATACCAGGCAGGCAAATCTACTATTACTGCAATACATAGCCTAACTCAAGTCATTGAAAAGGCATTGCGGTATAAACAGATAGCTTTGTGTGCATTCCTGGACATATCAGGTGCTTTCGATAATATGTCCTATGAAGCAATATCGACAGCTATGATACGAAAGGCCTTCTAAGGGATTGGATCATAAGCATGTTGAGATCCAGAACTATAATAGCGGAACTAGGAGACAACTGCCACCCGTGGCTGTCCTCAAGGGGGAGTCTTATCGCCCCTATTTTGGACACTGGTTGTTGACGAACTTCTTGAAAAGCTAAATGGCAATGGATTCAAGGCATTTGGATATGCAGATGACCTAGTCATCTACGTTTTCGGCTGGAATTAGGACCCAATTTGTTCCAGATTGCAAGCTCCCCGTAGGAGATAGTCAGGGCTATCACGGAATCCATCGTAGAAAATCTACGAAATCGAATGCCTGCTACGAATACGAAAAAATTGGTACACTCAGAAAAAAGCTTTTCCTTAAAACAAGAAAAGAGTATCCTTGTTTTAGAGTTACTGTTTTTTCCTTAATATTATGAAAAATTTACTCAATTTGAGAAGTTTTTCCTTCAGTTCGTCATTAATTTGAGGAAGTGAATTTACTCAATATAAGTAATAAAATTCTCAAATGCCATAAAAAATAAATTAGATAAATTTGTTTTTAAATACAATATAAAAAATTACAAATAAAAATAAATGAAAATAATTTTTTTTTTTAATTCCCGCTCTGGGACTCGAACCTTGCATCTCTCGACTATCACTCCAGAGCTTTGCTCTGTCGCCCGTTGTTTGAGCGCCATGAGCAAAATGACATCCTTACTCCTTTCACAGAGGATGAAATGGCAAGTAAATTTTTCCTTAAAACTAAGGAATTGTGTTTTCCTTAAACTGAATCAAATCGTTTGCTCATATTAAGGCAACCACGTCATTGGCGCCATTTCAAGGTAATATTTCCTTAGAATAATATACTTTTTTCCTAGCATCAAGGAATGTTTTTTCTGAGTGCATCATTTTGATTTTTACACATTCAGGTTTCTGGAAAAAGGGGGACGATATGATCACACTTCAAGAAGACGCCATAAATAGCATTATCATTGTAGTTTATCAGGTTAAGACAAAAACAACGCAGATGATAAGATAAGGCTTTAAACAAATCAAGTGGAAGTCAGGCAACGTCGGAGTCGAAAGGATATATACTCTGCTCAGACAGTCAAGTATCCAATCTCTCTAATAGGAGAATAAATTACAAACTTGCTTTTGATTGGTTCAAAAAATTTCAACTTTTAGCAGCAGGAAACATAGGGATAGGAAATAACTAAGGGACCGACGAGCTGACCAAAGAAAGGTACTCAACTATCTTTGTGGTGCTGGAAGCATTTCTTGTTCCCATGCTTTATTTTCTTCGCGACTAATTTCTGACTGAGTAAACACCAAATGCTGTAAGTGCTGAGAAGCGCTACGGGCTGTAGAGAGGTCAGACACTTCGATCATCCTTTAGCTAGGAGGAAATATTGCAGATATCAAGTTGTACTCTGGATATTTAAAAGTTATATTTGACTGGGTCTTTGTATTCGATCTGTTTACACAAACCGACTGCCAGGTCTGGGTTGAGAACGACGAGATGTCAGAGCACATTCTGGATACACTCCAAATCATCTAAGTATATTCGAGCGCCTTACAACAAGGAATTCGTGTAGCAAGGTCCGCTTAGGTAGTATTTATTAGGGAAGCAGTGAGTACCTTGACTATTCAGCGTTAGGAATTCTTCTACGGGGTGCAAAAGAACTTCCAGGTCGCAGTATCCCTTATACTAGATTACTTAACTAACTTAACTTATTTGGTTCCGCGGAGATTCGTTATAACGAAGTTTGACTGCTCATGTGCATCGACGCATAGGGATGCATACTAAGGAAAATCTGTCAGTTCAAAGAATTTAAATTTATATTATATATTTATGTACATGTTTATGCCAATTCATAGGCATAGATAAACCAGTATACATATAAGTGTACATACCTATGTACATATATATATACGCATACTTACTCTTATATACTTGGATATATTTGCAATATGGAAATGGGAGTGACTTGGGTGTGGATGTTTACGAACTTTTAAATGTACTTATACTCGTACATAGAAACATTGCATATTTACATATATATCTACATTGTGGCGTGTAGTTATTTAGTACATGACACATCAAACAAATATTTGCGCTGTTAGTTTTAATTAATTAAACCACTCAACAAAGGGCAAGGCGCTGCAAGGCGATTGGGTTACAGATGCTAATTACGTTTACTTGCGTCGAACACTGAGCTGGCACAGACTCACAAATATTTATGTTAACATTGGAAATTCATGGAAAATTCACTTCAGACAACACGAACAACTTGTAAACTACCAAAAGTGAAAAAAGTGAAATTGAGCGCAAAACGCGAATGGCGTCGCGCATAACCACGATATACCTGCCAACATATTTACATGCAGAGCTCTACAAGTTAGTTTTACTTTTACTACAAACTTATGCACACATATTAAGGTATATAAATGAATTGGCTGTGTGCATGGGATACATTGTACATAGTACATACACACGCAAGCCGGCAAAACAACTTTTACTGCCGCAGCAGCCGACAAATCTACTTGTTACAGCTGCTAATGGTCAAAGTGTCAAGGTGTTGGCTGCTGCGGTGGCTCAGACGGCCAGTAAGCAGTGCACATACATACATACGTACACACATACACAGAAAGCGAGTGCAAATTTACCTGTGACAGATTGTTGCATTGGTTGCATGGCCGGGTGCAGATTTGCCTGCATGGCAGTGGAGTCTTGTTTCGGCTGCTCTTGCGATAGAGAAGCTGACTCCTTACTTGGCGGCGCGGCTGACGTCGTCGTACTTTTCACGTTCGAGCTGCCATTCGTAATGGTATCGGCGGGCACCGATTCCTTAGCCACGACTATCACTGCACTGGGCGCTGCTGTACCTGCGGCTGGTGCAGCATTAGCGGGGGTGGGGGTGGCGGCGCTTACGCTTTCCACATTGTCGCTGGCACCAACATTTTCCACTTTGTTGCCGATTTCGATATCTTTATGGTTTTCGGATGGCATGATTTCTATAATTTCCACTTAATTCGATTTATTAACTTTTCTGTTTTTTGTACTTTATTTTTTATTTTTTAATTTTCTTTCGTTTTTACTTTGTGTTTTGTGCAACGCTTATGCTTTGTGTGTCGCACGCAATTCTGCACTGCACACTAAATGCCAATAATACAGTAATGCCTCTACAACAAAAAACACGAATTAAAACAATAACATTTAACTAGGCATGTACATATATATATATATATAGCAATTAACGCGCCTTCTGTTTTGCTTAGTTTTGCCTGTTTACGCTGTTCACCGAAATCAACACTCGCAATGCAGGTAATCGATTTAAAAATTAACTGTGAAAATTACTACATTTGAGCTGTTCAAAGTGTTGCAAAGAAAATACGAAAAACTATGACAGCGTAGACTGCCACGCGAACCAACACCACGTTTTGATGGTTTTTCAGCGACTGAATCGCTGTTTAGACCTGAAGCTCGCAAAAGCCAAAAGCGGTAGCCGTCAACAGCACAAACTACTGGCCGTCTACCTGTCATTATATAGGTATGTATTAGGGATGTTAATTTTTCGGCTTTTTCCAAACCCGGGATTTTGCGGGATGGCGTTAGTCCCGGGATTTAAATATCCATTACTTTTCAACAACTTGAATCGAAAAAATTGCTTCTGTATTGTTTGAGAAGCTCTCCTACCATGAAATAAATAATAATAAATGGGATTGAAACCTACTTTTTTATTTAAAGTGGCGTTTTTATTTTTTCCCTCTTACCGCAGGATTTATTTTGAAGGACTTTGTAATTTCAAAGATATGATTAATTCCAAAAACTGTTAAAAAAATTCGCAATGGAAATTTCTTTAGAACTTAAAAAATTTAAATTTTTGGATTCACAAGGACGAATAGGTAATTTTTAAGCTGTCAAAGTTAGAAGAACGAAACTCGAGGATGTTATCGAGTTTATATAAGCCCTTAACATATTATTTTTTCAACAACTTTTATTGAGCTCGAGGCCGTTTTTTAATGAAAATTTATTGTGGAAAAACAACAATAATTTGAAAAAATGGTAGAAGTGATAGCTATTTCGGAAACCACCACATTCCTTTCTTTCAGTAGGCTTCGTACCGACGGTCCCACTGACTCAGCCAGTTGCCTATGCACCGTGCTTTTTTCCGCTATTTTCATTTTTGTTATGCCAACAAAATCAAGCGCAGCTATTCCGCTGCAATTCACATGATCATGTGGTCGTTGGTAGTGTTGGTTTTTGCTAATAATTCTATTTTTAGAATGTTTAACTTTTAGGTGTGCTCGTCCTTAAGTTATTTGTTTTTGTTTTGGCCTTAAAACAATTATATTCAACCATTTTTATTGAACTCGAGGCCGTTTTTTAATGAAAATTTATTGTGGAAAAGCAACAATAATTTGAAAAAATGGTAGAAGTGATATCTATAGCAAATTGTTATAAAGCCAAAAAATAACAAAAACAAATGTTATTTCTTCAAAAACAAATAGTGCAAAATTTCAAGGATAAAATTTTAAAATGACATTTTCAATATTTATTTTCATTTTTAAATTACTGACGTGAGAGTGAAAAACTAAAAACGCAATTTTACTATAGTTGGCCCATGGTTTCGCGGATATATTGATATTTGTGTTTAACATTTACTATCGCGCGGTGTTATATGTAGAATGAGCTAGACATTTATAAAAAAATATTAATTATTAAATAAAAAATAAATATAGCCAATACTGGTCAAGAAAAGGAGTTTCTATTATTGCCATCAGTGCAAATTAGATATCCCGAAATTCCCTGAAAAAGGCCGGGATTAACATTCCTAATAGGTATGTATGTACCTTTGGTAAAGACAGTGTGTTGCCGCAAAAATCGAAACGCTGTTAAACTCAACGCTAAATGAAGTCGAAATGAATACAATTTTGTGCTTAGATGGCGTGTCACTCTCCAAGTTTATCCATCCACATAAAACATCGGTTATTTACTTCCAATAAAATCATTCAATTTGGTTATTTTTCTAATATTCACCACTACATTTTAACCAACTACAGGGCTGTTCGTGAGCTCGATCATTTTGAAAATATATATATATGTATATAGGTAAATCTAAAAGTTTCGTTTGATAAATAAAACCGACCTTTCCGAAATGTATATACTAGAGATGGGAACGGGACTAAATATTCAATCCCGAGCCCGCCCATCCCGACGTTTTTCAGAATTGCCCCGCGGGTCCCGTGAAAATGTATATATATGTATATATGTAAATCTAAAAGTTTCGTTTGATAAATAAAACCGACCTTTCCGAAATGTATATACTAGAGATGGGAACGGGACTAAATATTCAATCCCGAACCCGCCCATCCCGACGTTTTTCAGAATTGCCCCGCGGGTCCCGTGGATCCCGAAGTCTATAACTAAGATTAATTCACATGTCTCAAATTAATTAAATAACAAAAAAAAAAACAATGAAAGATCTGGCATATTTTTTTGCTTTGCTGTTCGTTTTCGTCTCAATGAAACATAAAAAAGTGGCAATTTCATAACCCGCATTTAAAGAAACTGATGAATTTTCGGAGGTTGTAAATTTTATCGGGAGTATCGGGAAAGGATTTTGGTCCTGTCCCGCTCGCAAAATATTTAAAGACCTTCCCGATACCGTCCATCGCGGTCATTTTGAATAATGTCGTAAGAATACCAGAACAACATAAACCAAGTCGATTGATTTAGGCTCGAAAAAAAATCTGAAAAGCAGAACACTTCTGGTGTACTCAGAAAATGTTTCAATTGCATTTTTAATACCATGAAATCGGAGTAAAAATTTCATGTGAGTTCGAATAACTCAAACATTTTTTCACCGCCTTTGTGTCCAAACTAGACCCGAAATGGTACAGAAAAATTCGGAACTGGTCTCAAATGATCCAGAAAAAATTGTGAACCGGACCCAAACTAGTTCCGAAATGTTTCCGAACTATTGGGCCTGAACTGGAAGTGGTTTAAGAAGGCCTACAATGAAAGAAAATTTGATAGAAGGTTGCCACCTGTATGAAAAATTTAATTAAATTAAATTAATAAGATCAATTAAATATTGCAATATGGGTATCAAACTAAAGAGGTTTATAGGTTTGAAAAATCTTATTCATTTAATTTGATAAAATAAAGGAAATATTACAATTCTGGCGTTTAACTATATAAAGAAGTTTAAGAAAGTTTACTGTCGCACACATTTTTTAAGGGGAATGCCACCTATCTGAAAATTTTAATTCAGTTAAATTAATAAGATAACCTAAGTATTGAATTAGTACACCTTTGAAGAAAGTGCGCGATAAGTAGATCTCCTTCTTTCAGTTCACTGCTCTCGCGTTGCCTTCTGCATTCCTATGCCCGGGAACCCAGACAAGAGAGATGGACATTGACGGAGACGCTGAGCGCAGTCCCATCTTGCATTCACTGAGTAGCTTGGAAATGTTACAGTAGATGATATAGCCAGGAGTGTTGCCGAGCTATATGAGTAAATAATCGCTCTTCTTTCTGGTAGCACTATTATTTATTACACTTCGCGTGCTGCAGATTTATTTAAACTATCTTACTGGTCCGCTTCATCTCTCAGTTTAACTTCCATGAGAAGCTCACCTGCACCATCGATACCCGTATTCTCTTCCACTCAGCTAGCTTCACCAAGTATTTCCCTTATCTTGGCTTTTCTGATGCCGAACCGAATCTTATTGTCGGCCTTTGCAAGGGCCTCCAAGGATTCTACGCAAATCGCGAGGAGAATTGGCTGGCTTATTGGTGGGCTTTCTCGGCTCTTTGACTTTGATGAGCTCCCTCTTGCCTATTGCTGGGATGTTCTTGTTCTGCAGCTTTATGCACCGTAGAAACTTAGGGATTCCGACGAGTCAAACTCTGGGTAAGGACCTTCAGAGTTTTCGAGCCTCACCTCAATCGCCACCCATTTTCGCTGCACTGCTAGCGGCGTTCTTCTACCTTCGTCGATAATGGAAGCCTGAAGGTGGTCTCTTGCAACGTCGCTAAAGGAACGGTGCTTAGTAGACGTTGAGGACTCCGCTACACCCCCTTGCTTCCGAGTGATTTCTTTTTTGAGCTTCGCTAGCTACCATGGTAGCAGTACGTTCTGTCTGGAATTTCCCATAGTCTTCCTCCATGTCCCTGAGTGTATCATAGCGTCTGCTGCATGTGTTTTTGCGGCTAGGTACTGCTAGTCATCCTGGACACCAAGCAGAAAACAACCTTTGCCAAAAGTTGCTTCTTTAGAATCGGTAGAAAATTGAATAGCGGATCCCTCTATCGACGAACAAAAATTACGCTCTACACTTCTCTCATCTGCTCATCCTTTTATAATAGTGCATTCCCACTTTATCGACCACGAAAACGCGTATAAGTGTTTTCACCACACCTAGGCATTTGACGGTCACAGGTAATATTTAAAACTGCATTCCTTGTAATAATTTTTGTTTATTTTTACATTTTTCATGCTAAATTGTTGGAGAAGATAATAAGAGCTGCAGCACTGAACCGCTTAGGAAAAATTTACTACAAGAGCGTGCAATTGTTGGCTTATGCCGATGACATCGATATCATCGGTATCAAAAACGGCGAAGTATATTCTGCCTTTTCCAAGTTGGATAAGGAAGCAAAGCGAATGGGTCTGGTGGTAAACGAGGACAAGACGAAGTATCTCCTGTCAACAAACAAACAGTCAACAGATTTGCGCCTTGGCACCCACGTCACTTTTGACAGTTATAATTTCGAGAAAGTAGAGAATTTCGTTTACTTGGGAACCAGCATTAACACCGATAATAACGTCAGCATAGAAATCCAACGCAGAATCGCTCTTGCAAACATGTGCTACTTTGAACTGAGTAGGCAATTCGGTAGTAAAGTCCTCTCTCGACGTACGAAAACCACTCTCTATAAGTCACTCATCATGCCCGTGCTGGTATAGGGCGCAGAAGCATGGCCAATGACGACATCCAATGAGGTGGCTCTTGGGAGCCAGAAAGATTTTGCGGAAGATTTACGGGCCTTTACGCGTTGGCGACGGCGAGTATGGAACGCTGAGCTGTATGAGCTTTACAACGATATAGATAGTATATAGTGCAGCGAATTAAAATACAGCGGCTCCGCTGGCTTTGGCATGTCGTTCGAATGGACACCGACGCTCCAGCTCTGAAAGTATTCAACTCGGAACCCGCTGGTGATAGAAGAGGAAGAGGAAGGCCCCCACTGAGATGGAAAGACCAAGGCGTTTCCAATTGGCGCCACTGGCGTGCTTTCTTGAACTCGGCCAAAATCTTCACTTCACTTCACACTTCATCTTTTTATGACCTTTTATTTAACTTGGTCATCCCGCGGAAATCGCGGAAATTTTCAATCGATTTTAAACGGACTTCCCGACAAGTTAGAGACTTGAAATTTTCAGCATAGTTCCAATCACGACAATGCAATTTAAAATATAAATGAATTCCCCATCTGGTCTTCATTCAAAGGCGGTCAAAAAATAGTAAGATTTATGGCTAACAGAGCGTAATTTGCCAAAGAACGTAAAACCACTATAAAATTGTTAAAGCTGCCAGCGCGCCGCGGCTGTATTGTAGCAAAGCTATTTGTGATACAATTAGAAGACTCCAGATGTCGTCCCGCCAGAAGAAGTTAAATACTGCGCCTAAATATATGCCATGCTACAGCAGAAATGGACGACACGCCATTTCTTTAAATAAAATTAACTGCTGCTATATGTACATATGTATGTTTATACAAAAAGTAAGCAAACAACATTTTGCTTGCCAAGTCTTCTGTTCTCTTTCATTGAAAGTTGAATTATTATACCTTTCATGAGTATGAAATGGTATTGTAACTTTGGTCCGATGTTTGTAAGTACCAGAATAAAGAGATAGACCCATTAAAATGTATACTTATATGTTCAGAACGTCGAGCTGAGTCGATTGAGCCATGTCCTTCTGTCTGTCTGTCTGTCCGTATGTTTGTATGCAATCTAGTCTCTCAGTTTTCGAGATATCCTGATGAAATTTGGTAAGTGGGTGTATTTTTATATTGACTTAATCATTTGTCGGAACCGGAAGAATCGGACCACTATAACATATAGCTCCCATACAACTGATTGTTCAGATATGAGACTTTTCGTTATAACTCCTCCATTTATGCAGCTAAGAACATGAAATTTTGCAATACTTCCATCCATTATCCACAGAAAGCCTAGAGTGAAAATTACAAAGATCGGGTCACTATAACCTATAGCTCCCATACTACTGATTGTTCAGATATGAGATTTATCGTTATATCTCCTCCAATTAAGTAGCTAGTAACATGAAATTTTGCACTGTTGTCCCGCATTATCAAAAGAATACTTTCAGTGAAAATGGCGAAGATCGGGTTGCTATAACCTATAGCCTCCATACAACTGATTATTCAGATATGAGATTTTTTGCCATAGTTCCTCCATTTATGCAGCTAGGAACATGAAATTTCGCACCATTCTACTCATTACTAACATAATACTTACAGTGAAAATTACAAAGATCGGGTGACTATAACATATATCTCCTGACGTTTTTAAAAAAGCTTGTCGGCTAATTCAGCGTACATGCATAATTGGTTACGTATGTACATGTATGTACATATGTATGCAGATATTTAAATGCTGGTTTGCTATTCGCAGTTTTGACAAAATTTTCTTGCTAAAAAATCATTTGTTACACTACTTTATTTTAATCCTCTGATTGTACATGTTAAATGTTGTTTTTAAAAAATACTTTTTTTACATTATTTTATTAGTATTAAAAGAACTGTTCGTTTTGTAAAAGTGATGACTTCAATAGGAATTCTATAAAATCTGATTGAAATAATAACAGATTGGCGCTTACACATATGTTAATGTTTGGCCGAGCTTCTCTGATCTCTGATTGAAATACAAAAGGAAATTTATGAGAAATCCTTTATAGCTGTAGGAATGCACTATAAAGCGCGAAAACGTGGACGTTATCAAATAAAGATGAGAACACTTCAAAGAGTTTCGCATGGGTGATGGGTACCGAAGAAGTTGGAATGATGAACTGCAAAAGATTTAACATTCTGCGTTTGCGATAATATCCTTCGATTCAGCACCTATGCGTTGGAAACAAAGCAACGGCACCCATGAACTGAATGAAAAGACCAACTCCAGAATGATCTGTCTACACTTGGCACGAACAATTGAAGGAACTTGCAATAACAGGCAATTACCGAAATTTTTTGTTTCAGTGTAACCCGAAAGCGGTTTTAGCAAGGAAATAGGTCGACTTGCTACTACATGCATAAAATAAGATAAAATTAACATCAGGGTTGCCACTTTGCTAAATTCTTACCAAAATTGGTAGAAAAAACTTGGGTTGGTAAAAAGGTAAATTTTTTCTTATTTTGGCAGATTTTTGTTGAATTTTTCGTTCCTGATTTATTTTTTGTAGTTATATTTATATTATAAATTTCTTTACATACTTTTTATATGCTTACATACATATAAATGTATATCGATATAAGGCGAACATATCGTGCTCCATTCAAAACTCATTTTACTGGAAACCCGAGGAGCTTTTGATTGCCTAAATATTTTAAATGATTATTTAAATACATATAAAGAAAAAATTGACAGGTATGTATGTAATGACGCACTGTGTGCAAAAAAAATTAAATCACCGCCATTTTTTATCAATAGAAATTGTTAAGTAATTTACACAAAAGTCTGGCGGCAAAAATTAAAAAAAAAAATTAACGGGAAGCACATTGCGAGCTATACTTAAGTATTATTTGCTTTAAAACTCGGTACCTTAAATTGTTCTAAATATTCAGAGTAAAAAATTTGAAATTTGGACGAAAATTTTCTGAATTTTTCTAAATGTTGTATATAGTTTGAATCACTAATTTTTATGGATTTAGTTAAAGCAACAAAAAATTTTTACTTAAAAAACATTGCCATTAATAAAAAAATCACCAAGTGCTTTTTTTGAGTCACTGTATTTGTTTATAATAACTCGAGTTGAAGTTTTTCAAATTATGAAGTTTCGTTGTTGTATATAGTTTTAATTAAAATAAATAAAAAAAAAAACCAAACTAAAACTTTTATTAAAAGGACTTTATTAATGGTAGATATTTTCCAGATTTGGTAGATTTTATTCAAGTGGATGGTAAATATTTTTTTTCGTCAGCGGCAACCCTGATTAACATTAGAATATTTACCTTATCTTAAAATGTAAAATATTTTACTTAACAGACGTAGCAACACACGCCACACGGTGGGGCAAAAAGGTTTGCTGTGTACAAATTAATTTTGAGAGCCCAAATATGAACCGATTTCAAGTTTCTTTTTTTTTAATAAAAGATTTCGCGTCAATCTATCCGCGGAGATTAAAAAGAAACTCTAGTTTTTGTATTAGTATTTTGAAATAATAAAAAGGGTTTGTATTGTTATTGAATAAAAATGCATTCGTTTATTATTAACAGTTAGAAGGAGACCGGTGCACACGCGATCGCGATGGAATTCAAGATTTATAAAATGTATAATTAAAGTAAAGTTTTCACACTTTTCAGCCAGTTTAACGTCGAAAGCTTCGGTAGCAGAAACACAGAGTGACACAGAGTTTTGTGCTTATTTAGCAGATTCGAATACATCTTTTAGCATGTTAAATAAATACACCGGAATAGGTCTATCTTTATAAAGTATAATGTGCCATTGCCCTCTTCTGCTGCAGTTGAACGTCTGTTTTCGTTCGCAGAGCTGCTAAATTCTTCGCGACGTGGATCACTTTCTGATAGTAATTCCGAAAAATTACTTTTACTGAAAGCCAATAGTTTTTTAAACTAAAAAACTTTCTGCTTTTTAATAGAATAAAAAGAAGTTAAGTTGCTTAAGTCATTGGTTGAAGCTAGAAGCGTTTACCTATGTCTGAATTGTTAATAAATTATTAATAAATTATTTATAAATTATTGTAAAGAATTTATATTTGGCAGAGCTATTAGCGAGGGCACTTCTAGTTTGAGTGGTCGAGCGAAGTATGTATGCATTGCTTTGGCTCATCAGTAAGCATAGCAACAACGAAAAATGGTAGGTGACGTAGGCGAAAACGAGAGAAAGAGGGTGCGGAGGTGTGATGTTTAGATGCAGTTTTGTCATGCAGAAAATCGAATTTTTATGCACCCTTTGTATATGCTCTCGATTAGTGGAACATTAAAGATGACAATCAAAACAACCTACTGCCAGGTGTAATGCTGTGAGGGGATTCACTTTGCGCTGCTGAATGCCCTGCGTAAACCCACTGAGGGCTTGTGTGCCTCACCATCGTACTTCTAATTATTCATCAAAATAAATGTCACTTAGACAGATTGCAATTAGAAATTTTTGTGCAATTAATGATTGCAATCAAAAATCAATTGCAATAAAAAATTTATTGCAGTCAATTTCTTCTAAATTATTGCAATCAAAATATAAGCAATTAATGTTAACTGCAATTAACAAATATTGCAATATTTCGTAAAATATGCGATTGCAATCCAATTTCATTGCAATTTTTTACAGCCCTGCCACATACACATTCTAATGTGAGAAATTTAGTTTGTATGGGAGGTGCCACGCCGCCTTTTTCAATATCTCCCATTTTTTCCATGAGTTTGGCGTAAATTTTATATAACTGTGTACTAAGTTGCAGCACTCTACGATGAATACTTCCAGAAATATGTTGTGTGAAAAGATTAGTTTGTATGGGAGGTGCCACGCCCCTTGATATATCGAAATTATTCTTCTTCTATTATCATCCTTTGAGGGTCTAGACTCTTGAGTCGATGTCCAAAATTTCAAAAATATCGGCACAGCTGTTCTCGAGTTTTTCGATTAGAATTAGATATATCAGTATAGATGGCAAATTAAAAATATTTTTGAATTAAATGTTTCCTATGGAAAAATGTTTATGAATAGTTTTTAGATAACTGCAGGCATTTAAAATTAATTTCCAGTATTTTCCAAAATATTGGAAGCATTCAAACGTAAATTTTTTTCTTTCATTTTTCAATATAATAATAATAATAGATTGGCGCTTACACATATGTAAGTGTTTGGCCGAGCTACTCCTCCGCCTTGCGGCGTGCGCCTTGATGTTGTCACATAAAGCGGAGGGACCTACAGTTTACGCTGTGGTGTAGTGGTAAGCAGTGCGCGCTTTCACACATCAGCACCTGGGTTCAAGCCCTGGTCAAAGCAAGATCGCAAAAAATATAGAAAAAGGTTTTTTCTAAACAGCAGTCGTCCCTCGGCAGGCAATGGCAAACCTCCGAGTGTATTTCTGCCATGACAAACAGCTTCTCATAAAAACAAAATCGCCGTTCGGAGTCGGCGTAAAACTGTAGGTCCGTCCGCTTTATGTGACAACATCAAGGCGCATGCCACAAGTCGGAGGAGAAGCTCGGCCAAACACTAACATATGTGTAAGCGCCAATCTATTATTATTATTAATACTTTCGAAGATACTTGAACTTTTACTAAAAAAAACAGTATTAATTAACGTATTAATTAATTTTTATCTTTAGAGCACATTGAACTTTGATGGACTAGGTCGATCCTAAGATATTGACAAAAAATTTTCATCTTCCACACAGATTGTTTTTAGAGCATAATTAACCATATTTTTGTTATTACCAATCAAAATTCTAAAAAAGCGGATTTTCGGCCCACGCTAATGTACATTGTAGATAAAATCATATAAATACGCAGTGCTTAGTAAGTTTTTGGCAGACATACATATTTGTGTACTTATTTTCCACGCCTTTTAAATACATACATATGTATTTATAGATATTTAAAAACAACTGGTGAAATGAATTAACCATCACACCCAATTTTGATAACGTGTATGTAATTACCAGGGAACGGATTTTACGTAAATTGCCTTTTTTTGCTTAGAGATTAGATTACATTTAGAGAAGTAGGCAGGTCACCTAGTTACCGCGACCGAAACGATCTATTGTAACAAACCACTATTTAACTACAGGTTATCTGTATTCGTATTGCTAAGAAACCTCGCGAGTTCCTGTGGCTGAATGCGATTTAGGTCGTGTGCTTCTAGGTGCGGTGATTCTAGGAACCGGTGTCTGGTCCTGGTGAGGGCTTCACAGTTCATTTGCTCTGCTGTTTCCTATACATCGTTGCACAACCTACACTGGCGAGAGTTAACACCTACTATGTTTGACAGTGGCCAGTAAGTAATCCTGTAACAACTCTTACTTAAGGCCTACTGAGGTGAAGCAGTTCTTCGGTTCTCCTTGTTGTTTTGTCCGGAATGAAGGACTTCGCCTGTCTGTTACCTTTCGTATTTGTCCAGTAATGTTGTGCTTCGTTCTTCATCCAGATATAGTAGTTTCGCCTAACGGAGCTCCATGGTAGCCGGTAAAGGATCCTGGGCCTATGAATCCCTGTGCAGCCACTTTCCTGGCGAGAATATCTGCCATTTTATTGTCCATGACTCCACATGGCGTTAAACTCGACCTGAAAGACAGAGTTAACTTGCCCCATGCCGGTGAAAAGGAACCGTCTGGATTGTATGTTGTAAACTCCTGCTCCGTAGCCAGTCATCTTGGAGCCGTCAATATACCAGATGTTGCTTTCCTTCCGGAGGTTAGGTCGTTCGTTGTCGCAGTTGTTTCTGTCGGGGAAAAAGACCTTGCTTAGAGATGGAGTAGTTTCGATTAAAAATTACCACGATTCCAAATATATTCGATGTTGCCATCTATTCTTTTTCATGATATTGGCCTCTTTTTGCCTTTAATTAAGTGATAATAGTATATCTAAAATTTTCAAAAAAAAAAGATTTATAAGCCCATATTCGAAGAAAGCACTGCGAAAAATTTACCGTATAAAAATACCGCTGTAAGTAATCTGCGTACATACCCAGTGGGAAAATGTAATGTATAGTAATCGAAAAAATAATCAGTAAAACAACCCATTTTACATTCAAAAATGCATTTTTCCCCAGGGCGATGTCCTAAGAAAAGTGGGGCATTAAATTTTGCATTACCTAGTATCGAGAAATGAATGTGTTTCAATACGAAATTTTTGGAACTTCGTGATGACATTAGAATGCTGATTATATTAGTTAGCAGTAATATAATCGAGAACTCATAAGAAATACATTATATTATATATCACGCGTGTAATGTATTACTACTTTTCTGCTTGGGTACATGTGTACATACATATATCGATATATGAAAAGACGTAACAAATTTTGACAGTACTGAGTGCGGATTTCAGATCAGATTTAAAAATTCTGACGGTAAATTCAAGATCAGGGACCACAAAAACCTAAAGGTAACAGCTTTTAAGCGGTTTTGTGAGATTAATAGAAAAAAATTTCGGATTGAATCATTTAGCTATGATGATTCATGCTTACGAAGTTATACCGAAGTAATGGACATTATAACTGGTATATCTCGAGAAAGAAAAATCCAATCGCAACAAACGAAAATTAATTTTAAAGGGGAAGAGTAGTACTAAATGATGCCTAAAGTAGAAATAAGCAACAAAATTTGTTGTTCTCATACTACAATCTAAAATATTGCCAAAAACCGTTTAAGGTTAGGATATCTCGAAATCTTGACGTGCTATAGCAATTATGCAGCCAGATATGGATTCAGCGTCAAAAATCTGCAATAAACGATGTTTTACTCAGGTGGTAAAAAAGCCAAAATTTGTCGAACTGTGTAATGAATTCTTATAAAATATAGCCCTAAATGTCGTATGCCAAGATATACATACTTCTACACAGAGTCAGAGAACTTAGATAGATAGAGAAGGTGCAAATTTTTGGAACGTAAAATTGTTTGGCTGAAAAATAAATCCATGGAATATCATCATGGAGTTAACAGCAAAAAGCCTTAATACTCTGTTATGATAATGTTATGTTAATTGCAAGTGCCTGGCTGTGTTGCTAGGTTGCTGGTGACTGCAGAAACATATTCATGTATATGTTTTTATAAAATTAAATAAATTAAAAGTTAAATTATATGAATTGTACTTGTTTATCAGTTAGCATTTCGGATCTTCATATATGCATGACCATTTGTTAAATATAATTTATTGAGTAGTTAATATTGCTTTAACGACATAAAACAATCCAAAAACTCAAAAAGCATGTGTTCAAGTGCGCTTCTTGTACGAGTATATAGTATATGTATATATAAATATATATAATATATCTATATAGTATATAGTAAAAATGCATGTTAGTTGAAAAGAATTCTAAAATTGGTAAAAAATTCATATTAATAGTTTTGATTAATTAAAAAAATATGAAAATTGTTTATATTGTATTAAGTTATATGAAAATTGTTGTTCGAAGAAACATACATATATATGTATGTGACAGTGTATGCTCTCACTGCAAACCTTATGAAAATTATGTACACATGCAATTGGCAAACTCTTCGGCATTTCAAAGGGGCTTTAGGTTGGAAAAATCTATTTTGTTTTCTTATGGTAGCTGCTATGCTATTTACATATAATGCAATAACCCACAATTTTGTAGCTGCTTTAGTTTTTTCACAATTTCACTTTAAACATGGACACATCGACAAAAAAAAAGAGCAAACAGCGTTTAAAGACGTGCCTCTACTCAACCCGTTTACGAAGCGTCCGCGGCTAATGGGTTCTCCGCCACGGGTTGGGTTAGCAACGCCTCGTGCTAATAGCGAGACAGAAACAACCCATACTCCTGCATGGTCTACGTTGGGGGCAAAGATTCGAGAGCTCGTGAATATGATGGAGGATTTCAAAACGAGGTCCATCCACCAGCCCATGAGAGATCTAATAACGGAACTACCGATCTTATATGATAGATCCCGACCCATATACTCGAAGGACACAGCAGACGCGTACTCACAAACCACGCCGTCAAAAACCTGGGGGAAAAATAGCCATACCAGGCCGGAAGAAGCAGCAAAAAGACTAACAAAGCCAAGTAAGAACAAACAAAAGAGCCAACCACCAACCAAAAAGGCGCGGAAACCCCTCAACGCGAAGAGGCAACGACCGAGGAGGCCACGCAATGGAAGAAGGTGGAACGAAAAAGGAAACCGCGAACAAAGGTTCCCAGAACTGATGCGCTAATAATAAGTTGCAAAGGAAACTCTTACGCAGAAATACTAAACGAGAGAACGTAACAAAGGTACGCAAGACAGCCAATGGGGACCTCCTCCTCCAACTGACAAAGCCCACGGATCCAAATACGATTAATATTAAAGAATCAGTAAAGAGGGCACTCGGCGAAAATGTAGCCGTTAGGTCCTTGATCGCAGAAACTGCGGTAGAAATCAAAGACCTTGACGATGTTACAACTAAACAAGAGCTCTGTAATGCCCTAGAGAAAGAACTAGATGGCGCCAAACTTCCGTAGGAATCCATTAAATATTTAAGGAGTGCGTATAGCGGCACCAAAATAGCCACGTTATTGCTACCAGTGACCAAGGCTAATAAATTGCTGACCGCGGGAAAAATCGGCGTAGGATGGGTTATTTGCCGTGTACGATTGAAGGTACAACCGACGCAGTATTTCAAATGCTTAGAATTCGGTCACTTGGCTAGAAACTGTAAAACGCCACATGACATGAAAAGTACCTGCTTCAACTGTGGAGAGCTAGATCACAAAGCCCGCGAATGCAAAAAGGAATGGAAGTGTGTCTTATGTGCTAGAAGAAACCAGCCAGAAACAAAGCTCAGAACTGGCACAGAAGCTTTGCAAAAACAACTAAAATCATGAGAGTACTGCAGTTGAACCTAAATCACTGTAAGGCCGCTCAGGAGTTGTTGAACCAAACCGTAACGGAAAGAAATATAGACATAGCAATGCTAAGTGAGCCGTATAAAGTACCCAGTGAATCCCAGCTGTGGACAAAGGACAGCAGCGCTAGAGCTGCGGTATGGAGCTGTGCTAAAACGCCTTATAACATAGAAAACCTTAAAGTTGAGGTAGGTTTCGTTTGTGTAAGGGTGGCAGGACTGGTCTTCTACAGTTGCTACATACCCCAAGCTTCAGCCTCGAAGAGTTTGAAAGAGTAATGGGTAACATAGTGAGGGATGCGAGAACCAGGGCAAATGTGGTGATGGCTGGTGACTTTAATGCATGTGCCGTGGAATGGGGAAGCCGCAGGACAAACGCCAAGGGTAGAGCTCTCCTAACGGCGTTATCAGTCCTAAACGTAGCACTTCTAAACAACGGAGACAAGTTTACCTTCTGTAAGGACGGCACGGGGTCAATTTTCGACCTGACTTTTGTGAGCAGTGGCCTTTTTCAGCGCGTCCCCTGGGAAGTTAGTGACGCGTACACCCACAGTTACCACTAGGCGATCATCTTTACGATAGAGGGCGACATACAAAGGCGAAGCACTTCAAGAGTGCAATCAGTCGGCTGGAAGCTGAGTTCGCTGGATGATAGAGACACATTAATCCTAATGGCATCAGAAATCGTTCTACTAGAGGGAGCTACGAATATGGCAACCAGCAGACATGCCCCAGTCTATTTGTGGAACGATCGCATAGCAGACCTACGGCGGCAATGCAAACCAACCCAACCCAAATATTTCGTAACCAAGGATTAATATTGATGGCGTCGTGGCAATTCACAGAAATTTAATAATTTGTCTGTGGATGGAGGACAGCGCGGGGAAGACCAAAGCAGATCAATCGTACATATGTATGTACATATTTACATTTATTAATGCATACATATTTATGCGTTTGTCTTTTTGGATGAACAAAGAATTTCATATATGTATGTACATATGTAGTGATTTAGAGATTGCAATTTGAATAATGTACTGTGGCGCGTATGCTGGAGGCGATGCAACTTTTTGGCGTCTCGCCGTTTGTCTTGGATCAAATCCCGGACGGACCAAGTAATAATTTTTGTTTTGTTTTTTTTTTTTAATTGTCATATCCATATTCCATTTTAAATTTTACTATTAGCTTTGTTTAAAATAATATATGTAAATGGATATGTAGGTACAAAGGCATGTAAAATTTCACATAATCGCTCAAATTTGCCAAAAGTTACTGAAAACTTTATTGTAAATGTTTTCACTAAAATATTAGTTACTGGAATTAAAATTTTATGGGAATCCAATTTTTATTCCCATTTTTAGAAAGCGCAAGTATGTATATATTCATACCACCAAAATTATTTCACAAGTAGGTAATTTTAAACACACATACATATGGTATGTACATTAGGGTGGTCCAAAAACTGTAAAGTCGGAACTGTATTGCTCTCACCCCTAGATTGTTCTATATCGAAAAACAGTATACCAGTATTTTTTTATTTTGAAATCAAATAATATCCAGAGCTCGCTCAAAGCGCTCAAAGTTTTCCATGTATTTTTATATGGGAAAAAACTTTTAGTAGAAATGGTATAGAATTTTGGAAAATCAATATTTTTCGATCGGAAAACTCTGGTTCTCTTCAGAGGACTTTAAATTATAATACGCAATTGTTTATTTAACCATTTTTTAATACTAACGATTTTTTATTGGTCGCCCCATTGCATTTTTCGGGGTTTTTGTGGGTATTTGGCGGATCTATAAATTATAGTTGCAATGAAAAAATGGTTAAATAAACAATTGGGTATTATTATCGGGAATCTCCTACAGATAAACAGAGTTTTCCGATAGAAAAATATTGATTTTTAACTATTCTATACCATTTCTCCGAAAAGTTATTTTTTTCCCATATAAAATACATGGAGAACTTTACGGGTATATTTTTTTTGTTTGGTATAGAACAATCCTAGGGGGTGAGAGCATAAAAATTCCGACTTTACTTTTTCACATGCATTTTTGGACCACCATAATGTACATAGACTGGCAATCAAAAGTGAGTGCATAGTGTTTTTTGTTTAATATTTGCAATGTTTTTCAATTAAATTTTTTTTTATATTTTTTTTATAAAAATATGGTTCATGCTTTAATCCAAACTATACAAGTCAAACTTTATACAGAACTTAGAAAAATTCAACGAATTTTGACCTTTTTAATCTGAATTAAAAAAAAAAAAAAATAGATAGATCGGTTTTTTTTAAATTCTAATGAAATAAAATCAAGTTTTAAGCGGCTAAAAAATCTAGATGTTTTTTAATGAATTTTGTTTCCCGGCGGATTTTGCGGTTTTATGCATATAACAAGTGCAATTTGTAAAATAGAGCGTTCATTTTTTTAATTTTGTTTGCAAACGGTCATGCGCATTTTATTCTACAAGAAATTCCCTTTTATATGGTCAAAAGTGCAAACAGCCGTCAGCAATAAAAAATCCTTAAATATCAACGCGATTTTTTAGCCGCTTAAAACTTATATTTACTTGTTTTCTTAGAATTAAAAAACCGATATATGTATCTGCGTAGGTATTCAAAATTTTTCTAAATATTCAGATTAAACAGGTCAAAATTTAGACGAAAGTTCGTTGAATTTTTTTAAGTTCTGTATAAAGCTTAAAAGTTTGACTTGTATAGTTTTGATTAAAGCATGAACCACATTTTTATAAAAAGATAATAAAAAAAAAGTTAATTGAAGAACATTGCAAATATTAAGCAAAAAACACCATGCACTCAATTTTGATTGCCAGTCTATATATGCATGTACATAGTATGTGTGTAAACTTTATGCCAAACTATCATTATTTTAAATTGTATTTGCATCTTCATAAAAGGAGAACAAGATAAAAAAATTTTACAAAAACTACAAACTAATGAAAACTATGTGAAGATTTACCATATTTTCGTTTATTTCCTCTGAAAGAACATCACCTTTTGTTGCTCAACATTGTATTATGTTATCAACATTAAATTCAACAGAATTTCTACATTCCGACTTGAACTTTTCTAACGCTGTTAATTTTTCGTCTGCGAATAGTTTCCACTTTCAGTTTGCACCTTCTCTATCTATCTAAGTTCTCTGCATTAGAGGTGGGTAACTCAACTCAGAGTTGAGTTATTGAGTTGATTCCTATAAGTGAATCGGTAACTCAGACTCCCTGTCCAATAAAAATGAAACTCAGTAACTCAGTTGATGCCGTAGGGCTCACATGAATCAATTGAATCATAGTGGCTCATATTTGTCCATATAACTCTCTCGCTTCGCCACAGTGTTTAGCATGGCAAAGTCTTGCATTTTGTTTTTGCACGAGGCGAATTTATACAAGGTGGTGGCAAGAATACAACAACAACAACCACATGTATTTTGTATTGCGGGTGTTATGTCAAATCTCACAAATTCTTATAATTTCGTTTTTTTTTTTAGTTTTTCTCGAAATATGTATGTATGTAAGATATATAAAGATGTGCATAACAAATCAATTGCCTTTCCAACCATATCCACATTTTGAAATTCGGTAC
>NW_023458564.1:11776712-11800357 GCF_013731165.1 Rhagoletis pomonella | reverse complement strand
AGCAATAGTAAAAGTGTATGATTAAGGTACGCATACGCCCTGAGAAACCACGCGTGTTAAATGGAAATGAAGGTTCATTTCAAGAATGATAGAGGAGTGGACTGATGGTATCAAGATTTGCATGACTATGTTGTTGCGCAAATAATAGTTGCATTCCAGATGCTTCACGATTTGCAGGTTTTTACAGGAAGTCGTTCCAGGTGACCACCTTCCATAAGGTTTATTAATGGAGAAAACAGCTGGGTAAAAGTGCACTTTAGCGGAACCAGGCGTCCGTCCAACTCCTTTTTTGAGAAACCACACGTGTTAAATGGAAATGAAGGTTCATTTATACTGGCATGTATACACAGCAGTAAGCTCATGCCACCAACAGCGATGTCGTATGCATAAAATTTCTACTGGGAACTTAACATGGACTTTCATTTTTACTTTACCTATTATTTTCTTGCATGCATATTTTATGTCGCCTTTTTTTGTTATTTAAACAAAATTCTTCTGACTTACCTATTATGAAAATTGGAATTTTCATGGTTGAAAATTGTGTATTGCCTCACTGTCGGCCTGTATTTAATAACTGAACGCTTATCTTCCCCTTTGTACTGCGAGAATTTTTACTTCTTATAAATACACTTCTCTTTAGTTTATTTGCAAGTCACACAGAATCACTTGATAAATTGAAAGCACTGCCTATGTACACATATGTACATAGTATGTCGATACAATCACTTGTTTGTACAATATTACTTCATTTTTTTATAATTGGAATTTTTTCACAAAAAGAAAATTTTTGTTCAATTCGCTAATAGCTATTCAATTCACCACTGATGACGCAAAGCTTTTGCTCTAAACTAAAAGGATGTGAAATCAAGGAATCTCTAAGGACTCACTCTGATTTTACCCCAAAAACAAAAACATAATACATATTTCTTCCAATATTATCAAACATATGGTAGTTATATTCAATTCCCACCCCCCAAAAATTGGAGTTTAACGTTTGTAAGGCAAAGAGAATGTTGTAGTCAGAAGCAGTGTTACCAGAAAACTTACGCTTATAGCAAAATTCTTTAAAAAAAGCTAAAAATAGCTAAAAAAAAATTGTTTCATTGCCAAACAAAATAGCAAAAAATATTTTTCTTTAAGAATATCAAAATAAATTAAATAATTAGATTATTATAACGCAAACAAATATGAACTTAAATATTTACGTACATTGAATTGGAGTAGAAAAATTCCTTATAATTTTAGCTCAAATCTGCAAATCTATTCCTAGAATATAAAAATATACTTAGTTTAGTTTCACAGTTCCATTTCCATTTCGACGAACCAGGGAAGATATTACAGTATTTAAGGAAAAACGTTGTGAACAAAACTAGGCGGTTAATAATTTATAAAGATGAAACCTGCATTTCGATTACATACTACATAATTCCCCCGTGCTACAGCCAATTTTACACACAAATAAATCACGAAACCTTAAGCCAAATATAGGAAGACTGTGTTTACAGTTTTTCTCTTTAACGTCAGGATTTTTAAAGGACTTTGAAATTTGCAAAATATTATTTTAAAAAATTTAGTGCAATGTAAAAAAACCGTGTGGGCATCAAATTAAAGAGAAAAATCTATAGAACTAAGGCATATTATATTTTTTGGTGCTTAAGGATAAGTAAGTATTGAAAGTGTAGATCGTAGGGGCTAATATACACTCGACCACATCCTCGAATCTCGCTTAAAAAAAATTAAATTAGTTAAAAAGGCAATACCCATTCATCCCCGTAAAGCAAAAAAAAATTCCTATATTCTTAAATCCACAGAATTTTATCTTTCATTTGGTACCCATATTATTATTCTTAATTGCATTGCATTTGTTTGAATATTTTTTTTAAGTAATCAGATCTTTGAAATTACAAGGTCCTTTAAAACCCCTGACTTAGAGAGAAAAACTACAAACGCAGTTTTATTATGCCAGAATACCAATTTTTGTACAGTTTGATATTCATGATAATAATAAAACTCTGGGTAAAAATGGGGAAATTAAAAAAAAAATGCTAAAATAGCTAACTCGATTTGAAAAAAAAGCTAAAGAAGTAGCTATTAGCTAAACGCAAATTTCTATAACTAAACGTCGAAAATAATAGCTATATCTAGCTACAAAATACGTAAACTGGCAACACTGGTCAGAAGCAATAGTGTGTTCACTTTTTAAGAGCAGCTCTAAAGCAACAGTTTGCTATGCTTTTACTCTTCGCCACGTTTAAATAGATAAAAGATACAAAACATCGATATACCACATACATATGTATTTACGAGAGAGTTATCAGTGTTGTTATTACCACAATATAACCAGTAAACAACCTTCGGTGAATTTGGCGACTGCCTTCCTCGGGGATGAATATGCTAGGGATGAAATTATTGGTACACACGCCTTCCAAGCACGCAGGGTTGCTTTTAAGAAACAAAAAATAATTAACTCCAAATAGTTTCAAAAAGTATAGTGTAAAACGAAATTTATTGAATAATTCCATATAAAATGGTATACATAAATGACTCATTTTCTAAACGATTTAAATAAAACGCATTTCATAACCTTTTTTGTGCAAACGGCATTTGCGAATTGATAGAAAAGTACTACAGATTGTAAATTTTTGTTAACTATGAGGTGGATGAAAATTTTCAACCCGGCCTGACGGTTTTGAAGAATTTTTTTGATCTAATTTTATTACTAAGGCGTCTAATAACTGCATGGCTTTTAGTTCTAGAAGAATAAAAGTCAGTAAAGACAAGTCTTTTTTGTATAATTTCTGATTTTATTTGCTCAACTTCTTTTGCACCAGAGCAACTGTCAAAAATTTGCAGCAGTAAAAAGTTACGAATTGGCACCGCAATGTAAAATTTTCTCGCCATAATAGAAACGTTTTTTCAACATGGATCTTTTCTACTAATTGACATGAAATTACTATCTCAACGCTCAGAGCGCTGCCACTGAGGGCTTTTGCCAACTGATAAAAAAAGAGAAAATTTGGAAATACCAAACAAAAATTTTGAGATTTCTCCTTGTGAATACGAATGCCATAGTTTTCACCTGGCTAGTTGGGCTACGCAAAATTTTGACAGCTTGTAAATATGAATACACATAAAGTTGTTGGCGGTAATAAAGAGTCAAAATCAAAATGGAGAAAAGAACAAAAATCGTACGTTAGTTGTCAGTTATAAAATAAATCCAATTTATTTGCGAATATTTGTTTATTCTGTTTATTGAAAGGCAACTACGCGAAAAAGCTTGTGTTAATTATATTGATAACAGAACCTGGCAGCTCGCACGTTGTTTAAATTCTCAAGCAACATAAAATCCACAAAAGAATACATTGCTTGTCCATCAATACGCCATGTATAAATTTTAACAACACACAAAAATAGAGCTGTCGCACGAGCGTTTGTTTGGTTTTTCAACACCATTTATAATTTTCTTTTAATAAAATCACGTATTGTCAAATGCTTAAATTTATTTATCTAATAATAATGCAGCACACAACCCTGAAATCTAAGAAAAAGTCTGAGGAAGGCCATTAATATATGTGTGTGTGTGTGTGAGTGAGTGTGTGTGAGTGAATATAACTACAACAACAACGACTACTACAACAACAACCCAAAAAGGTTGGTTACTGTCTATACTGTGGTTATTACGTACCGTTGATGAGAACCTCTGCCATGGATAATATGATACGAAACTCTCTCAATTCGCTTCTAAGGTCGGTGTTATGCAGACAAACTTTTGTTTGCCAAATTAAATGGCGGCTGCTTAGTTTGCTCGGAGGTGGTTATGTCAAGTTTGGCACAGGGTTGCACGTTCATTATGGTTTTCATGGCTATTGCCAACACAAAATGAGAATTTCAGATGTACATAACGCGCACAATTAATATATTTTTTATGATATCGTATAGGCAATTAACTGTGCCCTAATCTTTGAAGCTCCTACAGCATAAATTCGTTCTCTGGCTCTCGGAATCACGACAATTTTTGTGTATAGCAATAATTGTCTAAAAATTTTGTATATGACAACACCGAATCTGCCGCAGTTTGACCAAACAAAATTAGTTTGCTGTGAGAGTTGCCAAACTCGCTCTCTCCGAGTTTGCTACAACAACAATTGCACGCAGTTTGCCAAACAAAATTTACCACTAGTCAAGTTTAAAATGCACCACTTTGAAATCAGGGGATTTATTTTAAATGCAGTTATAAAACAAGCGAAAGTGCAGCGTTTATAAGTAAAAATACCTTTACTCATTACTTAAGAATTTTATAAAACGCAAGCACAAAGCAGGAATTTAAATTTTTCGATTTTCGAGTGTTTTATTTAATAAAGGAAACTCTCCTACAATTTCTTAATAAATACCCATACATATATTTCGTGCAGTGGCACTATTAGAAGATGTTATGGAAAATGAACCTTTTGACAGCGCTCTCACAAGAAAAAGAGTTTCGTATCATATTATCCATGACCTCTGCACTATTAAGCTATATTTTGTTTCTTTTGTCTATTATTGTTTGTTGTGTCTATAATTAGATTAGATACTTGTTCAAAAGGTAGCCGTTATTGCAGCTCTAAAAAAATTTGGCGCTTACACATTCTTTAACTTGTTTGACGAAGCTTCTCTGGTTTAAGCTTAATCGTAAATTTTGGCGATGCTATTATCGATGACAACTATTCGATACCAAACTCGCAAAAGATTTCTCCCCAAAACCAGGATCTTAAAGCGTTATATTCTACGCTTCAATAGTTAAATCAAACGATAAGTTTTATAAAAGCCGTATTCTCACACCAAAACTTTGTATACATTCCTGCTGTAACCGCAGACGACGGTAGCTTTGCATTAGAAGACTCTGAAGGTTTGTGAGGACATCCCAAGTATAACAAGGCCTCTTAGTCATTCGTTCATGGCGTTCTGGAATATTCGCACTTCAGAAATATTTTGTCAAAAAAAAATTTATTCGGACGTAGTTTTTCCGAAGAAAAAAAAACGTCGTTTTAATGAAAATCCCATTTTTCTGCTTAATTGGACCTCTGCCGGTGATTTGAGTAGAAATGCGGTAAAGCCGGAACTTTTATAGACAAATTCCTGATTCTGTCTAGAGCCTGGCTGCATTTCTGTAACTGAGATTTTCTCGAAAGTGCCAAAATAGCTTCTAGCATGGAAATCTTTTCTACAGATAATCTATCACCCAATATAATCTGGGCAAGCTCTACACACAGAGAAAAAACATAAGTAATTTGAACAAAGTTGACTTAGTTGAACAATTTTGTATGGGGCCCAAGAAACTTGTGCGATCCAGCAAAGTTCTTATGCAATTTATACTCGACCGTGCAAAACAAAATTTAGTTAATTTATTACCTAAGCACTTTGGCTGCCAAAAAACGAGGTTGTTTTAACTAAGTTATCTTAGGTATTTTTTTTTTATATGGACTTCGAAAACTATGTGTAAATCAACAAGGTTTTTATACAGTTTACACTCGATCAGCAGAAACAAAGATTAGTTAATTTATCAAAGTTATCTTATGTACTATGTGTGAGCACCTAAGATAGTGTAATTCAACGAAGTGTTTACAAAACTTAACTAGGGTAACTTGGGTACCTTGTTAATTTAAGAAAGTATTCGATGTTAGCTTAGGTAACGTGTAAACGCCCTAAGATACTTGTTTAATTCAACAAAGTTCATGTAAAACTTAAAAAAGTTATCTTAGGTAACTTGCAATAGCACCCAAGAAACTTTTTTAATTTAACAAAGTTGTTGTAAAATTTAAAAAAGTTATCTTAGGTAACTTGCAATAACACCCAAGAAACTTGTTTAATTTAACAAAGTTCATGTAAAATTTAAAAAAGTTATCTTAGGTAACTTGCAATAGCACCCAAGAAACTTGTTTAATTTAACAAAGTTCTTATAAAATTTAAAAAAGTTATCTTAGGTAACTTGCAATAACACCCAAGAAACTTGTTTAATTTAACAAAGTTCTTGTAAAATTTCAAATCAAGTCAGCTTCGCGAAGACGGCTTTCGTTACCCTTCGTCATTGATTGTATTGAGCTGAAACTGAAAAGTCGGCAGTGCTTTATTGTGATTTTTTATTTCTTTGGTGATTTTTTAATTAAAATAGGAGTTAAAGCGGGTAAGTTAACACATACGGATATTTTAAATCAGACGATTGTCATGATACATTTGCCATCTAATCACTTTTTAAGGCGAAAACGATATTCGTTTGTTCAACTTAGATTTGACGTTGCATCAAATTTTAGATGAGTGGCCGCTGTACAAATACTCCAAGGCTCCTGAATTGGTATGTTTATATGTGAGATATACGGATGGGTAGATTCGATATTCGAAGCTTCGAGATTCGAATTTTAATCGAATTTTAGCTCCAAAATGGCGAATTTTTGAAATTCGGATAAAATTGAATTTAAAAAAGAATATCGAATTTCAACCTCCCACCACCTACCCCCAGTCAGATAAGTAAATTTAAAATATGTTATAATAATATTCTACAAACATTTATTTGAAGGTTGACATTGACTATAATGACAGTTTCCCGGGAAATGGGCTAAATTTTTCAAATTGGAATCATTTGTGTACAATCGCTTCGGATCTGTTTGAGTAAAGGATAAAAGATCCACAAACCAAGCAGCTTAAAAGCCGGGTATTCGGAAAGAAAGACGTATTAAATATAGGTAAATAAAAGTTTAAAATCTTCACTAAAATCAATGAAATAATTAAATATTTATATTTGTTAGACAATTTCAACATATATATTATGATGTTGTTGCATGCGGTTTTATTGCCTACTGCAAAAAATTTACATGGGCGTCACAAAATGCCTTCACAGTCTCAGTAAACCAATCTAGTGAAGTTGATCAAGCGATTGCAGAAAAGGGGAAACAGTGCCTAGAAGATAATTCAACCCTGCAACCGTTCGTCATTGTTGTGGGTGACGAATTTAATTTTAAGAATTTTTATGTCACATTAGACGGAATTAAATATTCATTTCATTCTTATATGGAGGCTATACAATATTGTTATAAATTAATGTTTGTGCTAAATTTAAAATATCCAGACGAATGTACGAATGTATGGATATTCGTGCAAAAATATTTGTTCAACATGAAAACGGATTCCACTCTCCCAGTAATTAATACATTGACAAACGACATTAATAACTGGACAAGCTCAAAATAGGTTAAGTGCTAAGACATACACTTTTGATCAGTTGATTAAGTCATCAACATTTTGATCAATTTTGGCTATTTTTCTTTTGTTTATTTAATGTATATTATTTTTCCATAAAAGTCGGGCTCATTATATAACAAACACCAAATAACTCCACAATTCAAACTTTGTGCAAAAATTATAAAAAATCTGCAAAGCTTCAGCTAGATATTCAACTTTTTATTCAGATTCTCTAGAATTTTTGTGAGTATGTAGTTTAATAGCCCATTAGATTCTAGGGTAATAATGTGCAAGTTTCACGTTGCTAAAAAATCGCGCTGATTTTTAATAATTTTTTTTTTTGACTACATTACAAATTGTTTTGCATAAAAAATATATTCGAACATTTTTTTTGTATGGAAAAAAATGTGTAATGCAGTAAAAAAAAAGTATTAAAAATCAACGCGATTTTTTAGCAACTTTAAACTTGCACATTGTTACTCTAGAATTTAATGGGCTATTAAACTACATACTCACAAAAATCTGAATAAAAAGTTGAAAATCCAGCTGAAATTTTGCAGATTTCTTATAATTTTTGCACAAAGTTCGAATTGTGGATTTATATGGTGTTTGTTATATATACGAGCTCAACTTTTATTAAAAAATAATAAACATTAAATAAACAAAAGAAAAATAGATAAAATGGATCAAAATGTTGTTGACTTAATCAGCTGATCACAAGTGTATGTAAATATGTACATATACTTTAAATGTATTACAAATGATACAGAAGTAATTAATTTAATAAATTGTTTCTAAAAAAGGCTAAAATAATTTCATTACTAAGGCTGTTACTAAATATCAAAATAGTAAAAAAGGACCGAGAATTCAGTTAATAGGAACAATTTAGAGCTTTGTTAACCATACTTTTTATATCTCAATTTAAATAACAAAAATATAAAGGGACCGCTCCCTTTTATGTATTATTTTTGTTGCTTAAATTGTGGTAAAAGAAGTGTTGTTGACAAAAATCTAAATTGTTCCTATTCACTGCATTATCGACATTTTTCAGGGAAAACTTTTGCAAATCACCAAAGAAATTTGGTTAAATATTACCTAAGTTATCTAAGGTAAAATAACAAGGAAGCTTTTGCAATCTACCAAAGCGGTTTGTTTGAATATTACACAAGTTATATAATGTAAAATAACCAAGTATTTATGCAAACTAACGTAGTGTTTTGGTTGAATATTATCTAAGTTATATGGCGTGAAATAACCAAGAAACTTTTATAAATAACCAAAGAGCTTTCGCCAAGGATTAACTTAGCCGACTTAGGTAAAATACGTGCTACTTTGTTAAATTTGCCCAAGAAGAAAGCTTACAAAGATTTTACTGAGTTATTTTGGTTACGATAACAAAAAAACTTAGTAGGGTAGTTTAGCCTAAGTTTTAAGTTGCGCTATACCCGAATTTAAGTTAATTTTACATAAGTTTTTCTCTGTGTGTAACATACAACAAGTAAGAGCAGCGCTGTCTTCGGCTATGCATTTGCACTGCATTTGAAAAAATATATGTATTCACAGCATATGTACATAGATAGAAGAGATACATGAAAAAAAATCATATCTAAACAATCAGAGGTATGGAAGATATACCTTATATAGCACCAATCCAAGTGATTTTCATTGCTTTGTCAGCGGTATGTAAACCGGTAACACAATTTAATGGGTTTAGCTTCCTACATAAAGAAGCCTTATCGCAAAAACTGGTATCTGAACAATCAGTGGTAGAAGAGATAAAGCTTATACAGCATAGATTTTAACGATTTTCTCCGTAGACTTTATATTAGTATTCATAAAATAGCTTACGAAATTTATCGGCTGTCCAAATAAAGGAGCTTTCAGTAAAACCCCATATCTGAACAATCAGTTGTATGGAGGCAATAAATAGGTTACAGTAACCCGATCTTTGTTAATTTTACTTTAAACTGCATAAATGGAGAAGTTACAACAACAAATCTCATATCTGAACAATCAGTTGTATGAAGGCTACAGATTATAGCGACCCGATCTTCGCCATTTGCACTGTAAGTATTTTTTTGATAATGGGTGGAGATATTGCGAATTTTCATGATCCTAGCTGCATAAATGGAGAAGTTAATACGAAAATCCTCATAACTCAACAATCAGTTGTATGGGAGATATCAGTTATAGTGAGCCGATCTTTGTTATTTTCACTGTAAGTATTTTGTTAATAATGAGTGAAAATGGTGCGAATTTTCATGTTCCAACTGCATAAATGGAGAAGTTATGGAAAAAATCTTATATTTGGACAATCAGTTGTATGGAGGCTATAGGTTATAGCGACCCGATCTTCGCCATTTTCACTGAAAGTATTATTTTGATAATGAGCGACAACAGTGCAAAATTTGATTCCTAGCTAATTAAATGGAGGAGTTATAACGAAAAATCTCATATCTGAACAATCAGTTGTATGGGAGCTCTATGTTATAGTGGTCCGATTCTTCCGGTTCCGACAAATGATTAATGCATTATAAAAATACACGAACCTACCAAATTTCATCCGGATATCTCGAAAACTGAGACTAGATTGCATACAAACAGACAGACAGACGGACAGACGGACATGGCTAAATCGACTCAGCTCGACGTTCTGATCATTTAGGTATACATTTTAATGGGTCTATCGCTTTATTCTGGTACTTATAAACATCGGATCTAAGTTAGAATACCATTTTATGCTCATGGAAGGTATAAAAACTAAGCAGAGGTAATCACTTCTGGTGCGGAACAGATTATCTTAACAACGGTTATCTCTCGTAGTGGCTACATTGGGACCACCCCCAAATATCACCAGTTCGGCTGCTAGATAGATTTTCTCTAGTATCTGTGCGACAGCCTTAAAAGGGGAGCCTTGACGGCACAGGATAGCTTATCCTTAAATAAATTTATCTTCTTAGAGCCTGAAATGGCTTCAGGATAATAGTTTCCATTTGCGATAATCACTTAACTGAAGTACTTTTTAACAGTGCTTGTATCCCAAAAAACCCTACCTAGTAATAAATCCTGCTGCTGGAAAGTTTTTTCTGACAAGGGTTGTCTTGATACCGTCTGGCATGTGGCAGCCACACAATATTAAACTATATGGGCACTGGGTATTTTCTCCGAAGCTAAACTGTTTATACCAGACAATCATTAGAGATTTTTATTTCTGCAGCTGGAAAGATTCTCCCGAAAAAGTGATCTCTCTTAATTCCAGGACTGGATCTAGCACTAAACACCTTGACTTGTGCAACTGTTCGTGGTGCTGTCTAGATATTCCTGATAATGATTTCCTTATCACCACCCGGGCAAGCCCTGGCAAGCGACTTCGATACTCAGATAGGTGTTAATTCGGCAAATATTCCTATAAGGTTGCCACCTATTCGAAATTAGTTATAAACTAAATAGCACATCATAATATGGGTATCAAATGGAAAGTGTTTTGAACATCCCCAATTTAGAAATATTTTTGAATAGGGTTGCCACCTATTCCTATCGTATATTTCTTTAATTTTTTGTTTAGAAAATTAATATACAATAGGGGTCTTCACGATCCGGTTTGAACACATGAAAGAACAACAAAATTATCCAATCATGCTATTTATGGTATCTATGCACCATTCCAGACAGTATGCACCGGATGGTGAAAACCCCTAACATTACTTTTTGCGGGTGTTAAAAGAACACTCTTAAGATATTAGTAGGTACAAATATGCTACTTATTTGCGATTCTACAAAATTTAACTAAAACAACTCAATAAGGATATCAAAGGAAAGGTATTTTTACGAACTTTAAAGGAGAAACATTTGCGTTGAGGGTTGCCAAGTTTTTTTAATACCAATTTGTATCTTACTAATGTCGACGAGCATTTTTTTGTAAGTATGTATATACCTATGCACAGTAAAATTGCACTAAAAATATGTACTTTTCAACCTATCGTATTTGTTAATAGGGTTGCCACCTAATTTTTGATGTCAAACATTTTTAGAAGAATTAGAAAGGCAGATGTCAAAAATGGCACCCTGAAATTGTGCATATGGAAACCATGCATACGAAATAATGCATATGAAAAAAACCGAAATAATGCTTATATACACTCTTTCGTTTGAAACCCGAAATAATGCATATGAGAAAACCCGAAATAATGCATATATGCACACTTTCGTTTGAAAACCGAAATAACGCATATGACAAAAACGAAGTAATCCATACATGCACAGTTTCGGTTCAAAACCGAAATAATGCATAGGACAAAAACCGAGATAATGCATACATGCACAGTTTCGACTCGAAACCGAAATAATGCATATGACAAAAACCGAAATAGTGCATACATGAAAACGAACTTCTTTCTGCGTAGGCTGCCTTCGGCCGCGCTTAGGGATTATAACCCTTACTAAAAAGAACTCTCCTTTCTGTGTTGCCGGAAACGAAGGGCGCAAGTGTTTTTGCGCAGAGCTTCTTTTAAAAATAAAATTTATTTGCTTCAAAAACATTATTTTTATAGAATTCTAAGGTACCGACTCTGCAAAATTATTGCGTACATTTTTTAATTAGCATTATTTTTTCAGAGTTTTTTATTTTTATTTTTTTTCATTGAATATTGACGTACTTCTTGGGTTAAAATATTAACGCTGTAACGTAGCTCCTCTACGCTACACTAACAGACAGATGTACATACTTACATATCTACTTACATTCATACATACGTACAACCATACATACATACATACAACCACACGCAGCATCTTCACTATACCCATACACCCATACGTATGGACAGTCAAAGCAAACCACGCAAAACTACACAGCAACTGAAAGCACTCGTACACCGCAACACTGCACGAGAATTCGTTGCGTAGGCATGCCAAAGAATTGCGATCTTCATTCGCTTCTCAACCTGCTTATTCAACAACCAACTTAAGTTGATTAGTGCTAACTGAGCCAGCGCCAGCTTCCGTAGGTAAGCACAGAGGGCTCGGGAGCCTTAGGCCGTAAAACCCCGAACGCCCCTGGCTCTCCCTACAGGAAAGGCCGAGTGGTTGAAGGGGCCTGTAAAGGGGGAATACCCTTGCGCCATAGTTGCCAACTTTAAGCACTAGATTTAAGATTAAAACTAAAAAAAAAATACTTAGTGCCTTTTTTATTGCTTTTTTGAACTAATATTACTCCGAGATAGTTAAAACCTGAAATAATTTGAAATATTATAAGCTGCGGTGTCTCTTGAAGATGCGAAATTTACAAGAATATACAAATTTAAATGCACTAAAATACCACCATGATTGATAAAACGCTGAAGCTGCAAACCCACCTTGTCGAATTCTAGTCGCTTTGAAAATGCTTGTACGCAGGTAAGTTAAGAATTTTTTTCTTTTCTAATTGTTTGAACAAATTTTCTTTTTTTTTACCACCTGAGTAAAACACATCGTTTCTCGGTGCTGAACCAAATCTGGCTGCACAATTGCTCTAGTACAAGAATTTTTAGATATCCTACCCCCAGATTGCCAATAATGCTTGAAATACAATACCGGCGAACGGCAAACTTCGCCGAATTGGGCGATGCTGTCGTTCACCGTTCGCCCAACTATTTCGCCTACTTAAACAGAATTAGAGCGGTAGCGAAAACAGCTGATCCCATTTGGTCGCCTTTATAATTTGGGTGACCATATTTAGAAAAAACTAAACCATATTTAGAAATGAGGAAATGATAACAAATATAAATGTAAAACAAAGAAAGATTATTATAAATAATTTGTTTCAAGCCAGATTTAACGAATCCACAACTATATTTTTCAAACAACAAAAAAAAATCGTGTTTAGGTTGTTTTCTTTTTAAACTTTGAAAGCACAAAACAAATACGGCCACCTTTGGCACGCACAGCTGTCATCGCCCAGCAGAGCGATAGAAATAAATCTATCGCCATGAAACGCCGCCAAGCGAACTTCGCATTTCGCTTTGGCTGTGTTCAATTTCATATGCTTGCGGGTGTTCTAATTTTGACAGCGCGAATTTCGCTGTGGTGAGTTCGCCGTTCGCCGGCATTGTATTTCAGCTATAACACGGGTTTTAGCGATATTTGAGGTTATATAATGAAAACATCAAATTTTTTGCTCATTTCTTTCGCGAGATATAGTAGTTTTAATAGTACCTCGGTATTACGTCGTAAGCATGAGTTATCATAGCATGTGTAGAAGCTATACAATCGTTATGAGCGAAAACGTCTTGTGTATTGATTTATGTATGTATTTTTGTAAATGTTGTTAATTTTTGCTTTGGTTAAATACAAAATGTTATGAAAAAAGCATCCATTGATTAAAAAAAATTTGGTGCTTTTAGTTTGGTAAAACGCCTTTTTTCCCAGTTTTTGTTGCCTTTTGAAAATCTAAAGTTGGCAACACTGCCTCGCGCAGACCCCAAACCCATCATTTTGCAAACGGAGTCAGTGGACAGGAGACAAACTCTCCTGCCCACTTAGAATACCGCGTGGCGAGCAGGCACCGGGTTTATGGCACTTTGCGGTTAGGATATCTCAAAATTCTAGTACTAGAGCAATATGAGGCCAGATTTGGATTAAGCACCAAGAGACGATGTCTTTTACTCAGGTGGTAAAAAAAACAAAATCTGTACAAATAATTAGATAAGAAAAAAAGAAATACTTAAATTACTTGCGTACTAGCATTTTCAACTCGAATAGAATTTAAAAGGTGGGTTTGCAACTTCAGATTTGTATCAATCATGGTTGTATTTTAGTCCACTTAAATTTGTAGATTCTTATAAATTCAGTGCTGCCACAGCTTTAAATATTTCAAATTATTTCTGGTTTTATCTATCTCAAAAAGCACTAAATCTAGTGCTTAAAGCACCAAGTTGGCAACTATGCCCACAATGCCAAGCAGCCACGATTTAATACATTAGAGGGGGTAATGGGCTGCCTTGCCGCCCTGGGCCAAAATCACGACCGAGTATCGCAACCAGCTAGGACCGCTAACCGTGCCATCAGCATCCACGGCCGCTGTCACCGCCATTACTTACCAGGGCCGAGTACCATCTTCACATTCACCGGGCCGCCGAAATCACTGCCGCCCCTAGGCCGAAGCCGATGCCAAGCGCCGCCACCTTCCAGGACCGCTGGCCTTGCCATCAGCATCCAGGGCCGCTGTCACCGCCACCGCCTATTAGGGCCGAGCTATCACCTTCGTCATCATCGGGGGCCGAACCGCTACCGAGGATCGTTACTTGCTGGAATTAATGCCGCTACCATCATCGCGATCCAGGGCCGCTGTTACCGCCGTTACTAATCGGGCCGAAGTTATCATCTTCGTCAAACAGCCGGGCCACTAACGCTCTCACCGCCCTTGGCCACCGTTACTCCCCCCCCACGAGTATCAGCCGCCGCAGGTACGGCCACTCACCATCACCATTCAGGGCCGCCGTCCCCGTCGTAACAGAAACGGGCCCGTGGTCATAACTAGGGCGGCCAATGTTGCTCTCACTACGGGAGGTCGCTACCGCCCTCGCCACCATTTGGGCCACCGTCAACATCACCGCAGGGCCATCATACTACAAGGGATTACTACTGCCGTCACGATCAGCATCGCCGCTCTCATTGGCTGCAGTACCCGTGTTGTGGGCGTTTCCCATCATCACGCTCGCTACCGCTCTCACTGTCGTCATCATTACCGTGGAAACACAATGCCGGCGAACTCACCACAGAGAAATTTCCGCTTTCAAAATTAGAACGCCCGTCGGCATATGAAATTGAGCCAAAGCGAAATGCGAAGTTCGCTCGGCGGCGTTTCGTTGCGATAGATTTATTTCTATCGCTCTGCTGGGCGTTGGCGGCAGTACATGCCAAAGGTGGCCGTATGTTTTTTTTAATTTCAAAGATTTAGAAGAAAACAGCATGTAACACGAATTATTTTTGATGGTTGAAAAATACAGTGATCGATTCGTTAAATCTGGCTTAAAATAAAATAATTTATAATAATTCCTCCTTGCCTTATATTTATATTTGTTATCATTTCATCATTTCTAAATATGGTTTCGTTTTTCAAAATATGGTCACTTAACTTATAAGTGCGACGAAATGGTATCAGCTGTTTTCGCTACCGCTCTAATTCTGTTAAAGTAGGCGAAATAGCAGGGCGAACGGTGAACGACGGCATCGCCCAATTCGGCGAAATTCGCCGTTCGCCGGGTATTGTGTTTCAAGCATTAATCACCGAACCATCTCCGCTCTCACTGTCATCATCATTAATCACCAGAACGTCACTGTTCCCACCGTCACCGCCACTAGCCATAAGACAATCTCCGCCCTCTGAACCACGACGCCGACCGCCGACCAGTTAGTCTCCCTCCCTCTCAGTATCCTCCTTTCTCTTCTTGGACGTCAAGGTGCCGGCATTCTGGCCGAACAGCCGCGTGTGTGTGATTGTGTTCGCTACATTACTACTGTGTTTAACGGTTGTTTGTAACAGGCAAAACGAATCGAGATAGATATAGACAAATGTATACATAAATTATCAGGATGAAAAGAGAAATCAATTAGGCGGTGACTGTCTGTCCGTCCGTCCGTCTGTTCACACGATGACTCGACTAAAAATTAAGATATCTTAACGAAACTAGGTACGTTTACTTATTTCGGTCGTAGGACGGATGGTATTGAAAATGGGCAAAATCGGGCAATAGCCTAGCTCCCATATAACGGTAATTTTCAGAAATGCGAAGACAGCGATACTTTAGTAAGTACTGAAGATTATTCACTCAAAATTTATATTTACAATAATTTTAAGACGAAAACTAAGATTATACATTTTTGAGAAATGGGCGTAGTAGGAACAGTTGTTGGCCTAGGTACAGCATACCAAATGGCCGAAAATTTTTTAAATCGGACAATTACCACGCCCACATACCATATAACGGTAATTTTCAGTAGATATTAAAGCTAAATTGACGCTTGCAACAACTCTTTACCAAGAAATACGTTTCTGCCAAATAAAAGCAAAGCGTTGAAAATTATTGAAATCGGACTAAGATTACGGCTTTTCATATACCGGTAAATTTTAGAAACGCTTGAAACTTCAATATTTCGAAATTTAAGGACGCTAATTTACCCAAAATTGATACACCCCGGCTTACCATGTAGCGGTAGCTTTCGGAAAGGTGAAAAACATATATTTAATATTTGCGCCGGGTATTTAATGATCGGCTCCGCCCAGACTTTGACTTTCTTATTTGTTTTCGATATAATTTTTATGGAAAAAGGTATTGGATAGGCGTATTGTTAAATAACAAATTCCATTTACATTACATAAAAAAATTATTTGAAATTAAAGCTAAGCAATCGACCATTATTTCATACCCAAACCTTGTAAACTTTAAAAAGTGTATGCATTCCGACCAAAGCTTGGTCAACCTGGTACTATTTAGTATATAAGTATGTATGTAATAGGCGAATGAATATTTTATGAGATTCATCAGATCTGCATTGTTCCTGCGATTTCCAAAAATGAGGTGTCAGATTAAATGTACAATAAGGTTTTACTTTTCCGCAAAGAGTTGCCAGCTTTTAAGAAATTTATTCATTTTTTTTTAAGATAAACCAATCAAATGGTTTTGAAAAGCTCTCAACTACAGGGTTGAGGATTTCCACCTGTTAAAAAATCAAATTCAGTTTTAATTAAGGGAATAAGGCAGTTGATATACATATGTATCACCGTATGGGTGCAAGACTAAAGAGCTTTAAGGCTTCAGCTTGAAAACATTTTGAATAGGGTTTCCACTTGTTTAAAAAGTAAAATTCAAATTATTTAATAATTTAATTTATTACTTAAATTTTGCGGGATAGGGTTCGGGCACCTTCCGAAATTTTCCGCCGGGCCGAGAGAGGTGCGGCACCAAACTTTAGGTTTCTAAGTCTAAATTTAGAGGATGCTGTTGAAATGTTTATATTTTATCCTAGAAGAATTTTGTACATACATATATTAACCAAACAATTGGTTTGGAAGCCTAAGAACATTTTATTTAAATTAGCTGAACAAATTTTACAAGTTTCAGTTGCCATGGCAACAATAGCTTTTTATAAAAAATCCCACTATTTTTGTTAGTTTAAAAGTAGCGCATTTCAATGTTATTGAACACTGGTTACAAAATTCAAAGTTGGTATAAATTTAACAAAGGAAAAAAACTGAGAGGTACCCCATTTTCAACGATGATCTTATTTTTCTACCATACAAAACTTTTACTACTCTAATGTACATATTTGAATGGACAATAAACTTATTTGAGAATAAATTCGTATCTCGTAAAATAATAAATTAATTTATATATTACCGGATTGCAACCTATCTGCAGGATTATGTCTATCATAGAAAGAAACACGAGAACTCTTGATAATTATTTTTTGTACAAAGATACGTATGGACCGTTTATTTCGAAAGTGACATAAGTCATTTCATGCAATTTTATCGATAGTTATGCCACTTTTAAAATAATATCTAGGTATGTAATTTGTACGTACATATGTATATGCAGATGTTTAAAATGGATTCGACAACACTGTGTAAAGTATCACTCTCAGAAAATGCTTATACGGACAATTAAATTTGCCAACCACAAGTTATGAGCTGGAAGTAAAGTAATTGACGTGGCTGCATTGTATGTAATTAGATCGCTGCCAAGGGAATCTACAAGTGTTTTTTTCTCACCAAACTTACCGCAAATGTGTTTTGTCGTCTCTTAAATGCTTAGCAATATGTAGTATATATCTTTTACGAGTGGCTGATGTTAACCACAATCGTTTTTACACTCTATTTATTCAAGCAATTGTTTTGGTGGCCTTTGTAGATATTATTTCTAATATAACAACTAGATACTTTGTTTAAACCATAAAACACGTCACAACAGGCGAAACCGTTTCTGAATTTTGTGTATACGAGTACAAGTTAAAAATTCAACTACGCAATATTTACTTAATATACACAAAAAATATGAAATCACTTTATTAACGAAACGCCACCGATTTAACCAAACAAACTACGAAGCAAAACGAAAGTAAAATAAATTTAAAACAATTATTAAAATTTTATAAACAAAAAATGCAAAAAAGCAATTAAGGAGAGAATAAGTCCACGGTTGGCGAGCACAACCAGACTATTTTAACGAATGCTCTGTCAGGCGGTCGACGCGCGCAACTAAAAGCCCTGACTGTTATGGATGGCGAGGTGATGGAAACGACCGCTCTTTGGTTGGTAATGGGACGTTGTTGATTGTTCGGTATATAGCACAGAATATATACGTACGTATATAATTATAAATGCAGATATATAAATACCTGCATACAATCGTATATAAATATGTACATATGACTAAATTCTACTCGAAAGCTCGAAACGAGACAAAGTTCCATTGTTTATATTCTTGCTGTGCTGCTGCTTGGGCTGATTCATCCAGTGCATAATGGACCAATGTGCGAATTTATGCCAACATACATATGTACGCACATAGTTTATACATATACTGTGGAGAAAAAGTGAAGGCATTTCATGCCTCTTAAGACTTCTCAAGATGTCACAAGGGACGAAGGAAGGCTATGTGCAATAAACGAGCTATTTTTTTTTCATCATTGACACAACATCTATTGCTTTCGGCTAAGCATACATTAGTTTGTAAGATCAATTTTTTGTATCTTTCACGTACTGCGTATGCTATGTGATATCTTCTTATTTTCCTTATTATTTGGTACCAACCGAGTACCGAAAACTTCACCAAGTGTTGACTGGCCCTTTAATCCATTACATTGTTGTCCAACAATGGGTATCGAGTCGAAGTATCTTATCACCGCCAGCGCTGTCTTTGTATTTCTACGCGTTTGGCTAAGTTCATGGCTTTAAAAAGTTAATTTCCGCGTATATGGAAAATAACGCCGGAAAAGAGGTATACTTTCCAATTGCCTACCGAGCAAGAACTATTCTTCCAGGTCGTGAAAACTTCACTGCTAAAATCAGCATTTTGTAATGCTTTGACTTCGGCAAATAAGTCTGCACGAGAATAAAAAACTTTACAAAGCTCTCCAAACCAACAACAAGAAACCTCATGCAAAATTGCGTGAGTATTATCCCGTAACCAGACCTCCACCTTCGCCTCTGCATGAGCCGTCCACGGTTTCGAAATCATTTAATGTTTGACTTATTTCTCGATAGATGCGCATTGCTGTCTGCGAGTTTAGTAGATGAAGTCCGGCGATGTGAAGTTGCTTGTTTGAGCAGAATTGAGATGGAATTACGAAATTTCTCGGCTCTAAAGAAATTAAAAAAGGAGAAAAGAGCTTATTAGTCGCGAACATGCCCGCTAAAATTTTCATCGTGGCTACCTTAAATATACATACTTCATAAAATAAATCATTTATTTTCTTCTAAAAAAAGGGCGGAAGTTCGTTACCTAAAACATTTTATAACATATTGAACAGTTTACTTGAAATAGTTTCTCTGAATAATTTTGAAATGCGAAATGAAAATCTATTAAAGATATAGGCATATTTTAAACATTCATTTATTTATTTATTTCAATCTACCGAAAACATTGGTTTCTTACAGACTACGCTTGCAAGTTAAACTTAGGTGTATAAGTTTAGTTGAATAATACAAATAGCCTTAATCTAAATTATGATCCATTAGCATTAAAATCTAACATCCTTTTAAAACTATTGCATAATTAATTGGTTCATTAATTATATAGTTTGCCTTGTGGGTCCTATAAACCTAAAATCTATTACTACGCAGATTAATGGGCGGTTCATATAAAGGAAAATAGTTTGAAAGTTCAGAACAGTTTATCCTACCGGATAATATTTGAAAGACAAACAAAATGGAATTGGATATTCGCCCATCGCTTAGGGACTGCAACCCTAGCAGTTTTCTTCTGGCCTCGTAAGGTGGAAGGTCACTAGTCCACCTCATTTTTTTATTTGCATATTTAGTTATGGATCGTTGGATCGTTGGAAATTTTAACTATTTAAATATAACGCCCAAATCTTTTAACTCATAATTACGAACCTAGTCAATTCACAAAATTATATCACATAGCTTAGTTGTATGCTGCCTAACAGATCTTTTGTATGCCTAAACAGAGTCTTTGTCTATTTCTTCTTCTTTATTAGCGCTGTAACCGCCAACGCGATTTTTGCCCAGTGCTAAGAAACACCCCGGTCGTTTCTCTTCTGTGCCAACCTAAGCCAAGTTCTTCTCCACCTGGTCTTTCCAACGCAAAGGGGGCCGTCCTCTTCCTCTGTTACCAGCATCTGAATACTTTCAGAGCAGGAGCACTGCTGTGCATTCGTCCGACATAGCGAAATCAATGGTCCCTGTATTTTAAACCGGTGCACTGTATATGGTTGTAAAGCTCTTACGGCTCATCGTTACATTAGATGTGTACTCGTATTGAGCGGACAAAATTATCCAGCAGCACTTGCTCTCAAAGAGATAAAATGTTCACAGAAGTACGAAAACGCAAAATTTGCAAAAACTTGCAACCTTCAACAGCTGATTACTTCTACATTTGCTACTGGTGGTTTATTTGGCAATTTATTTTCTACTTGTTACGTTTTCCCCCGATTTGGCATGTTATACAGTTGAATAGTTTTGGATAAGAAAAACCTTTTTAAAACACAAATTAATTATATCGGAATGAATAAGTTATTTTTCTCACAATTATTTGTGATATCACACAAACACAAACGTCAAAGCTGTGAAGCTGTGTTTTTCTGTGATCTGTTTAAATTTTGTGTTTTATAAAGCTGTTTACGCTTAATAAAGAAAAAAATTAAAAAAGTGTTAATAAACTTCAGGTGCACAATTTAAAGATAAGTAAAACATTAAAATTTCCTGTAAATTTGATGTATTTAACTTGATATTCTTAATTGCATATGCCGAGTATTTTGTTTCATATAATATATTGTTGTTGTACAATTGTTTTTCTTTGTGCACATTGATTTTGCTCTTTTTGTCTTTTTGTCATTTCTCCTGTTTCATCTTTGTCACAGCTGTTTCCGTTGTGCTTATTAGGTGTCAAATATACAGTGCATTTAAAACTGTTCGCTACATAGCTTTCCAACTGATATTTACCAGCTGATTAGTTCACTGATTAATACATCGTTTTCAAAACTGTTTTGCTTTTTTGCTTCTAAAACCTAAAAATAAATATAATTTTAAACATGTCGTGTATTTACACCAATTGCCACGTTAAAAGCGACTCCTATGTGTCATGCTGGCTCTGCGATGGGATTGCCCATATAAAATGTGCTGGTTTGAGCGGTAGAGTATTAGACGCTATTAACGAGGGTAAGGGTCTTCGTTGGTCTTGTCAAAGATGTAGATCAACTGAAGTTGATTTATTTAAATTCTTTAGGCAGTCCAGAAATGGTTTTTCTGAGATCGGGAAGGATCTGTTGGTGCTTGTTGAGAAATTTAAGCATTACGAAAAAATATTTAGGTCTTTCACTTGTCTCGACAACCCTCCACACTCTGAGGATAGCCGAGAAAATAAAGGTGGGCGTGTTATTAGTCCACCTTACAAGACAGCCACGGATTCTAGTAAAAAAAATCCTCCATCCAAGTCCTTGGAACTTATTAATCTATCTTCTCCATGCCCTCAGGCATTGGAGTATCCAATATCTAAAGCCATATCCACTAGGTCTACTTCTAAAAATAGTCAAACCGTTGATTTAACAGTGTTGCCATCAACATCTCAAGCTGCACTGTCTAACTTAGTAGTTAAAAAATTGGTTGTAATTCCTCCGAGAACATCAATCTTTGTCTCTAGATTTAATTTCGGATGATATAAAGTCATACATATCGACTAAAATTAGAACTAAAGATGTATTTATTCGTAAATTTAATTTTAAATACGATCGCGATATTTCATCTTTTAAAATTGATGTAGCTTCCGAAGATTTTGATTCACTACTAAATAGTTCATTTTGGCCGACCGGGGCGTTTGTTCGCGAGTTTGAGTATAAACCTAATAAAAGTAATAATAACGTAGCTAAAATTTCTAATCTTAATTCGGATTCAAAAAACTAACTCGCAAGTCTAATTTAAGTATTTACTATCAACACGCTAGAGGTGTGAATACCAAATTAACTGACTTATATTTAAAAGGTTTTGACTGCAATTATAATATTATTTCCTTGACCGAAACATGGCTCAAACCTCATATTTTTAATTCCGAAATTCTTCCAAATGAATATCAAATATACAGGAGGTACCGCGTGGGAGAATCGGCGGTAGTGTTCTTTTTGCGGTGCATTCATCGATACCATCCGACGAAGTTAGTCTTCCTGTCATTGAATATACCGAATTTAAATGTATACGTGTACACGCTGGAAAAACTTATATTTATTTGGCTCTTTGCTACATCCCTCCTAATTCTGCCGTATCAGTATATATGCAGCTAGTTTCTTTACTTGAGACCGTAAATGCAATGCTTACGGCATCCGATTCTATGATTGTTTTGGGCGATTTAAATCTGCCACATCTAGTTTTACGGCGCATCGTACATCGCTATGTTTATCGCGTTCCCGGCTGTGATCTAAGCGACGTAAAAAACAAATGTAGGTACAAAAGTTGTGGAAAATGAAATTCTCTACATCTTTGGAATTTCAATATGCTATGTATTTTCAACAGAAATTGTAAAAAAATGGCGAAAACCGTGACAATGTAAAATTTTTTCGCAGCTTTTGCTAATTTTTTACAATAAAAAATGCTGTTTTTAAAAAACCTTTTGTGTAACAAATGTGGGAAATTAAATTCTCTATATATTTGTATTAAACCATTTTTACGAAAAATGCAAAATAATCTTGCAAATCTCAAAAAAACTAAAAAACTTAAATCCAAGATGGCGGAATGTTGCTAACAGGTCTATTCTGCACGTTACCGAAGATTTTGTAACCGGAAAATTGTATTACCAAGAAATGTTACCAGTTCTTGTCACCGCGATTCTAGGTACGTTGGTAATGCAGTTAAAATTTTCAGCAATTCAGCTATGAAGAATTGTGCAAATCCTGGCATTGCATATTTCACGGGGCAATAATTTGTTACCAGCTTATGAGATGGTAACAAAATTTACCGGTTACAAGAGTATACAGAATGCGAAAAGGGTTTAAAAATTGACAGGAACTTTATTTACCGGTTAAAAACTTTTTATTACCAGCGCAGAATAAACCTGTAATTGTTTTTTATTGGCAAGACTGTGGATGCATGATCTATGTGTCAAATAGAAGTAAACTGCATCAAAAAATCGCTGTTACAATTTTTTTCAAATTTCCTACCAAATTTATCTAATTTTACTGCACTGAGAAAAAGGATTAGTTTCGACAACTAAAGATATTTAGTT
>NW_023458564.1:11692479-11771712 GCF_013731165.1 Rhagoletis pomonella | reverse complement strand
AAGATGAAGATGAAGATGAAGATGAAGATGAAGATGAAGATAAAGATAAAGATAAACATGAACAGGAACATGAACATGAACATGAACATGAAGATGAACATAAAGATGAACATGAACATGAATATTAACATGAAGATGAACATGAACATGAACATGAACATGAACATGAGCATGAACATGAACATGAACATGAACATAAAGATGAACATGAACATGAATATGAAGGTGGAGATAAACATAAACATCAAAAGCGATAGCGACAAAGATAGAGAGGAGGAAAGTGATAGGGATAAACAAGAAATACAACTGAAGAATGTGCGATGTTATATTGTTGTGTGTTATGCTACATATGTTATGTTGTTTAATCTTATGTTATGGTATGTTCTGTTATGCTAAGGTCTAAGCTAAACTCCCCTCCACTTAACCCATTCCAACTATTTAATGCTATTGCAGCTCAATTCAACTCACATAAACTATCCTTAATTTTAGCGGTTGAATTTCAACCGCTAGGCGAACACCAGTATTATTAAAAGGACTATGTTCTGTTTGACGTACGTCAAAGGTCAAGTAGAGAAGTAGGAACTTTTATGACTGCCCTTTGATAGCACGGTTACATAGCTTAAGAAATAATATTTTAAGGACATTTTTATCAAAGTTTATAAATACGACATTTGACCAGTTTTGTTACACAATTACTCCTACAACCACAGGCAAAAACATTGGCTACAATAAGTAATTTTTTTGCCATATATACGTTTTATCGGTCTACTTGCAAAATATTCGCAAAAGCTCCGCATTGATTATTGCGGATGTGAAAGCGAATGCGAATGTTAAAATTAATACGGAAGCTCCGCGGCTGCGAATGCGAATGCGAATATTCGCAACAACCCTGAGCCGTACATAGATAAAGAAAAGGATAACGGCAAAGGTAGATATAAAAACAAAAACAAAGACGCGTAAAGATAAAGGCAAAAATGGAGACTAAGGTAAATTTAAACACTTTACTTATATAAGTTAACGCCACAGAAGTTAACAGCGACGTTCACAGGCGCTATGTCTACCAAACTTGGATATCATATAGCACAAGTTCCGTAACCGTGAGAAACAAACTAGGCACATGGCGGTTGCATGTGGCAACATCCAACTCCAAGCTTAGGTTAAGAATTCGATTGTCAACTAACGTTAGTTAAAATTTTAGCTCAATAAAGATAATATGAGCACGTCATAGTGCACTAAAAAATATACTTGTTTATAACTTTACCCGGCAGTAAAGTTAAGTGGCGCCCAACGTCTTGGGTCAGTAAGCGCGGAAATTAATAAAATAAAGTTATTTTGGCCAATTGCCTAAAAGGAGCATAGTGCCATAGTGCGTAAAGGAAAAATAATTTCTTTCTCGGTCAGTTCGCCTTAAGCAGTCGCCGTACCATACGCTAATAACTTTGTTAAGGCGTAAATAAAATAATCGTTTTCTCGGTCAGTTCGCCTCAAGTAGCCGCCGTACCGTACACAAGCAACTAAGCCGATAAGTAGCCAGATCGCCGAAAGAAGCCGCCGAGCTACAAGAACACCCCGTGGAAATTACTGGACCCAAAAGGAACCCAGCCTGTAGTGTCAGTCCGCAGGCAACCTCGTCGACCGTCGTCTTCTGTACAGGACCCACAGTAGCGCAGACGAGCGCAAAAAAAATAACTTCACCAGGAGCTGCGAGGAATTAATCGTAAGAAAATTTAAAATTTAGTAATAAGGAATTTTAGTACGGAAAAAATATTTGAAATATTGAAAAAGAAAATTGAAACTTATTTAAATAATAAATGGGGAATTATAGCACGAAAAATAATCATAATTGGAATATTGAAAAAAAAATGAAAAAATAATAATTTCATGAGAAAAATTCAATTTAATTCTCACTATTACAAAGGAAAATATTATGAAGAAATATATCACAAACAGTGTGGAACAAATATAAATTCGAATTGAAAAAAAAGGATAACAGTAATAACAGAGCAATAACAGACTATAAAATCATAATAAAATACAACAAAGTTGAAGCACTCAAGAGATCCTTCAACTTATAACAATACCCTAACTCCGCGACTCCTTATACGGACCCTCCGGAGTAGAAAGGGCCCTCTTCCTCCTGAAGAGGTTACAAAAAATTGTTTGATAATAAAAAAATTAAAATTTTTTTCTAAGCGTAATAAGGGGAGCATAAAGAAATATCGCAAAATGTCAAATAATAATTTGATTAGGCCACCTGTGTTGACAAGTAATCAATCACAACCAAGTGCAGAAGCATCTAGGGAAATGAGTAACCAAATTGCAGAACTCGTAAATAGGTTAGTCGACGCTAGATTAGGACAAAGGGAAAACTCAACAATAGAAGTAGATCAGACCATTACTTTGACAAACGGAAATAATGTAGGTGAACTCGACCGAATTAATAATTTTTCTCATGCACCAATATTCAGAGCGCTTTTAGAGTATAATACAATCTCAAAAAAAAATTAAATATTGATTTTTCATCACAAAGATCTGTTTTTAAGTCAGCCATAGGTGATCTGTATCGTTAGTTTTAATTTTCCATAAAGAGGTTTCATCTGTGTATACATTAGGTTTAAGAAAATTGTATATGTACCTCTAGTCTGTAAGATATACCATATCATAGACTGAGTATATCGAAATTGAAATTGAAATTGAAATTGAAATTCCCCACGTAGTTAGAAGTCTTCGAGAATTTTCGGGTGGGCCAAGGGAATTCAGCTCTTGGAAGAAGAGCGTAGAGCGAATAGAAAAATTTATGAACCTATCTGCGGTACCCCAAAATACTTCGGAATATTAAGCGTAATAGGAAATAAAATTACAGGACAAGCGGACAAGGCATTGGAGTCGTACAATATAGCACTAAATTGGAAGTCCATATGCAAGTGGCTTACGCTGATAAGCGAGATCTCGGCACTCTCGAATATCAAATGAACTCACTTTTATAAGGACGGTTAACTACAGAAGAATTTTATCAGAGTGTCTACTCACATATATCGCTTATTTTAAACAAAATATCCTGTATGGAAATGAGTCATGAGACACTCTGCATTATGACCCAAATATATCGAGATAAAGCTCTTGATACTTTCATTCGCGGTCTGAATGGAGACTTACCCAAACTATTGGGAATGAGGGAACCGGTTGATCTCCCTCAAGCTTTACACCTTTGTCAAAAACTAGAGAACCAATACTTTAGGACAAATTATGCTTACGGAGTAGCAAAAAACCTTCATAATCCTAATTCAGCACATCCGGCAATTCCCTCTAGGAATCCTAGTAACCGCATTAATCCAAATACTAAGGGGAGCCCCTATTTTTATCCAGAATTAGCATATTTCCCACAGCTGCCAAGAAATCCCAACCCTACTCCAAATTCTGGGTTAGGGTATACCTATTATAACAATCCTAATAATATTAGAAACAATTCTGTACCACCTCCTCGTCCTCTAGGACCTAAGCCACAAAAAAAAACCAGAGCCAATGGAGGTAGACCAAAGTGCTCAAACACGAAATATAAATTACATGAATCGACCGACGCTAAACAACACGTCTCAGGGTAAAAGACCTGCGTCAACATAGCTCTATACTGACAAGAGGCAGCGTAATTATAATATAGAAATCCAGCACTACGAAGACGTTAGGGATAACAACGAAGTAGCAGGAGAATCGTTACACGACTACGTTTATCCTTCCGAAAACCTAGGTGAAAATTACCACACAGAAAGCGACCCCTTAGAAAGTATTGACTTCACAGACATTCATTTTTTAGAATGAATAACTCTTCATTGCCTTACATCGAATGTTAGACAAGCAATGGAGAGATAATGAAAATATTAATAGACACTGGCTCTAACAAAAATTATGTGCAGCCCCAGTTTGTGAAGAAACCCATGAGAAATGACAACCCATTTTTCGCGACCTCTATAGGAGGAAATATTTCAATCACCCACCACACTTTTGAAAATGTCTTCGGACCATCAAATTCTTCTTGCTGCCAACATTAAAATCTTTCCATGCCATTACAGGAAACGATTCACTAAAAGAGTTAGATGTCGTAATACATGCAAAGGATAACTATATGTCAATAGGAAACAGATTAAAAACTTAATTGAAACAACAGTTCTCACAAGCATAAATCTTATCAATATCAGAACGGAACATTTAAACCAAATTCAAAAAGTAAAAATGCAAAAGTTATTTAGTAATTTCAAACGCTATTTGCCGACCCCGAAAAAAAATTAACTTTTACTACCACAGTAAAAGGCGAGATTCGCACCAGCACAGACAGACCAGTTTATATTAGAAATTACCCTTATCCAATGTGCCTAAAAGAACAAGTGGAAAACAAATTAAAGATTACTTACGCGATGGGATCATTCGACCATCTAGATCACCGTATAACGCCCCCGTATGGGTAGTACCCAAGAAACCACGATGTAGAGAACAAAGGTGGCGCCGATCTCGGTACCGCTATTCCGCTCTTAGTGAATTTGACAGAAGCGCTGTTTTTATGACGTCACACTTGTGCATCTTGTTTATGTTTTCTTGCATCATTTTTCTTCTTCTTCCATTCTTGCTCGCGTTTAGGCATTTCTCTCTCGCGCAGTTTGACGTCACACAAAAATTATTCTCAAAAATCCTCTCTGACTGGCGCAATCTTGTATTCTATCATTCTTGCCAAGAAACTAGGCGCATCAGGAGAAAAGAAATACCGTATGGTGGTCGACTATAGAAAGTTAAATTTAGTAACAGTGCCCAACAAATATCCCAATCCCGAAATCAAAGATGTATTGGCACACTTCGGTAAAAACAAATATTTTTAAACAATCGATTTAAAAAGTGGATTTCACCAAATCCCACTTAAAGAATCGGATATTAAAAAAACAGCGTTTTCCATAAATAACGGTAAGAACGAGTTTACTCGACTGCCTTTTGTGCTGAAAAATGCTCCAAAGAGCGCTAGACGATATTCTCAGGGATCACATCGGCAAGCGATGTTATGTTTATATAGATGATACTAGCAGACCCGGCGAACTTACAACTTACAAACTGGTGAGTATCATTGGTCCACATTCTGTTTAGTCACCGTAAAGCAAGGACCGCAATGGTTCTGATGGTTGATTTAACGGCAGTAATTTAACTTTAATCCCTGGTGCCTCCGAATCGAGGATTTTTAGCAATAACTCGGTTCCAGCGCCACTAAAAATTATAATTACAATCGTTTCGGTCGTTTAGGAGGAGTCAAGCCACCAGAATAAGTCTTTTACATACTGACACTCTTCGGAATTTTTTTCCCATACAAAAAAACTCCCACGCATTTGTTATAAGGAGAAAATGCGCAACATCATCAGCGAAAAAAATTCTCAAAAATCAACGGTATCTTATAGCCATTAAAAACTTGCACTTTATGATACTGAAATTGAGTGAACTACAAAACTGCATACTCAAAATTTGGTACAAAAAAATTTATTACGAAAAAGAAAAAAAAACACTATTCTGGGTGTATATATTTACAGATAGGTAATTTGTTCCATATGTTTGGAAAGCACCACTTCCCTTTTCCAGTAGCCCTAAAGTCTATATACCAATTTCCAGGACATTACCACAAATACTTTCAGAGATATACGGTATGAAAAATTCGATATGTATGGGTGATGCCACGCTCCCTTAATATATCCAATGACCATCAAGCAAAGGTGCAGGAAATTGCTTTAATCAAAGCCTAAGTGGAAGGTTCTACCACCCTTTATTTCTTTGCTAGAGCTTCTCAAATATTGCAGAAAACTCGATTTTTTGACACTTTGACCTCGTTTTTTTCTTAAAATCTGGAGCTGATGGTAACTTTTAGTTTACGGACTCGTAATCAGCACAAACAAATCTGTCAAAAATTGCGTTAACATTTGCTGCATCAAATTTCTTTCCATTTTTGTTGGCCTGTGTAATAAGTATTGTTAAATAGCCAATATCCGCATGTTTGCGGCGCCTTCAAACACCTTTCGAATTGTAAAACAATGACTCGATTCGATTAAAGATTTTTGGGGATTGATCGGTTCTGGGCCACCTATCAGAAAAAATATCATATGTGTTAACCCAGCCAATAAGCTACCTACGTGCTAAATTTCAAGCAAATCAGACCATTAATAAGACTGTTTCGAATAGTTCGGTCTCTGACCCACTTAACGGAAAAAATGAATCCTATATGCTAATCTAGGCAAAAGGCTACCAACGAAACAACTGATTTTTTTAAGCATAGCTCGACCCCTGCGCCAACTATCGGAAAAATTAAAACTTTGTGCACTCCTTCTTCTAAACACGTTACCAAAAAAGCAGCACCCATTCGAATCGGTTATGAAACATAGGAGAAAATTGTTCCCAATTGATCCAAACTCTAAACGAATTTCACAATTATCCGAAACTTTGCAAGCTTTCGTCGAAAAAAATTCGAATTTTTTGCGCTCTTCCGGATTTTTCCGAGTTTTCCACTTAGAATTTTCTATTTCCATTCGAATGCCATTCCGAAGGAATTGCACACAAAATTCCATACAAAAAAAAATCAATTTTCGATTTTTCCAATTTTCCGACTTTCCGGAGGGTTATGTCGGCTTTTGTCGCAGCCAACTTAATTTCAACATGTGTTGAGGAAATCCTAAAAAAGAAAGAATGATAGTGCCCTTCACCAATGCATTAAAATGTCGCTCTGGAAATAAATATATAACAATTAACATGTTTTCTTAAAAATAAATGCAAATTTATCTAATTTTTCCACCGACAGGCACGAATATGATGTTCAAAACAGAAACAATGACGACGAGTTTTACACACATTGTAGTATTTTAGCGCAAACGATAAGTTTCACAGATATTTTAAATTTTTGCCTGGAACATGCACGTTTATCGTTATTATTGGAAGAGCAAGACTTGGCATGTATTTTAAAGGACTTATTTAATCAATTCAAATGAATAAAAACACATTCTTCTAGATTATTTCTCATTTTACATTTCAAAACTGAAAACTGAACTTTTTCTGAAACTTTAATGCAACTCTGTGCGGAGAATGAGAGAATTGAAAGTCAGGTGATCTCAGCTGTTTTCAAATGTAAACAAACAAAAGTACTGGAAAAGGTATTAATTATTTACTACTTTTAATCCGTTAGTGCATACTATTTCAAATTAAACGTAGAAAAATGTATAATTACAGTCTTATAAGCCTGAATATATGTTTGTATCGGCAGCTCTACACACACACAAACTTTGAAAAAGTAAAAGCCGTAAAACAAGGCAATTTCCTATAAGACTGTAAAAGATTTTCTAAATAGATCAAAACTCATAAATATTGATAATACAAGCGAATTCCTAATTTAACCATGCAGCCACTCTTTTCTAGTGTATCAGTAGTTCATTTGGCTCAATATTATGACAATGCAGCAAAAGTTATTTAATATAAAAACTCGCATTTCCATACGATTTTTGTGTACGTTTTTTCCATTGATAACCAGGATATCCTTTATTTTGCTACTTTTTGAGGACAAAAATTATACAAATCCAGCAATTTTAAATATTTACATTGTTCTGAAAACACCAAGCTCTTTAAAAATCGCGATAAAACGAATTACTAAAATGGACCATTTAGATACTATTGCCCAATGAATAAAAGTATAGAAACTAAAATCGGCAGCACTGAAAGTAAGCATGCCGATCAGTGATCGGACTTCTATCACATTGTGGTAGATCTGCAACTTTTTTGAGCATCTACCACATCTACCACACAAGGTCTGACATCTACCACATATTCGCGTTTTTGAGTACCTAGGGCCTGTGCCAATTGATAGAAAAGTTCTCTGGATAGTAAATTTTTGACAGCTATGAGGTGAATAAAAATGTTTGATACGGCAGGGCTAGTGAAAAATTTGACAGCAAGCATTATCAAGAAGAAAAACGAACAACGCACGTATAAACATAAATTAAAGAAAACAAAAGCGAGTGGAAATAAAAGAACATGGTCCCGCCGGCAAAAAAAATAAACAAAAGCTATATAACTTGTAAGATTTAATTTTAGATTTACATATGAAAAGGCGTTATGTATTTTTTTAATTAAGAATACTATTTTACAGGGAGCAGTTCAGAACGCAGAATCCTTCTGGAAAAGCGCATTGACAAGGATGTTTGGTTCAGTTCAAAGAACGCCAACAGCAACGAAGGCTGGAAGTGAGTAAGAACAATATAAATAATTTGAAGACTTTATTAAGCAAATGACTTCGTACTCCACTGACCATCCGTGGCGCTTTATGGGAATGTGAGTTACAATTTTTCGAAACGAAGCAGAGGACAACCTAAGATACATTTTTGTAGTCTTGTTATCGCCGTTCATAATGTTGCTTAGTATTTTGGAATAAACGTCTTGTTGTCTTGTTGCATGTACATTATACCCTAAAACGACATATGTTTTTATTGGAAACAATTGTACACGGTTTTAAACATTTTTGTGAACACACTTACCAGACGGTTTTGACGTGTTTTTATTTCTACTATTACTGCTAAAAGGTCTAATAAATGCATGGATTTCAGTTCCAGAAGAATTGAAATCATCAAAGGCAAATATTTTCTATATAATTGCTGCATTTTATAAATAGCAAACACGATAGTCTTCTTGTGCATCAAAGCAACTGTCAAAAATTTCCAGCAGTAAAAAGTTACGAATTGGCACAGCAGAAATGTAAAATTTTCTCACCATAGTAAAAAGTTTTTCCACCATAGAACTTTTCTATCAATTGGCACAGGCCCCTAGTTTTATTTTTGCTCGACATAATTTTCTTAATTTTAAGAGCAAAAATTGTCCAACACTAAACACTATATATTGAATTGAATGATATTGTTACGATTATCCTAGGATAGCTTGAATCCTCGTCCGGATTTCCCCAAATATTTTGGTTCGTATAGCTGGATTGTTAAATAAATGCTAACGATGACCAAATTGTAGTACAATTAACTTTATTGTACAACAAACAATTTACAGTGCTCGCTAATACAGTAAAAACACTTTACAATACTTGTTAAAGCAATAACTACGCTTTACTACTTGTTAACACAATTAAACTTATAGCTTGCTTATTCGCAACTCACTTCTCTGCTCACTTTACTTGAAGCTTGCTGACTTGTAACTCATTCAACTCCGCTGTGTCGTGGCATATACCTGCGCTCGCACTCATGGTAACTCTAGAACGTTCTGAAGATCATCGCTCATTCTCTTTCTCTCGCTGTTCGCAGTGTTCATCCAACTTGACGTTTCTCTTTGTGGAACATTCTACGTCATTCCTCGAACATTCTGACTATTTCGCATAAAATAAAATGAAAAATATTAAATTTTCTAAATAATAAGTTTTTTTCGACAGGAAACGTGGTTTCATTATGTTAAATTTTATAATATATGATTTATAAAAGGAATTAATAGCGACAATTGAAAAAACGGCGATTTTTGTGAAAGTATTAGCAAATTTCAGTGCATCTAAAAATTCTGAGGTGTTGTTTACATTAACTTGAGAATTGTCAAAATCGGCAAATCCCAAGTGGCGGTTTCTGTAACGTGCCACATTTTTTCGCTACATCGTGATGTGATAAAAAAAAACGCTGGCAGCACTCCGCAAGGTTGCAAAAAAATTTATGTTCGAAAAATATCTTGATATGGACCGCTTTACACTGTCAAGGAAAAAAAATTGCCAAAACGCAACGCAATTTTTAGTCTCATTAAAAAATTTGCAATTTAGGTGAAACCTTACAGAATTTCTTTCTTGCACTTTGTAATACTAAAATGAAGTTTTTTTTAGAGTCTCATTAAAAAGTTTGCCGTTTAGGTGAACCCTTACAGAATTTCTTTAATTTTTGTACAAAGTTCGATCCAAAACCTAAGATCTACCACATTTTTTTCCAGATTCTACGACACAGAATTTTTTTAGTCCGATCACTGATGCCGATGTTGTCAAAATCACAACAAACATGTCGCTACAGCTATATAGCTATATAGTATATATACTGACAACATCTTGTTATTATTCCACCATGCAATAATACAACGTGATATCAGTGATGACAGCTCGATTTGACACTACCCTAGCTCAGTCGAATAAGAAGAAAAACGGGAAGAAATGAATCCCCATTTGGAGGAAAAATATAAAATTTCATATTTTCTTCTAAAGAAAATTGGCTTTTTTATAGTATATTCGCAATGAAATAAAATAAGATATAATACCTTTTTGAGAAAACAAAATGTGTATACTGAGAAAAAATAAAAGAAAATTCAACTATATTATTAGGCAAACAACTGTTAAAGAAGTGACACTGTTTCTGACTGCCTTGTCAATATGTCAATAACTATATGGCATGAATCACGTAAAGGCCTGTATGCAACTCTCAAGAAAAGCAAAAACAAATGACGTACAAGAAAAGTCTAAGAAATGTTCTTGAGTCAAATTTCCATAAGGCAGTACGCAGATCTTAAGAAATTTACTACGCTTTCTACTACGGTTTTCTAAAGGTTTTTGTGAAAAAAGAGCACAAGGCAACCCAGGTTTGCAATAGAAATATATGCCCGTTCCATTATTTCTTGAGGAAAGAGTGAGGCAACAGGCTGTGAAGTATCAAAAATGTCAAAATTCCTTGGACACACACACGAAATAATGGCAAATTTTTCTTTACCGTTTTCTTGAGAGCTCCATACAGGCCTTAACTTTGAAACGATAGTCGTTCAAACCATGATACAAAAACGAAGGTAGTTTCATTAGTACTATTTTTTGATTATAAGGCAGATTTTTGACATTTCTCCAGAAGTAAACGTTTAGCATAGCTTTGCCACATTAAATTTTTTGATACCGGAGATTTTCTTAAATGAATGGAGTCAGTACCGTCGGTAACGATGTTTAACTGAGGATTAGTGTTAACCAGAGATGGTGAAAATGGCCCTAAGGGCCGGTTACTCAATGTCTGGTTAACACTAATCTCCGTTTAAACATCATTATCGACGTGTTCGGCTCCATGCATATAACATGGAGTCGGTAACGTCGATAACGATGTTTTACCGGAGATTAGTGTTAACCAGACATTGAGTAACCGGCCCTAAATGTATCAAAATTTTTCACAGCTTACAAAATTGTAATGAAAACTTGGGTTTGTGTCTACAAACAGTCAAATACGGTCGGCAAATAATCTGGTTAAGTGTGCGCATCAGTTCGGACGGTCAAATTGTTGTCCGAAATTGGTTGGCCTATCGGATGCAATGTGCGCCTAGCGTAACATTATTATAATTTTGGATTAAAGTTACGAACTTTGGCAACCGCGATCACAGTCGTGGATTCGTCATTGAACCACATTAAATGCGGTAATGTGAGGAGTTCATTATTATTACAAATATTTGCGAACCAATCTGGCTGCTTTTACTTGGCATGATTTGTAACAATTTTGCCAAAACGTCGAGTTTAATAACAAAACGTTCTATTTTCTTCCGAGAAAGATTTCATCGGCTATATCAAAAGAAATAATCAATTATGGGTGACATTCAAACTCTTGTGGACATGGGATTTGCTAAAGAGAAAGCGTAAGTAACAATTGGTGCGGCTTGTGCGAATGCATTGCAAAATTTGCATCATTTATGTTTCCTTCGTCATTTAAAAGTATATACATATAAAAAGGGAAATGTTTAGTTATTTGCCCAATGTATTTGTGTTAGTTGGCGGAGGGGGCGTGGCTCTTGGTTACCCACCCACTGGAAAGAGCACAGTTCAAAACGTTCCCACGATAGTCGGGTCTACATCGCCGCAGCGATTTATATCTGGCTAGGGACTGCCACTCCAGCAAAACTCGCCGAAAACTTTTTGGGGAATTTGTATGCTGTTACAACATCATCACAGTTCAAACTTTGTAAAAAGTCATGCCAGAACCCCGGGGAACCATTTGGTGTGGTTAAAATTAGCATTTTGACACACAAAATGAAAACTCGGGTTACGGCAATCACGGTATTTTTGTGCAGACCACTTGTACTCCGGCTACGCTGACCACAGTGTTTTTGCGCAGAGCTCACAAATGTGCATATTTTAAATCGAATTCAATGATAAATTAGTGACCGAATATTATGAAATTAGGTTTTAATAAAGTTTAGATCCTTGACTACAAGTGTAAAATTGTTTTGATCGGGTCATCCATTTGGAACAATAGCCGAAAATCATTGGGCAAATAACTAAACCGTACCTTATAAAATCCCAAGACTTATTTTTACTTTATATAGAGAATATGCTATGAAAGTGACTAATAATAAAGGAGTGGAGCCTGCTATGGAATGGTTGCTGGCACATGCTGATGAAGATATTCCAGTAGAAACTGCTCCATCTGTGATTGTTGAGGACAGCGGTACAGTGGGCGAAAATACAGATCCATCATCATCGGCTGATGTTGAAGCAAAGTCGTTGAAATGCGATGATTGTGGAAAGCTATGTAAAGATCAAACGGAAGTAGAATTTCATGCTGCAAAGACTGGACATAGTAACTTCTCAGAGTCGACGGAAGAAAAGAAACCACTAACTGAAGAGGAGAAAAAGGCACAACTTGCTTTGATCGAGGAAAAATTGAAACAAAAACGACGTGAACGTGAAGAACGTGAAAAGGCCGAGGCACTGGAAAGAGAGAAAAATCGTATCAAATCGGGGAAAGATATGACTGAAGCACGGAAACGAATGGAAGAGCTTGAAATGAAAAAAATAGTAGACCAACGTAAGCGTGAAAAAGCTGAGGAAAAAGCAGCAAGGGAACGTGTTCGGGCTCAAATTGAAGCTGATAAAGCTGCTCGCAAAGCTAGGTGTTATTAACATTGCAAAATACATAATTTTCTCCAAAATGTATACATAATTTTTCGTTACAATTTTAGAGAGCAAAACCAAACTGAGCAACCTTCGTCAGTAACAACTTCCCCCACGCTGCCTGTTGCGGCATCTACAACAAGTGTTCGACAAGCGAATAGAGATTATACTCAAACTCGTTTACAAGTTCGCTTGCGTGATGGATCCACACTTACTGAAACATTCAACGTAAAGGAACCACTGTCTGCTGTGCGAGTTTTTATTCAATTGAAAACAGGTGACGAATCGCCTTTTAATTTAATGACGACATTTCCTCGAAAAGTTTTCACAGGGGAGGATTTTGAAAAACCTCTAGATGTGCTCGGCCTGGTGCCTTCTGCGGTGCTTATTATGACTAAATAAACGCAATTCCTTGGTGGGGAAAATTCATAAATATTAACTTAAGTGTGAGTCGATATAAATTTACTGGTGTAATTCATTGTAGCGTTTTATATTCAACTTTTTGTAGTATTAGTGGAGTATATTTGGTCAAATAAAAAGGCCAGTATAAAAGCAATACAAGCATGAGATTCAAGGATTTCGTCCGAAAAATTTAGCAACCCTAGCCACTTATGTTACAATTTGCATCGTGGTTCTTCGCTGTAAACCTTCAAAGATAAACTTGCATGACCCATTGCTAAGACGCCCGCATTATAAGTAGTGAATTTTTCGCTAGTCTTGACAGTAGTGACATTGAAATTTTATTTAATTGCATAGGTTTTTTTGGTATCCAAGAGCTCCCGGATGAAGGCATAAATTCACTTCATAGAAAATAAAGGCAATTTTCCAGGGACGTGCACCAGATGAAAATTTTGGTCTGCTCTGTTCAGCAGTACGCGCCGTTTTTGCACATTTGGATTGATTTGTCAAAACGTTTTTTGTTTTTTTAACCGGAGTTTCAATTCAGTTGTTGTTGTTGTAGCGGCTACAACAACCCCGCCCAGGACGGTTGGTATCTCAGTCGTTGTCGTCAAGTTCCACTAACGGCAGCCCTAGGAAGCGTGCAGCTTCTGTGGGTTTGGTCCACAGGGACAAGGCCGTTAGGGTTGTCGGGTTTTCCGGGCCGGCCGACAGCCGGTTCTACGTACCGGAATGACTCGGGTTTTACCCGACCAAGGGCTGTTGTTTCTGCGATCTAACCCCGTTTAGGTCGGCGAAGTATCTCAGAAGTTTCAATTCAGTCCGGTTTAACGGTTCGGGATTTAAAAAAAATGTGTATGTATGTATCAGAGAAAAGCAAGGAGCTACTTGAAATTGGAGTTCGGTTATACTGAACTTATGTATGAATGATTTGATACATGAACAGGGTGTCCAGATTGTTAAAAAAGAAAGCGCAAGTTCTAAAAAAAAATCGCCAAAAATCACCAGATTTTTTTTTAAATTTATGAAAACGATTTAACAAATCTTTTATTTTAAAAATGAGATCTTGTTATAATATAGATTTTAAAACCAAAAACGAATATAACGCCTTCAGAGGGTAAGAAAAAATAACACAAATCTCTTATATAATAGTAATGTACAAAAAATTTTCTTTAAAAATAAGCATACTTTTTAAAAATATTTGTTTCAAAAAATTTTTCAATAGGACTGCGCAATTATTAAATTTATTATAACTCAATTGATTAATCGCACAATCCGATTTTAATAGCTCGGCGCTAAAAATTAAATAAAAGCCTATAATAAAGCGAGATCAGCTATTTCCACAATTTCTTCTAAATCACCTATAGAGTCTGAATGATTTACATTTCTGTTGTTGCCATATATTGAACTATTCAACCGCGATAACATACTGTTTGATATTTCGAACTTAGTTTTTGTTGAATTCATTAAACTCGTTCAACAAAGCATGTGATTGCGGCAAGGATAATAATATGAATTTACTTATATTTCCAAACATTTTATTGCCTGTTACGTTTTTCACTCCGCAAGCAATTATCCAAAATTCTTCAGAGTCGGATGGAATAGTTCAGAGAAAAGTTATTTCATGGGAAAGTTAAAAGATTTAAATATTCAGTTTCCGCTGCTTTCCTTTCCTTCAAAGTCAAATAGTGAATTGATAGGCCCCTGAAACTAGCCCTCTTGTGATTCACTTTTCTGGTGACAAAATCAAAGCTTTTTTATAAGTATTAAATTGACTAGGTAATCGTTTCAAAAGTTCTTCGGTTGGGATGATTAAACATTTTTGACAGCCTTTTAATAAGCTTCTTATAACTATAACTAAGTTTTGTATGTTTTTTTAATTGGAAAAAATTTATTTGAAAGGAAAAAACTCCAATGGCGATTTCCTAAATTTTTACGCGCAAATATCTAAAAAAAAATCGCCAAATCTGGACACTCTGTACATGAACAACGTTAAGCGTATGAGCCGAAACTTGCTTGCTAAATTTTGTACCGAGTCAACGCAGTAAAGAGTTGGCTTGTTTGAATCATACACTTGTACAATTTCAAACGGACCGAATCGTTGCATGTACATTCAGGGCTATCACAGAATCCATCGTAGCTTCGATTTTCGTGAATTCTACGAAAGTGCTATCACAAAATCCGAATAGCTACGAACGTAAATTCGAAATTCGTAGAGAACCTTCATTGAATCCGTTCGTAATGAAGATTCGTACAGATACTCTACGACGAGATTATGCTGTCGGAACAAAATTTAAAATCACTCGAATCTTAAAAATAGTAGAAGAAAGCTGCATTATTTTTAATATTAAATATTTATTATACTCCAAATATGTTATAGTTTGATATAATTCCATATATTTGTGTAAACGTAGACGTAAAATACCAATGCTATACATACATACACGCATTCATCTGCTAGACGCTATTTAATGAATTAATATTTTGCACGAATCGAGGAAATAATAGTTTAGCAACAATTTATTAGGAAATGAAACTTAATTACTTTAATATCATAAAAACTTATTTAAAAAAAAAAATTCTATTTAAAATAATAAAATCTAAGCTAAAAATAAACTAAAAAAAATGTTTATTAAAAAAATAAACAAACATTAAATAAAAAAAGAAAAAAATCTCCCGTGCCCCACGACTCGCACTGGAACTCGGCTCTCTCAATTGGCAGTCTACTGCTTTGCACACTCAGCCATTGGCCTGATTGGGCAGCGTGAGCAAAATGGCATACATAAATGTCTGTTGTTTCCTTTGCACTAACTGATTTCGAATCAGCATTCGAAGCTGGCAACGATATTTTCGAGTTCACTCGGATTCAGTGATAGCAATTTTTTCGTATTCGTAGCGGGCGTTCGGATTCGTAGATTTTCTACGATGGATTCCGTGATAGCTCTGATTGTAACACTCGTTCTGTATAAACGACTTGTTGGATACATTCGAGAGTTACGTACACTGCCGGCAAAAAGTATTGGCTCAGCTGTTTTTTTACAATATATGCAACAATTTTTATTGTTATATTTTCCTGAAACTTTGTTTATAAAAACGTGGTTCACTCCAAACAAAACTCGCGAAAATTCAGCAAATTTTCATGCATGAATTTTCTTTTGGTATCCAGATTTGTAGCTCATTAATTTCTGGTATGAAAAATGTAAGCTCGGAGTTAGTCAAAAATCGCATTGATTTTTGAGAATTTTTTTTGTTGGAGGTGTTTTGCATTTTTTCCATATATGTAAAGTATTTTCGAAATATTTTTTTGGATGGAAGACTGCGGGGAAAAAAATTGCCAAAAATCAACGGGGTACAAATCTACATACCCGAAAAAATTTAAAAAAATCGGAGTAAAAAGTTGAAAATTTGCATGAAAATTTGTGGAATTTGCGAGTTTTGCACAAAGTTCACAAAATATATTGTTTTGTTTTTTTGTTGTGGAATGAACCATATTTTTATAAAAAATTTTCGGAGAAATATTACAATACAAATTGTTGCATATATTGTAAAAAAGCATCTGTGCCAATATTTTTTGTCGGCAGTGTATATGTTCTTCCGTTTTTATTCTAAGATTCTGACGTGCGCAAATTATGTCGAATACTATTGAAAATATTATTATATTAAGTAAAAAATGAGATTATTAAAGAATAAAATAACATGCTGATATTCCATTACACTGAAAAGTGTACGCTTAGAATATACCTTAGCTACACGTATGTATATACGTTTCTATGTATATACATAAATATGTATGTAATTTATATACCATAAAATCATTACCACCATAATAGTTGTACATAAATATTTGTGCGTATTCTTACTTTCGTACCAACCATCGGACATTTTTTTCTGCATGAACATATCTACATATGTATATATATGTACTAGAGTCCAGCGCAAGTGTATTTGCCGCATTTCGTTCAATAAGTACTCCTTGCATTGTACTCTACTCCCAACACATTGTTACTCTTTTTCCGCATACATACACTACTTGGCGTTGAGAGAGTAAATACTTGACGTACTTGCTATTATTCCACCAAAGTACGTACTCTACTTTCTCTCATCGCGTACTAGAGATATTTGCTGCTGCCAAAAGGGAGTAGCAAATCTACTCTCTGTATACTTGTAGTACGGTAAGTACTTGCGTATTAAATTTCAATTCTGGTTGTTAGCCTACTAGTTGATATCGTTTGCAGCGCTGGTCAGTGAAATTGAAAGAGTAAAAATAGAATATGGAAATTGACGATGTAAGGAAATGTTTACGGCCTTATTTATAAAAAATAACGTAGATTAAGACAGTTGTTTAATGTGACATTTTCATAAAACTTTTGTATTCAAGCAGCTTTGTAAATCTATGTATGTACTGAAATTTTTATGAAAGTATTATTTCTCGTCTCATTTTCTATAAAACTATTTGCAGTCATTAACCAACAAGTAATTTGTCAAAAACAATAACTTAAGCAATGCTGCTATACGAAATAAAATTATTAGTGGCAACTCAAAATTTTCAAAAGTGCCGATTTTCACATTCGATAGTTGGACATGGTAGCGACGAGATGTACGAGCATTTTTTTCTTAAGAGCTGCATACTGATTTAAGAAATTTTTTATAGAAGAAAATTTATTTTCCATTTATTGTGCGTAATTTTATATGAATTTTTAGTTTTTCTTGAGAGCCTTTACAAATAAAAAAAATTTCGGAATATGACATACATATGTACATACATACGCAGCCATATAACTTGATTTCAAGAGAAACGAATTTTCATTTGGCACGTTCAGAAGGCGAAACAGCTCAGTAACTGAATAGTTGCGTGTTAGATGATCGTAATATTTTTCTGATCATTTGAGACAACATGTTGGTGTGTACCTTTGACAGTTGAATTTGGCAGCTAATGTATGAAGTCGTTCAAAAGACGCATAACGATCACTGATTTTTGTTTAGCAACGGTTGCGCTCAACTGCTGCGCCTTCTGAACCTACCTATTGATAACTTTTTTTTTTTGATAACACTGCGACAGCTCAAATTGGTATTGAGTAAAACCAAATGCAAGACAGAGTTTTTGAATTTCATTGAGTTTTTTTAATAAATACTAAATTAGAGGTGTATGAATGGCGAAGAAAAATTTTATCCGATTTTTTTAAATCGAAACTACGTTTTTACATATGTACATATGTACGTGCATACATAAATATATTTAATATGAAATTGAAACTTTCACATCAATTTGCGCTATCTTCAAACCCATGGTTTCAATTGTACGCATATCGTCAGGGTTTTCCCCACAACTTGGTTTTGCTGCAGTGAAGCGACAGAACAAGTGACGAGAAAAAATATATGCGGACACTTACATATAGTCTGTTCCAATAGCAGTCCGGTTTACAGGATTTAGTCGGAACTTACAGGAAGTCGTTCCTATTGACATAAAACCTGTAAGTGGGAACACATTTGAGAGAGTAACTGAGCAACTGTTCCTAGTCAGAAGTTACAGGATTTAGTCCGGAGTTTCTTTTCCTGTAAGTTCATGAAAAGTGTCAAACGATCAGCTGATTTGCATGTGCAAGCAAAAACTAACAGCGGTGAAAGCAAAGTACCTTATATATGTAAAAAAATGGAAGTAAACAACGAAATGTTTGAATATGTATAGATTTTAATAATTATTTAGTGATATTTCAGCTAAATCAGTGTTATACAAATGACATGTAAACAAACCGACTGACGTTTTTACAGGAAATAGTGCTTTTTGCGTTCCTATGCACTTCTGCATCTGTTCTCCTTTTACTCTCATTTGAGAGAGTAAAATTGTAGTTTGACAGTTCCACAGGTTTTAGTCCGAAGTTCAAAGGAACAGACTAATATATGTATATGTATCTATGCAAGAATGATAGAATACAAGATTGCAAGAATGGAAGAAGAAGAAAAAAATGTTGCAAGGAAAACGTAAACAAGTTGCACCAGTGTGACGTCATGCAAACAACGACTCTGTCAAATACGTTAAGAGAGGAATAGCGGTCCGAGATCGGCGCAACCTTTGTATTCTCTCAATCGTGGTATCTATGCACATACGTATCTATGCACATACGTATCTATGCACACTCGTATCTATGCACATATGTATGTATCTATGCACATACATATGTACATATGTACTTAGGTATGGATATCAGCATTTTAGTTGAAAGTACGTTTTGCTCGTCGCTCTCTTCATCGATCCACTACATTCCTGTCCTTAGTTTTATTCAGATACCACAAATGCGCGATCCAGAAAATTCTTCTATCATTCTTGCCACAATGTATGTTTTCTTCGAAAATACTCAAGTACTACCAGTAGAGTACTCTACTGTCAAATGCCTTTTACTCGCAGTAGTTGCGGAAGGCAAAGTAAATACTCTACGCGTCTTGCTATTGATCGGTAAACTACGTACGCTTGCAGAAACTGGTTTATGCTTACTCACACTTGACCCGAACGATGAGAGTAAAGGAGGGAAAGTATTTGCGCGGCGATCGGATGTCTTGTTAGGTCCTTTAAATGGAATTGCGCAGGAGTTTAATATGTACCAAAATCAAACGAGCTCTTCAGCAACCTATACATGCTTTTACAAAGGAACAAAAATTAAATTACCCTGCAAGCCAAAGTTCCCGAAATCTTAAGGAAATCGTTAGGAGTATCTCATTTATGTAACGATTTTTTTACGAATTTTCAAAGAAAATTATATGAACACGAACTCGTAAAGAAATTTCTGTACGAAAAATAAAGGAAATTCGGGAAAAATTCTGAAAGATATTCTTCACATAGCAGCATTATTTTCGTTGCTTCACAGATTTTCTTCCGAAATTCCGTAAAAGAATAGAAGTGTGCGTAATTTATATCATTTTAGAAAATTCGGCAAAAACCGAATTAAATCTTAACGAATTCTTTAATTTCTTTACAATGCAGAATACTCTAAAAAAATGGTTTGCAGGGTACATACATACATACGTACATATGTACAAATACAGCTTTAAACGAGTTGATAGTACGTACATAAAACGAGTCATACGTACTTTTCTGCTTAATGTTCAACCCATTGTCATGTAAATTTTTTTCGAACCAAATCTTGGTTGCGTATATTTTAAACAAGCTTTCCTATTGAATAGCTTTTCATGAAAAATATACTTGCTTCGCTTGTATTGACGTACTGGAGTGCAACTCATTCCAATGAGTTGCCTTGCAACGTGTTGGCTCGAAACTCGAAATTGTTACTCGAAGCATTTCACTGGTCTGATGCCAAAGTCAGCATAGGTCGCCATGATATGCTGTTTATCAGACCAGCGCTGACTATTGTTATGGCTGGCGAGCTGCTGCCCATAATCCTGGTGGGTGCGTCGTCGTTCATTGTGCAGAATGTCGAATCGTCTATCTGCTCAGCCAAATCGGTTCCCCTACGATCGTTTGACAGGCTTGAGTGCCAAAGATCGTGGTGCGCATGAAAGTCACCAACTACCATCCGGTTTTCACCTCTGAGGAGCGCACCTCTATCAGGGTGATATCCTGCCGGGCAGCAGGTGACAGGGGGTATGTATACGTTGAATATTTCGAGCTCAACATTGCCTGACCGTATAGCAATGCCCTGATATTCTAGGGTGGTATCCCTGCGGGCGATGTCTGCTTCGATAAGACGATACTGCACGGTGTGGTGCGTGATGAACGCTAGGCCACCACCATTATCTCGCTCGCGATCTCTACGGTGCACGTTGTACCCGGCACAATTCAACAATGTTGAATTGCTTTGCAACTTGGTCTCTTGGACCGCAGCTATCAATATACCATGCCTTCCCATGAAGACGGTTATCCTCGATCTTGCTCTGAAGCCCGTTGCAGTTAACTTGAAGGAGCTTCATGTGGTTCGGGAGACGTGTTGTAATGCGGGGTGTGAGTGATGTGTGTGGCCGTGACGCCATTGGTTGTGTGCGCTGCTGAGAAGGTTGCCGCCCTGTGGTGGTGGTGGGTGGCGTCGCAGTTGAGTTGAGAGATGTTGGCTGCGGCGTGTGGGTGGTGGTGCGGTTGTGTGTTTTCTGTGGCGGTTGTGGTGTGAACTATTGTGTTATGTTGTTGTGCTGTGGTGTTTGTTTTGGACTGCTCAGGTGGACTGGGGTTAGCCGTGGGGACTGCTCTGTTAGAGCAGCAGGGGGCCACAAACGACGTGCTCCACTGCCGATGTGTCCGTAGTCCTGAGCAGACTCTGAGCTGACTCCAGCCCTCGCAAGCATTGCACTTGACTGAGGTGGAGTTGTGGTGTAGTCGTCTCCGGCATACACAGCAGGTGTAGTATTCTGGCCCTGGGTTTGACTCGATGAGCAGAAGAAAACGTAGCGAATGTAGCCCTATGGACGAACAACTTCTGAGATACTTCGCCGACCTAAACGGGGTTAGATCGCCGAAACAACAGCCCTTAGTCGGGTAAAACCCTAGTCATTCCGGTACGTAGAACCGGCTGTCGTGGGAATCAAGCACCGGTCGCAATACAGGTCAGAAAGTTCTCTTTCTTCTTCTCTTTTCAGGCACTATAATATAGGGTTACCTGATTGCAGACACCGCGCAGAGAGCAGGCACCGCTCCGTTAGCCGGCACCGGTCTAAGAGCAGGAGTCAATCGAAGGGAAGACACCATCACGGCAGCAAGCACCGCGAAGGGTCGCTGGAAAGGCACCGCAGGTCCTGCAGCAGATCATCGGCCTCTGACAGAAGCTGGGTGGCAGACCAAGAAGGTGCAAACCTCCTCCACTACCCCCATTGGGCCAGCCGGGCGCTCTTGACGACCAACACCGCGTTGTGTCAAGTTGTACCTTTGCTACCTGGAGTAGAGGACCGCAGAGGAAGCTCGGGTCATGGCAGGAGTTCGGGTTGACGTAGAGAGAGGAGCGTAAGCGCGAGGATCGCAAGCGCAAATGTGACAAGGCCGCCCCCGCTAATGGGCGGAAGAGCGACCCACGCAAAGAGGCACGAAAGAAACAGTATATACCCATATATACGCCGATTGGCGGAGAAGCGGGGAACAAACAGGTACTAATACAGGTGAAGCAACAGCATCAAAGCGCAGCAGCAACCAGATTACACCAGCGGAGTTGTCTTCCAGGAAGCGTCAGCGGGAGCAAGCACCCCCTCTGGGATCATGGTCCAGCAGCCAAGGCGGAACTGCCAGTCAGGGACAGGCGCGGGAGGTAGCCACTCAGCAGCCCAGCTACTCTGAGGCCCTTAAGGGCATCCGCATGGCAGCGCACCTTGTGACTACCCTGCTGCTGCCCTGAGCTCGGAGGACCTAACGAAGCTCCAGGATGCCATTATGGGGGAGGTCTTTAAAGGGTGGTCGCATCCGCTGGCTTTCTGTGGGGTGTACTTCCGCTCGGGTATGCTCCTTGTTGACTGCAAACAGGAGCGAAGAGCAACCTGGCTAACCCAGAAGGCACCCTGTTTAGGCAGTTGGAATGGGCCCGCGTTGTGCCCCAAATGGGGTGATGACATCCCGCCAGTGCTTAATGAATACCTGTGTATACACAATGTCGGTCATAGTCCAACATTTGTTACTAGGGTTAGAGAGGAAGTACTTGACATCACTCTCAGAATCGGATCCTGTCTGATCACAGGATTATCCGATTTGCACTGGGAGCTGAGGTCATGACAGGCTGTATAAGCAGGAACCCCAGGAAAAGCGACTGGGCTAAATACAATGAGCTACTCAGGGCTAACCTGCCTAGCTTCAGGGTTAAATATAGAAAGGTCGACTGTGTAGAGGTAGAAAACAAAATAAATTAGCTGAATGGCACCAAAGGGGAGGTCACAGCCTGCTTGGTGGTCACGGGACCTCTCAGTACTCAGGAAGGAGGTGCGCAGACTCTTCAATCGAGCCAAGCGCACGGGAAACTGGGACGAGTATTCAGCCACCTTAACAACATACAGTACGGCGATTAGAAAAGCCAAGTGTAGCAGCTTCAGGTCCTTCTGTGAGACCATCTCATCTACCCCTGCGGCTGCTAAACTGCGCAAAGCCTTGGCGAAGGACAGCACAGTAACCAGACTAGCCATTAGGCTACCAGATGGTACTTATTCAGGTAACGAAAAGGAAAGGGCACTCGCCCTGCTATCTGCATACTTCTCTGATGTCATTCCACCAACCCGGGATGCGGTGTTCCGCGCCGTCAGACCATCCCCATCAGACTGGAAGTTGGCTAAACGCCTAATAACCCAGCGATCAGAACGATGGAAGTTGGATTTTTTTGAAGGGTGCAAATCCCCCTGGGTGGATGGCATCAGTCCAGTGCTTTTAAAGCACGGTGAGGACCTCCTACTTCCACACCTTGTCGACATAATGAGGGACAGTCTAGCGCTGGCCCACATTCCCTAGGTGTGGCAAAGAGCGCGGGTTATCTTTATCCCGAAAATAGGTAAGAGGGATTATTCCCTAACTAAGTCATTCAGGCCGATAAGTCTCACCCCCTTTATGCTAAAGGCAATGAAGAAGAGGTGATGTGTTGAGGTGGGACTTAATATTAAAACCTCTAAGACAGCCATTATTCTATTTACTAGGAAAATAGCCCTAGAGGGGGTGAGGAACCTACCCTTGGATGGGGTCGCGGTCAATGTTGTCACAGAGGTTAAGTATCTGGGTGTTATTTGGGACTCAAAACTTCTGTGGAGGACTCATGTTGAGGCGGTCACCTCCAAGGCTACGAGAGCGCTGATGGTGTGCAAACGTCTAGCATTGAAGACCTGGGGGTGCACCCTAAAGATCCTAAGATGGATGTACACCATGATTGTAAGACCAACAGTAACTTATGGAGCGGTGGATTGGGTATACAGGACTACTCTGGCAACGGAAAGACAGTCTTTTGCCAAGATTCAACGTCTGGCATCACGGGAGCTATGCGCACATGTCCGACGGCAGCGCTGGATGTAGTCCTTGAGCTGGAGCCATTACATATTACGATTGAACAGGTGGCAAAACGAACGCTCTTAAGCTTTGCGAGAGGGGGTTTTGGAAAAGGTAAGGTGCTATCATCCAGGAACAGGGACAAGCTAGGCTCTCAGCTGCCATTAGTGCTGTTCCCCAGGGATGATATGTTTATACTTAGTAGTAGTATTTGAAAGAAACTTCAAAGTCAATCTATACAAAAAGGCGACTTGGAGCACGCCTACCTTGGAGGGACATGTCCAGGTGAGCACTCTGCAGTGGTACACAGATGGCTCTAAAACCCCTGAGGGTATTGGAGCAGGGGTATATGGCCCTAGGCTGAAACTTTCAGTCCCCTTGGGGACTTTCCTAAGCATCTTCCGAGCGGATTACCCTTCGCAGAAATTATCGAAGGGAGAGGATACTTATACTAAGCGATAGTCAGGCTACACTTATGGCTCTCATATCGTTTGAGGTCAAATCTTCTTCTGTCTTGGAGTGCATCGAGAAGCTTAATGCCATTGCTGTGCACAACACCGTCCGGCTAATATGGGTACCAGGTCATGTGGGTGTCGAGGGTAACGAAGTGGCTGATCAGCTGGCGAGGCAGGCGGCTGCCTCGACGCCGATAGGACCTTGTGGTGGGTCCCAGCACGATAAAAGAGGCACTCAGAAAGGAAAACAACAAACTGAGGGAACAGCAAAGAGATACAGGCTACTTATAAACCTCCCCAAGGTGAGGCTAAGCATCATAACAGGTATTTTGACGGGTCATTGTAGGCACAAAGGCAACTTCTTTAATCTGAGATCTGGTCAAGCGACTTATGTCGCTTCTGTGATTCCGCCAAAGAGACACTAGTGCACCTTCTCCTGGAGTGTGAGGCCGTTCCACGAAGAAGGTAGAGGGGCCTATGACATATATGGCCAAGTTAACAGCACATACACTCGCTGCCCCCGGATCCATTCTAAAATTCTTGGAGGCCCTGGGTCTGGATTCAGTGTTGTCATTATCTCGGGGCACAATAGACCCATTCGGCGCAGTGCTTACTCTACTCATCTATCTATCCATGTATATAGTAAAATTGGTGCTGTGATAAACCAATTAAGAAAATTGTGTCTATTAAATATTGGTCGAAACGAAACTTTATAAAAAATGGTACGGTTTTCGGTTCGTATCAAACATTTGTGGAACATTTCGGGTTGGTTATTGGTTCAGTTAATTAACCCGTAATGGTCACACCTCCAAAAAATACCGTATCTAATGGTCACACGGCGTCCAGTAGACCCCAAGCCAATAAGCAGATACCACGAACGTATGTATCGACTCGAATCTTACACTGACCTTAAGTTTAAAACGTTCTCTTTGTTATCTGAAATGAAATGAATAAACGGATTAAAAAAATTCAGTTTATTGACTTTCTCCACGAATAAATTCATAAAAAATGTAAGGTTTTGCTATATGCCAAAATACGTTTACCATTGTGTTACTGATATACTATATTTAAAGAAAATACGTAACGCTTTGATAAACTGAAAAAAAGTAGATTTATTTTGAATATCAAAGCTAGCCAATTTCGCAAGGCTCGTAAAATCAAAGGATAAACAAAAGAAAAGGAAGATCGGTTTTCTGTACGCTAAATTAATTATTTAACTTATTCTTATAAAAAATAAGTACTTTTTAAAATAAATATATAACATTAATCGCGTCTACCAAAATCGACGCAAAATGTATGTACAGTGACGGGCAAAACTGTAACATGGTGTAACACTTTTTACTTCAGCCATCGCTATCTTTCCAAGTTCTTACGACTTTCATAATTTTGTTGTATATTCTTATTGGTACACCTGTACTTCCTCTCTCATAATGATTTGAAGTCTATCCAAGGTGTATTAAACAAGGTGTGATTGACAACTCAGTGCGGCTCTCTTTTGAGGTACTATAATGTCAAAAAGTATAAACAAACGAATTAACCCTTAGTGATGCATGTATCTTGTCAGCACTGATACCAAGGCTTTTATTTTGATTATAGTTTTGTTTTACTTACATTACCTGGAATATATATATTTTGTCAATAAAATAAAACAAATTGTTTATAAAATCGTTTAGCAATTTTCTTGTTTTTAATTGCCCAAGATGTTTGGTTTTGTGCGTTTATTTTTATATTTAAATTTTTTATCCTAAACATTATTCGGCACTTATATAAGTATTATTTGACATTTGTTTCCAATTTTATATGAGAGCTTAACTAACAATTTTGAAATTAAATTTTTTTCATACGAAATAGTTTGGGTATAAACGAGCTCGTTTGAAAGTGCTTGACTCGGACGGAGAACAAATGAAATCACTTTCCTTGAAGTGGTTTTCACAAACGCGAGATAAATCGCGTAGTACAACACTACATCGCTGCCGTCTTAACTCGCAACTAGGTGGTTTAAAACATCGCTCTATTTTCGTGTCCTGAATTCTATTGCATACAGCGCACCGTTCAAAGGTTTTGCTCCGTTTCATCTTGGTTTCCTTACATTAAATATTCAAGCAAAGTCGAGCGTACATATTTACTTATTACCAAACTTTAAATGTGCTTACTTGCTCTCCTCGGCGGTTTATCTCTTACCAATTTCACGTTTATTAAGAAAATTTGTTGCTTGAAAAATTTTTGTGTACATTTTTTTTAACCAATTCAAATTTGAAAAAAATATTTTAAAATGGGTTAACAATTCATTTCAATTTGACATTATAACCTGTTTCTTATGAGAGCAATGTCAAAATCAATCACACTTTGTTGAATACATTTTCAGTCAATCCAACAACAATAATAAAACCAGCAGACAAAAATGTAAATTAAGGCAGATGTTACAGTTTTGCACTCATATATTTTTAATAACTTTTTGACAATTTTGACGAAAAAAAAGAATTGTTAACACAATGTTCGGTACTCTTTTGCTTGTTTTAGTTCCTGTATGCGATTTGGGATTTCTTATTTGTATCTCTGTAAAAATTCTGGAGGTATATCCTCCCATATGTCCTTAGTTTGCTTTCACAGTTCTTTTACTGAATTTTACAGACTTTGATACTTATTAAGCTGTGCTTTAAATTGATTTCGCAAATTATCGATGAGATTCATGTCCGCGGATTGTGGAGGTCATTTCAAATTAGCAAATTTTTGCTTCTGTATCCTGGCTTTGCGAACATGTGCAGTGTGTTTTGAGTGATTTTTCAGCAGAAACTCATTTTTTCGACTACATCTTGCAAATTTTGCTGAAATATGAACAGATACTGTTCCTTACGCATAATACGTACTAACGGACAAACAAAATTTTTTAAATACAACCCCAAACTTTTATTGACCAACCACTGGGATTCAAAGTTTGCCTTACATGATGCGCATGTGCTTAATTTGGGTATTTGATCCAATACCATGCCCGGCCATCTGATTGAAAGCGACTAATTTAGTCTTGTCAGACCAAATAACCTTCAATTGAAACTTAAAAATATGTTTTTTATTGCATTCTGAACGGCCTAACATATCCCAATAGACAACGGTTCGGTTTTCGTGTGATGCAGCAACATGCTGCCACACTCGCACATGTATTTTGATCAAATTTGCTTTTTTCTTCTTTATGATGCCTTTGCTCTCAATTTGGCAATTCTTCGCCTCGCTGTCTATTGATTTGCATTAAATTTTAATACCTTAAGCGCTTCTGTAATAGTGGCTGCATCGCTACTTGCTGTTAAGTTCACAAGATATCGTACCGTAATATTTTTTGACAGACTTCCTTTGTCCTTGGGAACACTTTAGGCTATATTTTTTCTCAGTCTTAACATTTTCAAGTAGCAAATTCCAAAATTGTTTGCCTCTTTTCGTGTGGTCCCGCCTTGCCGCAGTACATCTATTATTTACATTTATGGTTCCTGATTAACTATAATATTTACTGGTGATCACTTCTTTAATAAATTACAATACGGAAAAATGTCATCTGACTTCCAACTAAGTAAGAGATAATTGTAAAAGGTAAAACTGAGAGTGAGTGCAAAACTGTAACATTTGCCCTAATTTACATTTTTGTATGCTGGTTTTTTTTATTGTTATTGTATTGACTTCAAATCGTTATGAGAGAGGAAGTACAGGTGTACCAATAAGAATATACAACAAAATTATGAAAGTCTTTAGAACTTGGAAAGTTAGCGATGGCCGACGTACAAAGTACTACACCATGTTACAGTTTTGCCCGTCACTGTACATGCATAGAGAGAACAAAGCTAGACAGCTCAATTTGACATAAAAATATTAGCATATTAAAACAAGTAACTTTTAACCAAAAATCAAAACCGACTTCAATTCTCATATAAAAATTTAAGGTTACCGTCGTTATCCAATGATCGAATTTAAACCATATTAGTATGGGACAACTTGTGAGGTAAGACCTTTCCTTTAAAAAAGGAATTATAGAAATCGGTTAACGTGGTCCAAAGCTATGCGGATATGTACATAAAAAAATCCGACGAATTGATAACCTTCTCCTTTTTGTGAATTCGGTAAATAAGTACATAGGAATTTACGCATGAATATTAGAATCTATGCCAGTAATAACAATTTAACACATAAAACACTATGTGCCAAATGGCATCCTGAAATTGTGCATACGAAAAAAAACGAAATAATGCATATATGCACAGTTTCGGTTGAAAACCGCAATAATGCATATTAGAAATCCTAAATTATGCATATGCACACTCGTTTGAAAACCAAAATAATGCATATGAGAAAACCGAACTAATGCATACATACACAGTTTCGACTCAAAACCGAAGTAATGCATATAAGAAAAACGAAGTAATGCATACATGCACAGTTTCATGATACAAAATAAAATTATATTTTAACAAGTAAGAAAGTCTAAGTTTGGGCGGAGCCGAACATTAAATGCCCGGCGCAAGTATTAAATATATGTTTTTTCACCTTTCCGAAAGCTACCGCTACATGGTAAGGCGGGGTGTATCAATTTTGAGTAAATTAACGTCCTTCAATTTCGAAATATTAAAGTTTGAAGCATTTCTGAAATTTACCGTTATATGAAAAGCGGCCGTAATTTTAGTCCAATTTCAATAATTTTCAAAGTTTTGCTTATATGTGGCAAGCACAATAACCACACCGAGTTTGGTACAAATTGGTAGAACGGTTACGGATATACATATATGTGATCATAAGTGGGCGGTGCCTCGCCAATTTTCCAAAATTTTATCACAAAAATATTTCTGGGTTAAGAATTTTTGCAAGCATCAATTTTGAATAAATTAGCTTCAATATTTACTGATTTATCGAAGATTTTGTATTTCTCTAAATTACCGTTATATGGGATGTGGGCGTGGTTATCGCCCGACTTTAAAAATTTTCGGCGATTTTGTATGCTGTACCAAGGCCAACAACTGTGCCAAGTTTGGAAGAAATTGGTGCAACGGTTACCACGATATACACATGTAACCATAAGTGGGCGTGACTACGCCCATTTTCCAAAAATTTATAATATTCTTATTTTTCGTCTAAAAATTAATGTAAATTGAGTGAATTATCTTCAGTAGTTTCTAAAATATCGTAGTTTTCGTATTTCTAGAAATTACCGTTTTATGGGAAATGGGCGTGGTTACAGTCCGATTTCGCCCATTTTCAATACCAACCTACCTTGGATTAAGGGAAACCTACGCACCAAATTTCGTTGAGATATCTCAATTTTTGCTCGAGTTATCGTGTACACGGACGGACGGACAGACGGACGGACAGACAGACATGGCTTAATCGATTTCTTTTTTCATCCTGATCATTTATGTATACATTTGTCTATATCTATCTCGATTCGTTTTGGCTGTTACAAACAACCGTTATGTGAACAAAATTAATATACCCTTGTGCACAAGTGCGCTCGGGTATAAAAAACTAAAACCTCGCTATTGTAATATCCATTCGTACTGTCATCATGGTATGAAACTTGAGAATAGAAATCGCTGCATCTTTTAGGCGCATCAATATTACATAGTTACATCCCGAGTTAATAAAAGGGAGGAAAACAGAAGGTAGTTTCACTTTTTATTTTTTTTACATAAACTGTGCTTACTGACGTTTCTACTTTTCGTAAATTGTTGAAGTAGCACTGCCACCTAATCAAATAATTATTTTGGAAATTTTAATATTTTGTTAAGGAATTTTTATTTTATCAAAAAGTAAGTTGTAACACACGAGGTAAATATACTTACATGATTGTTCGTATAAAGAGCTGCGTATTGATTTAAATTGCTATAAATTTAAGGCACACCAAAAATGTAGCATTATCTTTTACATGATATATTAACGGGTGATTTTTTAAGAGCTTGATAACTTTTTAAAAAAAAACGCATAAAATTTGCAAAATCTCATCGGTTCTTTATTTGAAACGTTAGATTGGTCCATGACATTTACTTTTTGAAGATAATTTCATTTAAATGTTGACCGCGGCTGCGTCTTAGGTGGTCCATTCGGAAAGTCCAATTTTGGGCAACTTTTTCGAGCATTTCGGCCGGAATAGCCCGAATTTCTTCGGAAATGTTGTCTTCCAAAGCTGGAATAGTTGCTGGCTTATTTCTGTAGACTTTAGACTTGACGTAGCCCCACAAAAAATAGTCTAAAGGCGTCAAATCGCATGATCTTGGTGGCCAACTTACCGGTCCATTTCTTGAGATGAATTGTTCTCCGAAGTTTTCCCTCAAAATGGCCATAGAATCGCGAGCTGTGTGGCATGTAGCGCCATCTTGTTGAAACCACATGTCAACCAAGTTCAGTTCTTCCATTTTTGGCAACAAAAAGTTTGTTAGCATCGAACGATAGCGATCGCCATTCACCGTAACGTTGCGTCCAACAGCATCTTTGAAAAAATACGGTCCAATGATTCCACCAGCGTACAAACCACACCAAACAGTGCATTTTTCGGGATGCATGGGCAGTTCTTGAACGGCTTCTGGTTGCTCTTCACTCCAAATGCGGCAATTTTGCTTATTTACGAAGCCATTCAACCAGAAATGAGCCTCATCGCTGAACAAAATTTGTCGATATTTGACATTTCGAACCGAACACTGATTTTGGTAATAAAATTCAATGATTTGCAAGCGTTGCTCGTTAGTAAGTCTATTCATGATGAAATTTCAAAGCATACTGAGCATCTTTCTCTTTGACACCATGTCTGAAATCCCACGTGATCTGTCAAATACTAATGCATGAAAATCCTAACCTCAAAAAAATCACCCGTTATATGCAGTCGGTCCATTAAGAAACTAAGTAGGATGTTGCTTTATTTCGGATTCTAGGGAAGCATACTCACTCTACTCCTACTGGTATCGCGTTTCGCTCTAATTGGGCGCATCCGTTCCTCCGGTTGAAATCTTTCGCGGAAAAGTGATCGGCACAAACAAACGATACTTTTGGTAACGCATTTTCAGTTTGTGAGGACCCAAATCCAGGGTCTTTGGAGTCCCCACAACATTATTTATTCTTATGAAGTATTACTATATTGAGTTAATTAATGTATATAAATTGAATTGTATCAAATTTAATTATGTATATAAATTGAATTTACACATACTTGTTGAATTGTAAAACACTAAATTCAGTATTCAATTGTTGCTATTTGAAGTTTGTTATTTTCTTAACATTAGTAGTTAAGTATTGTTATTGTAGAGTAACAGTCTGCCTGCGCGCAGAAGAGTATAAAAGCGAGGAAATATTTTGTAAAGTGAAGCAGTCGCTAGTAGGCAGGCATACTTGTCGGTGGGCAAACACTACCGGCAAACGAAGCGCACCTGGGAATTTCCACCTCATTTGCGTTTAGTCTAATATTCGGCGGAGGTTACCACTCCCGCCGACGGGTAAGGTTAGTGGAGGGATATTCACTCCCACTGCCTCTTAGCGTTCTTGATAGGAATTCTTAATTAACAATTTAATAATAAAGAGTAAATGGATTGAAATTGAAGATCTATTATTTTGAAGGAAAGAAGTAGGAATTCCAATTTCAGGAACCCTGGACGGACTTAGCCTACCCCGGCACTACAAAAAGTTCGTCACAACTTACCATGCACGCGGATATTCACTTTTCCCGGATATGTGGTACCACCGGGAGTCGAAAAAACTGTATGTTAGTTTTTCGCAATTTCTTCTGTTATTTTTGCAGCTCCTAAATATGCAGCTCATCTTGCTAAAAAACAATACAAAAATTAACAACAGTAAATGCATATTTTATGTGAATACAATGTAATGTTTCAATTACCTTCCGTTTTATACTCACTTTCGCTAAAAGCTTTAATTTCCTTTAAATAATATTTTTTTTTTTTGAAGTAGGTAATCAGCCACTTTTTTACTTTTGTCAAAGAATATGGTAGCTCGATTTCAAAAGAAAATGCCAAAAGCACAGTTTAGGCATTATAACCTGTGTTACCGTTGTGCGACTAAAGTGTCAAATTGACACTTTTTGGAGATCGATGCCCCCTGACACCCACTTTTTAGAAATAGGCTTATTTTGAAACTTTTCTTAAATCCATGCGACTTTTTTTTGCCCCGGTTTTTTGATTAAAAATTCTATATACAAATTTTCATAAAATATACTTTGTTTTTTACATATTTAAAAATGCGTTTAGTGTTTACTTTTCAAAGGCACTTAAAATTTACATCTCTGGCAAGATTTTATAATATCAAAACTTTCCGCAAAATGTCCAGAAATTGCAAGAATCAGTGTCCCGTTCTTGTAGCTTAGCATTTCCCCAAGTTATTTGTGTTAAATTCATTTTCGTAGCTCCGGGTACAAACAAATAATCTGTGAAAATTATATAGAAGCTTAAAAGGCTAAACTTTGTTATAATGATTGTTATCTACTAATGTTGATTTTGTGTTATATTGATGTAAGCTCTTTTTAACTGCAATTTTCTTTTCCATTAACAATTTATTATAAATAATGCGACATACTCATAGATGAAATAAAGTCGAGTTTAATGTAAGATGCAGCTTTTTTTGACAGATTCCATTGAAAGTTTTGTGTCAAAAAGCTATAACTAGCATAAGAGTAGATTTTATTTCGACTATGAATATGCCCCAATAAGTTTCGAGAGGTTAAATAATGAAAGTCTTTATACACATGGTATAAAAGATTTGAATTACTTGAAGAAAATTTTCGGGTGTGACTTTGCGACTTTCGAAAAATTTTCGGCGGTAACACTGATTATAACTCTTACTATGTATAATTCTCCTCTCTATGTTGCCAGAAAGAGGGGGCGGAAATATTTTTGTGCAGAACCGAAACTTCGGGTTTTTGATATGCATTATTTCGGTTTACAACCGAAACTGTGCATACATGCATTATTTCGGTTTTTGTTCTATGCATTATTTCGGTTTTCAACCGAAGCTGTGCATGTATGCATACCTTCGTCTTTCACATACGCATTTTTCTTGTTTTTTTTTTGTTATATGCATTATTTCGGTTTTCCAACGAAAGTGTGCATATGGATAATTTCGTTTTTTTCTAATATGAATTACATATTTACTTCTACTTAGCAAGGGTTTTAATCCCTAAGCGCCGCCGAAGGCCGCCTACGCAGAGAGAAATCCTGCGCAAAAATACTTCCGCCCTTCTTTTCCGGAAACACAGAAAGGACAGTTCTACTTATTTAGGGTTATAGTCCCTAAGCGCGGCTGAAGGCCGCCTACGCAGAAAGAAGCTTTGCGTAAAAATACTTCCGCGCTTCGTTTCCGGCAACACAGAAAGGAGAGCTCCATTTAGTAAGGGTTATAATTCCTAATCGCGGCCGAAGGCCGCCTACGCAGAAAGAAGTTCTGCGCAAAAATACTTCCGAGCCCCTTTTCCGGCAACAGAGCCCTACTAAGTACAATTTTTCGGTTCAAAACCGAAATAATGCATATGACCAAAAACGAAATAGTGCATACATAAAAACGAACGGACTTCTTTCTGCGTAGGCGGCCTTGGACCGCGCTTAGGGATCATATCCCTTACTAGGTAGAACTCTCCTTTCTGTGTTGCCAGAAAAGGGGGCGGAAGTATTTTTGTGCCTTCGGCCGCGCTTAGGGATTATAACCCTTACTAGGTAGAATTCTCCTTTCTGTGCTGCCAGAAAAGAGGGGCGGAAGTATTTTTGTGCAAAATTTCTTCCTGCGTAGGCGGCCTTCGGCTGCACTTAGGGATTGTAACCCTTACTAAGTAGAATTCTTATATCTGTGTTGCTGGAAAGGGGGGAGGGGGGAAGTTTTTTTTCGCAGAACTTTTTGCGTTGGCGGCCTTCGGCCTAGGGACTATATCCCTTAGTAAGTAGAAATAATTCACTTTCGTTTGAAAACCGAAATAATGCATATAACAAAAACAAAAATGCATGCATGCACAATTTCGGTTAAAAACCGAAATAATGCATATGTGAACAACGAAGTAATGCATACATGCACAGTTTCGGTTGAAACCCGAAATAATGCATATGAGAAAATACCGAAATTATGCATATGCATACTTCCGTTTTAAAAGCGAAATAATGCATATGAAAGAAAAGAGGAAGTAATACATACATGCGCAGTTTCGGTTGAACTCCGAAATAATGCATATGGCAAAAACCGAAATAAAGCATACATGCACAGTTTCGCTGAAACCGAAATAATGTCTAAATGCACAGTTTCCATATGCGCAATTTGGGTGCCCCGTGCTAAATATTCGATTTTGCCACACCATGCTCACAAAAATACGTCCGTACAAATCGATCTCTGAACACCGAATGAGGCCACGCTGGTTTAAAACGGCCTAAAATTATTGAATTAAGCTCTAGTAATAACAGGTGAAGTGACAGAAACGATTTTAAATAGTTTCTATATAAACTATATAGGCGCAAAGTTGGGCTGGGGTCCACTGGGCCCTATATGACCATTACCGGTTAGAAGCGGTCAATCCATTTTAAAACCGGTTTACATTCTTGCAATTTTCACTATTGTTGTTTTTCAAATCTGCCAGTTCGTCTTCTGTCTTTTGCACTTACTTGACAATTTATCATACCCAACCCGTAAAAACTACAAAAAGCTTCATGCCAGTTGAAGGGGAATTCCGCCTCCCCATCACACGCTGAAGATACATATGTATGAGTATCAGGGATTGGCATTGGTTGATCGTCAACTGTTCATACTCATTCAATACCGCTGCTTTGTATGACTGAGCAGCGGCGTTGGCTTAGTAGTATCGATACCTAAACGGAATTAGAGGATGACTGAACACGAGCGCATTGCGTGCTGTCTTGCAAATACAGCCACCACAAGTGAACGATGCTTATAACTGCTCATACTGATATTGACTTCGGCAAATCTGTACTCTGAATGATCGTGCACGAAACCAGCAAATGTGGCAGTTGAACGGCTCCGAAAACATGAGAGTCATCATTTGTTGCAGAAGTCGTTTGACTTGTTGCTGAAAATCATTTGACTTGTTGCTGAAAGCCATTTGACTTGTTGCTGAAAATCATTGTATGTACATATCAATGCTTCATTTCAAACAAGCAAGTGTCTTTGAATGTTTTTGAACTACAGTATCATCACTTCGGCAACACGTCAAACACGCCTTCAGCAACAAACCAAAGGCGGCGGTTTGACTTCTGCAACAAATCAAGTTAGCTAACTGCGGCAGTCTTTCACATAAGCTGTCATGCTTTCGGCAACCGTCCAAAGCAGTATCGGGCTTTTGGCAGTCGATCAAATACGGCGGTTGCTGGTTTCGGGCACGATCATTCGGAGTACAGATTTGCCGAAGTCAATATCAGTATGAGCTGTTATAAGCATCCTTCACTTGTGGTGGCTGTATTTGCAAGACAGCACGCTTTGCGGTGGTGTTCGTTCATCCTCCGTTTTTAACGTGAGTAGGCTTAAAGTCACAAAAACAGCACCCTTTGCCAATCCCTGATGAGTATGTTATTGATGTGTATACATCTTTGGTTTCGGTAGGCGTAAAATTTGCGAAGTTGTAACGCATATCCCAGCACAAAATTTCGAAGGGCTTAGCATGTGTATTTCAGCATACAATTTATATTTTCATTAGAAGCACCCTGTGTTCGCTTGCCAAATGGTTGCATACATTTAGGCATATGCATAGTAAGAGGAAATGCGCTACAATTGATTATTAGCCGTCATCGATTCGCCATCAGTTAGCAAGTGGCGAAACGAACGAACTCAATGAGGTACAACCAAACTTGCTATCGTCTATCCGTGCTAGCTAACTTTGTTGTTGCTTTCACATGCAAACTTTTTCGTTAAGCGACCGGAACTCAAACATAGCGAGCGAGAAGTGGCGAATCGACGACGGCATGGCATCCTATGACACCCTCAATGCACAAGATACTAATTCCTTATTAACAATAGGACAATTATCAGGGAGGCTCAAGAGGCCCACAACAAACACTACCGAGAAAATTATTCCCGGAAGTTTTCTCTTGAAGTATGTAACCGTGACATATATTACCGGCTGTTGATGAGCTCGGACTCGTTTTTAAGCAGTATTTCGGTTCATGACCAAAAAAAGAAAGAATATCAAATCGTTTTCCCCAGACACAATAAAGCTGCTGTTACCCTCTAAATCCGTTGTCAAAGATGTGACAAAGGAATAGTTTGAGGCCAGCGAAGATTCTGAAAGCGAAAACTAATTAACCAATGATAGTGTACACACATTTTATAAATAAATGTAGTTAATATATTTAAATAGTAAATTATTGGCTAATATATATATTTTATTAATATAACCTATCTGTAATACAAATTATTTCAATTTTACATTTGATAAACAATTTTGAGTAGATAGAGGCAATAAAATATTTTTTGCCGCATAAAACTTGAAAATCTACCTATATGCGGTGTTTCCAAGATATTTTAACGCCCTTGAGTCACAAGTATATATGTACAAGTATATTTTATCAATCATACCGATAATGTCATGTATTAAAAGAATTAAAAATGAAAATGAATAAAAAAATTAAATCAGCAAAATAAATAAAATTAAGTGAAATTAATATTTAATTTCTAACCTAACCTACATTTGTATGTGTGTAATGAATCGCCTTTATATATAAAAATATTATCCTAATTTTCGAGCTTGACTCCCTAATCTGTTATTAGAAAAAGAGATTAGCCATGCAAAATTATAATTAAAAATATCTCAGATTAAACCGATAACTTTTTGGTGTCCAACCCAGTTTTATCGATTATACTTGCGAAGAAGAGGAGGAATGTCAAATGTTAAAGTAAACAAAAATTGACGCTAGTAAGGAAAATAGGTTTGTAAAGGTATTTTTAATAAAATATTCAGTTAAAATATATTTAAATGGCCTAATATGTGTTGCAAAAAAAAAGTGACCACGGTGGCACAGAGAAGAAGTTTAACTTTTCCTCGAGTTGTGTGAATAACAAGCAGAACCAATTTGACAGCTAACGAGCTTTGATTGAGATTATATTTATATGTAAACGTACTTTTATGCTTTGCCGTTCGCATATGTACACACATCAAATTTCATGAGTACCTAGTACCTAGCTGTCCCACCGCCTGACTATGACGAGGTACGAATAGCGATTACGCGGCTGAAAAACAACAAAGCTGCTGGAGCTGACGGCCTGCCAGCCGAGCTATTCAAGTACGGCGGCGAGGAGCTGATGAGGTGCATGCATCAGCTCGTATGCAGAATATGGAACTGGAATTTAAGTGTGCTCTGCCCAATCCACAAGAAAGGCGACCCCGCCATACGCGCCAACTACCGCGGAATTAGCCTTCTAAGCATAGGTTACAAGGTCTTATCGAGCGTATTGTGCGAAAGACTGAAGCCCACCGTCAACGAGCTGATTGGACCTTATCAGTGTGGCTTTAGGCCTGGAAAATCCACCATAGATCAGGTATTCACAATACGCCAAATCTTGGAAAAGACCAGCGAGAATAGGATCGACACACACCATTTATTTGTCGATTTCAAAGCCGCTTTCGACAGCACGAAGAGAAGTTGCCTTTATGCCGCGATGTCTGAATTTGGTATCCCCGTGAAACTAATACGGCTGTGTAAAATGACGTTGAGCAATACCACCAGCTCCGTCAGAATAGGGAAGGACCTCTCCGAGCCGTTTGATACCAAACGAGGTTTCAGACAAGGGGACTCCCTTTCGTGTGATTTCTTTAATCTTATGTTGGAGAAGATAATAAGAGCCGCAGAACTGAACCGCTCAGGCACAATACTTTATAAGAGCGTACAATTGCTGGCGTATCCCGACGACATCGATATTATCGGTAAAAACAAGGGCTACGTCTGTTCTGCCTTCTCGGGATTGGATAGAGAAGCAAAGCGAATGGGTCTGGTGGTGAACGAGGACAAAACGAAGTATCTCCTGTCAGCACACAAACAGTCAGAGCATACGCGTCTTGGCACCCACGTCACTGTTGACAGTTACAAGTTTGAAAAAGTAGACGACTTCGTTTATTTGGGAACCAGCATTAACACCAATAATAATGTCAGCCTTGAAATCCAACGGAGAATCACTCTTGCCAACACGTGCTACTTTGGGCTGAGTAGGCAATTGAGAAGTAAAGTCCTCTCTCCTCGTACCAAGATCACACTCTATAAGTCACTCATCATGTCTGTGCTGGTGTATGGCGCGGAAGCATGGACAATGAAAGCATCTGATGAGGCGGCTCTTGGAGTTTTCGAGAGAAAGATTCTGCGAAAGATTTACGGACCTTTACGCGTTGGTGATGGCGAATATCGCAGACGATTTAACGATGAGCTGTATGAGCTTTACAACGATATAGACATAGTGCAGCGAATTAAAATTCAGCGGCTCCGCTGGCTTGGCCATGTCGTTCGGATGGACAGAAACGCTCCTGCTCTGAAAATATTCAACGCGGGCCGCGATGCTGGTAACAGAGGAAGAGGAAGGCCTCCTCTGCGTTGGAAAGACCAGGTGGAGAAGGACTTGGCTTCACTTGGCATTTTCAATTGGCGTCAGTTAGCACAGAAGAGAAATGACTGGCGTGCTGTTTTGGACTCGGCCAAAATCGCTTAGGCGGTTACAGCGCCAAATAAGAAGAAGAAGAAGTACTCACGCCTTTTTTTTATTGTAATTGTTTTAGATGACCATGCCGAGACTAACTTATATTAATATATTTTCAGATTTTTCATATTTTTTGTATATCTGAACCCCAAAAAAGTCTTAAACTGAAAGTACATAACGTGCATTGCGTCGCCGTAACCGTTACCGGCAGCTGTCAATAAAGCTGATTCGGTGTATTTGTATGAAGTAAGTTACATGAGCAAGCTGCGCACAAATTAGCTCAACTCTCAATTTTGCTTATGCGATTGCGTCAAATGACAACTATTCAGTGTTTTGTTTACATTTTTGAACGTAAATTTTTCCAGTTTGTGAATATTTTAATATTTATGGAAAAACGAAATGTTAAAAATTATGGAGGGAAACCTAATAGAAGAAGTGAAAAAGTAAAATACAAATTTTGCAGAGAATCAGCGAGTGCAAGTCAAACGATTTCTGTGTAACTTAACGCATAACTAATGTGTTCAACTATTTCATAGCTCAAAGCAGTACAGCTTAGGTTGGGTTAAGTTAACACCGCGAGCCGACTACGAAATTTCGATATCGATACTTGAGAGCTCAGTGTTTGTTCAGAAGTGCGAGCCAAAATGCTTCCATCTTAGGCGTGCGAAGGTTGGACAGTCTAAAAGAAAGTGTTAAGATGATCCCACTTCATCTTCCTCTTGGCAGCTGATACAAAAGGATCAGTTGAAATTATTAGTCTCACCGCATGAATACCAATCGCACAATGGCCTGCCAGAACCCCCATCACTAGCCCTTGAGAGGTAAAGTGTTTTAAAGTGGTCAATAAAAACATTAGCTGCCGCAGATAAGCGACTTCTTTTTTTTATATCACAAAAGGGCACCCTGAAATTGTACATATGGAAACTGTGCATACGAAATAATCCATATGAAAACAACCGAAATAATGCATATATGCACAGTTTCGGTTGAAAACCGAAATAATGCATATGAAAAAAACCGAAATAATGCATATATGCACAGTTTCGGTTGAAAACCGAAATAACGCATATGAGAAAACGAAGTAATGCATGCATGCACAGTTTCGACTCAAAACCCAAATAATGCACATGACAAAAACCGAAATAGTGCATACATGAAAACGAACTTCTTTCTGCATAGGCGGACTTAGGCTGCGCTTAGGGATTATAACCCTCACTAAGTAGAACTCTCCTTTCTGTGTTTCCGGAAAAGAAGGGCGGAAGTATTGAACTTTTTTGTGCGTAGGCGGTCTTCGGCCGCGCTTAGGGATTATAACGCTTACTAAGTAGAATTCTGCTTTCTGTGTTGCCGGAAAAAAAAAGACGGGAGTATTTTTGGGCAGAACTTCTCTCTGCGTAGGCGGCCTTCGGCCGCGTTTAGGGATTATAATCCTTACTAAGTATAAATCTCCTTTCTGTGTTTCCGGAGAAGGGGACCGAAAGTATTTTTGCGCAGAACTTCTTTCTGCATATGCGGTCTTCGTCTGCGCTTAGGGATTATAACCCTTACTAAGTAGAATTCTTCTTTCGGTGTTGCCGGAAAAGCCGGGACGGAAGTATTTTTGCGCAGAACTTCTCTCTGCGTAGGCGGCTTTCGGCTGCGCTTAGGGATTAAAACCCTTACTATGTAGAAGTAAATAATTCATATTAGAAATAACGAAATTATCCATATGCACACTTTCGTTAGAAAACCGAAATAATGCATATAACAAAAACCGAAATAATGCATGCATGTACAATTTCGGTTCAAACCGGAAATAGTGTATATGTGAAAGACGAAGGTATGCATACATGCACAGTTTCGGTTGAAAACCGAAATAATGCATATAACAAAAACCGAAATAATAGTTGCGATCCCGCACGAGTCCGGACTAGTCAGAAATAGTCAGAATCAGTCAGATTTTACTGGAAATCGATCCCGTACTCGGTTCTTTGACTATTGAGAGGACAAAAAAGAGAGTAAATACGGTTCTCTCTCTGTCAGAAGTTACCAGTTTTAGTCCGAGAATTTTTTGCTGGTAAATTCTGGTAAATATGTCGAACGATCAGCTGTAGTGTGTTTGGCAATCAAATTGTAAACAAAAGAAAAGGCACTCTGCTAATTCATGTTGAAAAGTATTTAATTACTTGTTTAAGTGGATTCTAATGAATTTGAAATTATTTTTGGTTATTTACATGTGTGTGCTGAGTGTGTTTGCATACAAAATAAGCAAAAATTTACAACCAAAATTTGGAAGTTATGTTGAAGTTGACAGAAGTTACCATTTTTTACTAGAAAGCGATCCCGTACTTTTCAATGTTACTCTCTCGCTCTGAGCGAATTTTTATTTTTTGACAGTTTTACTAGTCCGAGTCCGAGGAATACGGGATTGCACCTAATGCATGTATGCACAGTTTCGGTTGAAAACCGAAATAATGCATATGAAAAACCCGAAGTAATGCATACATGCACAGTTTCGGGTGAAAACCGAAATAATGCATATGAGAAAATACTGAAATTGGGAGCACTCCATAATCCCGACTAGACATAATCCAGACAATTTTTAAAAGTCCAGACAATACAAAATCCAGACAGGACATATTACAGACATAACCAAATCCCGACCAAATAAAATACCGATAACACATTATTCCGACAAGACAAAATCCCGACAACTCATAATCCCGACAAGACACAATCCAGACAAAAAAAAAATACAGAGCGTCTGGAAATGAAATTGATCACTTATGCTTAAATATAAACGGTTACCACTCCACATTTTTTTCGCTTCTTCACTGCAAGGAGCCTAACCCTCTCGGCAACCATTTTACCACAAGGACGAAAGCTGCGTATTCTCGTCGATGGAAAACTAATTCCAACGGTGAATAACAGGAAAATTGTCAGATCTAGCTCTCGTTCCCGGCGCATACAACCGAAATTGCCAACAAAGTACAGAGCCGTAGTCGGCAGTACTTGGCCAAAGACAAAGAAACGGTGTTGCAAACATACAAAGCCGTCCGGTTCTAAATTATGCAGCGCCTGTGTGCTCGCCGGGGAGAATTGGTTCGCAGTGGACGAAACTGAAGACATGCCACAGTACAACACCCTGGACAACCAGATGTCGCCAGAACATCACATCCACAGTGAAGCTGAAATTCTCCCAGTAAGGTGCTACAGTTGTCAGCATTCGAACTTGTTTGAGCTGAAGGATCAGGTCCAGCACTACGCACAGCACCCCTGGGACTGGGGCCGTACAGACAGGTTATTAACGGTATTTGCAAACTCCAGTCAAGTGAATGCCATCATCAGTGCCAATCACCACCTGTGAACGAGAGTGAGCTTCAACTGCCACGAGATACCCGCGTAACTCTGGCCCAACTCGCCTCCCAACATCGAAAATGAGTGTCCAGCATGTGGAGATTCCCCCGTTGACACCAACCACCTCTTCACACGCTCACTCAATCCAACTCAACTAACATCCCGCCTCTCCCTCTGGTTCTACCTCATCGAAATATCAAATCTCCTGGGCCTACCGTTAGTTGAGCCTGCGGACAATTACGGGCTAAGTAAGCCCTTACAACAATAACAGGTATTTAGGCCGTTTAAAACTATGAAATTATAAAATCTCGTCTGCGCGCTAGGTATACGAAATAAAGCAATCCCTCTAAGTTTACCTTAAAATGTTTCCAGGTATACGACGCGTGAACGTGTAACCTTCTTGGAGGTGCCACGGCGAGTTCTAATATTTCCAACTCAAATTTAATACCACTTCTCATTACTGTAGCAAATGCCTCAATAGAGCTTTAAATTATAAAGCCGAACCCGGCTCTCCCTTTTCCATTTAATGAAATTTATTCTGTCTTCCACAAACACTTCCAGGGATATGTTGCAAGAAAAAGTAAGTTTGTATTGGAAGTGCCACGCCCCTTTTTCTTATAAAACAAATCTTCTTCCATGAATTTAGAATTGATTTTACATACCCCAGTACCAAGTCCCAGTACTCTACCATGAACACTTCTAGAGATAAGCAGTATAAAACAGTAAATTTGTACGGCAGGAACAATGTCCCCTTTTCGAATAACGCAAATTCTTCTCTTTGAGTATGGAATTAATTTTGTATATACATCTCGGTGCCAAGTTCCAGTCCTCTGCAATAAACACCTCCAGAGATATGCAGCATAGAAAAATCAATTTGCATGGGAGTTGCCACACCACCTTTTCCAATAACTCCCATTTTTCTCCATGAGTTGGTATTAGTTTCACATACATACATGCATACATATGTATTTCCATACCAACAAACATTTGAAGAGATATGCAATATGAAACTTTCAGTCAGTATGGGAGGTGCTACGCCTCTTTTCCAAAAACGTCCATTTTTCTCCGTGCATATGAACATGATTTCACACAGTGTTGGCAAACTGTTAATCTGATTAACGATTAAAAATTAACGATTAAAATGTTAATCGCGTTTGTCGATTAAAATTAATTAGTCGTAATCAACTGTACGATTAATGATAACATTTTTTTAATCGTTAATCGCTGGCTGCGATTACGTTTAATTAATTTTAAATATTAATAGTTAATCCAATTAAAAATAAAATCTGATTAATTTGTCTAAGATTAAAAATTAACGATTAAAATGTTAATCGCGTTTGTCGATTAAAATTAATTAGTCGTAATCAACTGTACGATTAATGATAACATTTTTTTAATCGTTAATCGCTGGCTGCGATTACGTTTAATTAATTTTAAATATTAATCGTTAATCCAATTAAAAATAAAATCTGATTAATTTGTCTAGTTTGTCCGAGTTTAAAACCAAACACCAGTTATAGTAATTATTTTGTGTTTTATGTTTATAAAAAGCACGTAATATAAAAAAAATAATAATTATTGTTATTAGTAATACATAAACTGGGAACTTTTACAAACCTAGTTTGCAAAACGTTTGTTCGTATATATCTTAATGAAAATGCACACCAAATTGCTTAGATTGATGAGGAAACCCGACTTAGCCATACCAGATTAACTTGCTTTGTGTGCACAGGGAAATTCCAGCATAACTTAATTAATCACCAAAGTTACTTGATCAAATTAAGAGTTAATGATTAAAAAATAATTTTTTAATCGCGGTTACCATTAACTGTTTAGTCGGATTAAAATTAATCATGATTAACTGTAATCAGATTGAATTTAATCGAATTAACTAACTAATTAAAACATCAATCGATTAATGCGAACATTGATTTCACATACATATCACTATACCAAGTCTCAGTTCTCTCCCACAAATACTTCCAGAGATATGTATGTAATATGAAAATTCCAATTTGTATGGGAGAGGCCTTGAGTTATCGGACTTACTTTCAGTCTAAGACCATTCTTCCGAAATCCGTAGTAAGTGTACTGAATTTCGCTCTGATCGGAAAACCGGTTAAGGAAGTAGCCAATTTTTAAATCCAGGTCATAAACTATCTTTGAGCAAAATTTCATTTTCAAGCAGGTGGAAATTCTTAAAAAAGTAGCCTTTTTTCCAGTCTAGGTCATAAGCTATCTGTGTGTAAACCTTCATGCAAATCAGTTCAGTCATTTCCACGTATTAATTTAATTAAACTTTCCTAATACGTGATAACTCTTAAAATAGTAGCCTATTTTCCAACATAGGTCATAAGCTATCTCTGTGCGAAATGTCATGCAAATCTGTTCAGTGGTTTCCGCGTATTAATTTAATTAAAACTTTTTTAACAGGTGGCAACTCTTCCAAAAAATTAGCTTTTTTTCCACTGTAGGTCATAAGCTATCTGCTTGCAAAATTTCATGCAAATCCGTTCAGGCTTTTCCGCGTATTAATTTAATTAAACTTTTTTAGCAGGTGGAACTCTTAAAAAAGTAGCCTATTTTTCAACCTAGCTCATAAGCTATCTGTGTGAAAACTTCCATGCAAATCAGTTCACTCATTTCCGCGTATTAATTAAATTAAACATTTCTAACAGGTGGCAACTCTTAAAAAAGTAGCCTACTTTCTAACCTAGGTCATAAGCTATCTGTGTGCGAAGTTTCATGCAAATCCGTTTAGTCGTTTCCGCGTATTAATGTAATTAAACTTTTTTAACAGGTGGCAACTCTTCCAAAAAATTAGCCTATTTTCCACTGTAGGCCATAAGCTATCTGCTTGCAAAATTTCAGTCGTTTCCGCGTATTAATTTAATGAAACTTTTTCAACAGGTGGCAACTCTTAAGAAAAGTAGCCTATTTTCCAATCTAGGTTATAAGCTATCTGTGTGCGAATTTTCATGCAAATCCATTCAGTCGTTCCCGAATATTAAATAAATGAAACTTTTTTAATAGGTGGCAACTCTTAAGAAATTAGCCTATTAACCAATCTGGCCCATAAGCTTTCTGCATACAAAATTTCATGCAAATCCGTGTAGTCGTTTCCGCGTGATGATTTCCCAAACACCCAAACATAATATTATAATATTTATAAGATTTTTGAGTGAAAACAGAAGAGAATCAAGACAAAAATCCCGAAAAAAATATTAAAATAATTAAAAAATCACCTTGTGGAGTGCTCCTATTGACTCTGCACTGTGTGCAGACGCTCCCCCACTCCGCCGCAACAGATTATGAATATACTTGACAAATTCCTCTGGAGTGACATTTTTGAAGAACCCCTCGATATCGAAGACGGCCCCTACTGCATAATTTTCATGCGTGAAAGCTCCCTCTGACCACTTTACCAAGGTGTGCAGGGCGGTATTTACCGACCTTTTTTGCAATAACCATATTAAGCTCTTGAAAGACAGTCACGGGGAATCGCGTTCCTTATGTACAGGTCTATCAGTCTCTTTAGCGTTTTTAGCAAAAACAAAGAAACTGATAGGCCTAAAATCCCTAGGGGGAGCCTTTTCTGGACTTCGGGATGAAAGCAACATTGACTACCCTCCAAGCCTATGGTGACTTTAATGTTTTGAACGAATTTATCGCCCCGGCCATGTGACGATCGTCCAGTAGATCGGAGGAGTACACGGACAATTTTCGAATCGCTGTCGCACTTTTGACGCAAAAACATTTATATCATGCGTCAAAAAGTGCGACAGCGATCCAAAAATTGTCGCTAACTGGTTACAGAATTTCGCTCCTGAAGTACAATATATCGCAAAGAAATACATTTGACTGTACTTCGAGGTTCGAAGTACAAGGGCGAAAAAAGAATTACTGTACTTCTGAAAGAAGTACGGTTGGTCACATTACGCATAGCCATTGTTGACGGTAAATGTGACGGTGGCGGTGACGCTGTACACAATTGTTTTTCGATTCAACATATGAAAAGTCATGTAGTCGATTCTAAAAAAAAATTGTAACGTTGCCAGTTCGCTTTTAGGGTATAGGCCTGAATGCAGTTCTCAAGAAAAGCTAAAGTTCCATACAAAATGGCGTACAAGAAATGGCTAAGAAATTTTCTTGAGTCAAATTTCTTCAGGCAGTACGCCATGGTACAACAAAAACACGTGGAAGCCAATTACAAAAGTCAATGTTTTCGGGAGAGTAAAAATAAAAATGAGCGTGCGTAAGGAAAAATAAAAAAGTACATTTCACTGATTGACGTTTTTAAGTGAATTTTATGTTTATTTTTATATATTTATTTTCTTTAGTTAAAATTCGTTAACTTGTATGTTGTTATCGGTTTTTGATTTATCAGTTGCAGTGTTGTTGGAGGGACTTTTCGACATAAGGGTCATAGGAACAGCACTAGGCATCAAACGTGCCTTTCCTGTACCTCCCGGTGTATTTGTAAAAAAATGTTTAAATGTTTAAGGCATTTCACTGCAGTTCTGTCCCACAGTAGCTTTCGCAACGCTCCTTACGCGAAGGACATTGAGGCACGTTAAAAAAATTAATGGTATTTGCTTTATATTTAACACCACATAAAAAACAACGTTTGAGTTGTTGCATTTTTAATATGTACACTAAGAATAAACCGCACAGTACTACAAAAATTCAAGTGTTATTTAAAATTTGTTATTAACGAACATAAAAAAAAACAACGATATGACATTGAAAGCGTAACGAAATATAGGAAATAAAAGAAAAACAAGTTGAAGTTTAAAGGTTTGGTTCTCATGAGAGCAACGTCATTTTGGCTTCTACCTGTATTTATGTGCCTTGGCAGTACGCAGTTCTTAAGAAATTTGCTACGCTTTTTACTACGTTTTTCTAAAGTTTTTTGTGAAAAAAGAGCACAAGACAACCCAGGTTTGCAACAGGAATAGTTGCGATCCCGTACGAGTCCGGACTAGTCAGAAATAGTCAGAATCAGTCAGATTTTACTGGAAATCGATCCCGTACTCGGTTCTCTGACTATTAAGAGGACAAAAAAGAGAGTAAATACGGTTCTCTCTCTGTCAGAAGTTACCAGTTTTAGTCCGAGAATTTTTTGCTGGTAAATGTGTCAAACGATCAGCTGTAGTGTGTTTGGCAACCAAATTGTAAACAAAAGAAAAGTGCACTCTGCTAATTCATGTTGAAAAGTTTTTAATTACTTGTTTAAGTGGATTCTATTGAATTTGAAAGTATTTTTGGTTATTTACATATGTGAGCTGAGTGTGTTTACATACAAAATAAGCAAAAATTTACAACCAAAATTTGGAGGTTATGTTGAAGTTACCATTTTTAACTAGAAAGCGATCGCGTACTTTTCAATGTTTCTCTCTCGCTCTGAGCGAATTTTTATTTTTTGACAGTTTTACTAGTTTTCGTCTGAGGAATACGGGATTGCACCTAATATATGCCCGTTCCAGTATTTCTTGAGGAAAGAGTGAGGCAACAGGCTGTGAAGTATAAAAAATATCAAAATTCCTTGGACACACACACGAAATAATGGCAAATTTTTCTTGACCGATTTCTTGAGAGCTGCATACCAGCCTTGTAACGTTAAAGCTGATAAACATATTTTTACACAGAACCACAGGCTTGCTTAGTTTGTTCCAGCGTTTTGTGCAAACATTTGTAATAGACCATTTGGACTTAAGGTTATATGCCTAAAAAGTGCACTTACAACATTAACAGAAAGACTTTTCGGAAGTTTCTTTTATTGTGGATTCATTTTTCACCATTTCAGTTAATACGTTTTTTGTGTTGTTTTTTCATATGCTATTTTATTGAACCTAATCTCCCTATATACTATTGTCAAATATGTATATTAAACTAAAAGATCTAATTAATGGTCGATTATGGATTGGCAACCGAACTTCATTGCGTTGCCAGAGGCTGAAATTGTATTACTAATGGCAACTGGCAACGGAAACCTGGCAAACGAGTTGCCTTATTGGCAACTATATTTTTGTAGTTACCGCGGAAAAATTATTTATTTTTATAAACTGTTTCCTCGGCTTATTTACATTAAAATCTTAGTTGCTGCTCCCTCAAAACTCGATTATATTCAACTTTGTAGCACTTAACTATATTTGCTGTTCATAATACACATTTTCATTTCAGTGGCGTTGCTCTTCGGCAACTCAACTAAGGTTTGCGTTGCTATTCATAATCGATCCATAAAATTGCAATGTAAATTAATAAATTAATTTTACGACGGCTGGAAAGCCTACATCATTTTAAATATATTATTTAGATATTATGTACTAATGTACGCGAAGTTAATATCTGTGGTCATAAGCAACAATCGCCTAAGTTGAAAACCCCGAATTCGAGAAAAAACGCTTTAAAGATTTGCATTGTAATGTTAACCTTATGGGGAAACCAAAATATTTTCATCTTAAACTTTATAAATAGCCTAGGTAACGAGACGTGGAAGTATCACATGCACATGCAGAAAACGATAGCATATATAACTCAATTCTTTTTAAGTCGACCTAGGCGGTTATTGCTTATGACGACAGATATGTGCTAACCGTCATGTAGAATGTATCTCTCAATTATCTAAATCCCGTAATTACGTTTTATGTTCCTTATGTTTTATGTATAAAAAATTGCTCTCATTCAAAAAAGGTCTATACATTTGCATTATTAAAAATATATGAATTTCTTTCATCTACCTATGTACGTAATGCACTCACTTAAATCAAATCGTATATAAACGGTAGCTGATAATTTTCATTTCCCAATTACAATAATTTTAAATACATATACATATGCTTTATATGAAAATTCCTCCATTCTTGAATGATCTTGACGTTGTTCCACTTAAACCTCTTCGAAATTTTTGCCTTTTTACAGCGTAAACCACATAATGAATTGTAACAACTTGTAGGTGTTTACTACAGGAAATTTCCAATCAGCTTTTCGCATTCTTAATAATGGCGGCATATTGCTAGGATAATGTATGGGCTTTGATATGTGGCAATTTGTGATAACTGTTCCGCCTGGATAATTGATTGATACGGCGTCACCCGGTAAGACACCATCGCAATCAGTGAGCTCGAGTTGTTTGTTAAAGCAAATGCGAATCTCTTCGAGGTAGCTCATATCCCGCTTGTTGTCGTATATGCAATGTATAGAGGGGTTTTTCCCTAGTGTTTTAAGCAAAGCCGTCTGCAGCGCAACTACTGTATTATTCGAATCTGGGTGTATTCCTGCATTTCCTAAGATATTCGACATTAAGAACTGCTCCCGCCAAGCCAATCCTTGCTTGAAATATTTCAACTCATTATCTAGCTCTTCCAGGGTTACAGCGCAGGTTCCATGTTTCAACCATTCGTGCCTCCAAAAATACCCCAATTTTTGCTGACCGTCAATTGTTGGCCAATAAGTTTTTAAATTTGTTAGTATCTGTTCGAGCTGATTCAAGTCAAAATCAGCAGTCTTGTTACAAAAACTAGGACCCATATGGCCTAATTTCGTTGGCCATACGCCATGAATAGTCCAAAATTCTTTCTTGTCAGGTAAACTACATGCGTGCGTGCTATCCTCTTCTCTCCAGTGGTAACATGTGGTGACCGGCCATTGCTGAGTAAATATCAATACATCCCAGTCAAGGTTTCCGCCGTCATTTTCAGTGTTTGAACTTTCATCAGAAGAAATTTCATTAAAAGGTGACAGTTCGTTGCTGATAAGATCGCCGTCATTGTATAGATCAGTACTTGATATGTCGCCGTTATCACCGAACGACTCTTCCGAGCTTTTGCCAATTGTAGAGCTGAGAATAAATAGAAAATTTTGATTACTTTTCAGCTTAGTTAGTTTTTTTTTCATGATAATACAAGCTTACGAATATAAAAATAATGCTCTGAACTGTATCATTTGACTAACACTTAACTATCTGTAGATATAGTTAGCCGATTTAAATTTTCTGTTTTTTACGAAATTAAAGGCCTTGAAATTTCCTTTGCATATACGTACATATGTGTACATATAAATATATATATATATATATATACATATGTGTGTACGTACATATGTATACATACCGAAAACTATTCTACTTTGCTATTCAAGGCAAATTTTACATAGAAGCTGCAGTCAGATGCAGAATTAATATACATGTTTCATGCCGTTAGTTTAGTATCTTACTGAATCTTTCAAAATAAAAACATAAGTGAAAGCGAAAGCAAAAGAATAATGGCCTTATTCATAAAAAATAAAGTAGGTTTAAAGAGCTTTATAAAATGACGTTTTCATACATTTTTCAATTTATAAACGTTTCTTATAGCTACTTTATTTTTTATGAATAAGGCCATAAAAATATATTTTCATTTCCATTATGGCGTAATAAATTTTAGTCAACAGTCCTTTTGATTTCGAAATCAGGATTCATGTAAATAAAATTAGAAAAAAACAATAATATGAAATAATTGAAGTTACATGCAGCTTCTATTTCGTAGATCCCCATATTTCCTCATCATAGTTCTCGAGCTCAGTGATATTTGAACTGCGTCAGTATCGTACAAAGCACTGATTTATATATGCCCAATGTATGCTGTTATTGCTCTTTTCTAATTTTTCAACCCAACCACAAGGGCAAATATTTTGGTTGCTGCTTAAGTTACATCGTATTTGTTGGACACAAGCTAAAAAAATATATATAATTTGATAAAAATATTATTATTAATTCAAATTCATTTACAATACCTAAATTTAATATCACTGAAATTAGGCATCTATTACATTTCAAGCTCACTTATTTGTAGTGACCAAACAAAGCTCAGCTTGAAATACGTGAAATGACATTTGGCTTTAGATGGCTGTGTTGGTTGATAATGGGAAAGACCTGTTTGACAGCTCAACCGTGTCTGAATAAGCCGGAATTTCCCATTGTGACTATAAGCTTTGATCGTAATGTACTCTTAACAACTAAGTGCTGTGTGTTTTGTGTTGTATACTGCTATCGATGATAAGTTCACGCTGTTTTGTCCTTGCAATTTGCATACCATGGTGCATTTTTGCTAAAGTTAATGCAGATGGAGTGCCTAGAAGCAATTCGGATGCTGGTAATTCGGTCTTTGAAGCAAAAAACGGTGTGAGAAGGGCAACAGCGGAACTGGTATCTTCAAGCATTTTAAGTTTCGCACATGATGTTGGCTTGCTACTGAACGACGATGTGCAATTTGGTAAAACTTCAATTTTCTCACCCGTGAGCATAATGTCGTCCATGGCAATGCTATTGTTGGGATCAAAAGGCAGGAAATATGAAGACTTAAGACATATTTTTGGCTTGGATGTGCCACCACTGAGGGATGCCTCTAACGCATTCCATGCCGAATTTGGAGCTATGATGGAGGAAATGCAAGAAAATTCAGACGCCCTGCTGACGCGCAACCACGATAACTGGCGGAACACGAACGTAGCATTCAATATTCGAAATAAGCCGAATATGAGTGAGGAGTGTGGGAGTGCGGTAAATAGCGTGATAAAACTTGTAAATGGGCTGTTTGTGAAAAATGGTTACGAACTGAATCCGCTCTATAGGTATGTATGTACATATGTATGTTACATATGTTGTTAATGTATTCAAGTACATAAGTATTGCTCTTCTTCTTTGTACATAAGTATTACGGTGGTCCTAAAAGTATCAACATCAGATAAAGGTATCCACGAAAATTTCAAAATTAAAAAAAAAATGAGGTCGGTGCCTGGTTAAAAAAAAAATTAAATAAAAAACAGCAAAAATGAGGGAAAATTTTAACTTTCACCGTATATAACTCAGCGAATTTATGAATAAGTTTCAATGATATGTGAAAGTTATCAGATTTCGAGTTACTTTTAGTCAAAATTTTGTGATTTAAAACAAAAATAAATTTTTTCAAAACATAGTAGCGACCCCTAAACGTTTTTTAAATTTTGAAGTTTCCTTGGATATCTTCATGATACAAATATTTAAAGGTAAAACCGCTCGCTCAATTCGTCGGCCACCATTTATTTTTTGAAGTTTATCTACTTTATAAAATTGAAATTTTGAGAGCAACTCAAATGCCAAATAAAAGTAAAACAAAAAACAACTAGATGAAGTTATTCAAATTTTTTGTTATTTCAGACTGAAAATGAGAATGTATTTGTGAGATTCAAAATATGAAAACATTTTTGTTATGTTAGCAAACTTCAAAAATGTTCAGGCTGCCTCTCAGCGGTTTTAAATTTTTGTATAATGGGATATCTGTACGTATGTACGTACGTACGTAGGCCAAAATAAAGGGGTGCCCCACACAAAATTTAGATGTTGCTATTTTACTGACCGCCCTAATATGTATGTATGCGTGAATGTTTATTTGTGTTTATTATTTTTCAGGGACGTTATTTACTCCATTTACAAGTGTGACGTAATCCCATTGGATTTCAACAAACCACTAGCGCGTGACTTCATTAATGATTGGATTTTCAAAAAAACATTTGGCAAAATTATTGGAATCGTAACAGAAAACATCTCTGCAGATACCAACGCAATTATTGCAAGTGCGTTGTATTTTAAAGGCTTTTGGGTAAACCCTTTTATTAGAGGCGCTACTGTCATCGATAATTTCTATCCAGACGGCTTGCAAAGAACTCCAATAAAAGTGCAAATGATGGCAACAGCAGGCGCTCACCCATACTATTTTTCGGTAGAACATGACTGCGGTATACTCGGTATGCCATATATAAACAACTTCACTACAATGTATATAATACAACCAAAAAATTCTAGCCGTGATAAGCTAAGTAATTTGTTAAAAGCCTTAAATGCGGACAAAATTGAAGGATTGATATCTAAAATGGTTTACCAGAATGTCATATTTGCACTCCCGAAAATGCATTTAACGCAAAATATTGATATGAAAAATATATTCCGCGCACTCGGAGTTAAAAATATATTTGCTAAGGAACGAATTAGTGAAGAGCCAAGAAGTGATTTGGCTGAAAGAACTTGGCCACATGTAAGACATAGTATCACATTCCCAACTGATAAACCAGTAAATATTGTGCATGCGCCGCCTACTTCGACGGAACAACTGCTGGAAGAATGGATTAGCAACCGAAATGCAAGTACTAATTTACTATCTGACCTCTTTGTGGGTGATATAGTACACAAAGTTGATTTTGTCGTCGATGAGGATGGAACTGAAGGTGCAGCGGCAACTGTCACGTATTTGAAACGATCTGGTGGTAGCGTGTTATTCCGCGCAGACACCCCCTTTTTAATATTAGTTCGCCATGATCCTACGAAATTACCACTATTTTATGGTATAATTAATGTTCCCTCGCCCTCTTTCTGATATAATTGAATTATTGCTAAGTAAACTAATTTTTTATTGTTACTTATCATAACAAGTCTTCATATTCCTATTGATACAAATTACTGTAACATACGAGGAGTATTTCATGAGATAAATATCCCTGAGATAGATTAATATATGAGGCCCTGCCTTGCGTTTTTCAAAGCACTTTTTAATACAGACTATATTTTCATTATGTGATAGTTGTTTTTACATTCTCTTTGATTTTTGAAATGATTTTGAACCTTATACAAACCCGGATTTCTATATTAAAGTAGCGATATTTACATGCACATAGTACATGTGAATATAAGGAGTCTGTAATCAAAAGGTGATATGTATTTCCACTCTATATTATTTTACATGAGGAGCCAAAACCGGGAATACATAAACCCAAAATGTACTTGAAATATAATGATGATTTCTAAGTTTGCGTAATTTTTAAAAATATTTAAAAGATGTTTTGAAGAAAACTAAAAAAAAATACTTATTAGACACTAATCATACATATGCATGTACATATGTAGTATGTATGTATGTGCATAAGTGCACGAGATTTTCAAGCGAACAAAAATGATTTATTTTAAGTTAAAAATAACTTTATTCGTCTCAATTCGAATTCATACATACATACATACATACATACATACATTCATACATGTTATGCAAGTAAGCCTGAAAAACTATCCAATATGACTATCGAACTGAGAACGAACTCATAACCAACCTTAATTTTCCATCGTTCATAGTGTATTGGAAATACATTCGAGATGGGTTCGAAAAAAAATTAAAACCATAGTAACAAGAGAGGAAGTGAAATCCAGCTCATTTTCGAATGGAAATATTTTACAATCACTTTCTCTCATTAAAATTTCAATTCTATAATGGGCTGGATTTCGAATTCATAACGAAGGAAACATTCATTGGATAACGAGGTTCCATTTTGCTGGAGAATGGCCTAGTTCTCAATTCGAATACTAACCCATTGCACATTCGTTCGAGGGTGAGACTCAAAAAAATAGATTGGTTTTCCAATATTTTTCGAATTGTTAACCAAGCCCAATGGTTACTGGGTATTTATAGTTTAGATTTTTTTTGATACCGATTGTTGTTAATACTGTGTATGTGTAGACAGCGCCTGTTCCAATTTTAATGATTTTTCTAAGTGACTGACATAGATACCAACATATAAAATGTATAATTTTCATTAGTAGTTTCTAAGCCAAATGTACCCTAGCCTAAATGGCCTAGCTCTCGAATCGAATACTAACCTATTCTACATTCTTTATCGAAGGTGTCACTTGAAAAAAATGTTAGTTTTCCAATCGTTTTCGAATTGTTAACCAAGCCCAATGTTTATTGGGTCGTAACTAAAAAAAATTCAAAGTTCAGTTTTTGATTGATATGATGGATTTCATCGAATTAAAACTCCCACATCATATTATGAAAAAAATAAAAAAATATTATTCACGACTTTTTCCATTTTAGTTACGATGTTGTTACGTCTTTTTGCTAAATGCAAGATATGTATGTATGTGTGTATATAAATGTAGATGTTACCTAATAAACATTGTGGCGAGCGTTGGAAAAAGACCTTCGATATCCAATATGAATATCGAACCTTAGTTTTCCAACGTTCAAGGTAAATTGGAAATACACTCGAGATGAGTTCGAAAAAAAAAATTAAAACCATAGTACATGGCAAGAGAGAAAGTGAAATCCAGCTCATTTTTGAAGGGAAATATAAGACAATCACTCTCACACAATAAAACTTCAATTCGATAACGAGTTGGATTTCGAATTCGTAACGAAGGGAAAATACATTGGATAACGAAGGTTCCGTTTTGCTGGAGAATGGCCTAGTTCTCAATTCGAATACTAACCCATTGCACATTCGTTCGAAGGTGAGACTCAAAAAAAAAGATTGGTTTTCCAATATTTTTCGAATTGTTAACCAAGCCCAATGGTTATTGGGTATTTATAGTTTAGATTTTTTTTGATACCGATTGTTGTTAATACTGTGTATGTGTAGACATCGCCTGTTCCAATTTTAATGATTTTTCTAAGTGACTGACATAGATACCAACATATAAAATGTATAATTTTCATTAGTAGTTTCTAAGCCAAATGTACCCTTTCCAACATTTTGTAATGCAATAAACTAGAAGTCATATTTACCCAATTTTTCATGTTCAAAATGGATAAAATATAGTTTAATTTCAAGTAAGTAAACCACATGTTATTAATTCCTGCCTATATAAATAATATTCGAAATAACTTGATCAGAAAACAGCGTTTAAAGAAGTTCGTTACTTACATTTGCGATCCATTTGAAATATCTACTGGAAATTTTCTGTGAGGGATAAGAACGAAGAGGCCGGGCGGGAAGATATTTCACGAGAAGAAAAATTCCAATAAAACCAAAATGCACAACAAAATTTGAGCTCAAATCGTCACTTACGATATCGTATTACTCGGCACGTAAAAACACATTTTTCGGATTATGTCATACGTGAACGTTAGGTTATGCGATGACGTATCACGTAATTTTCTTTCGTACAGTTTTCGATCCGAGAACGGACGTTACGATTATTGCCCGTGCAAGCGAAAACTTTGAAGAAATTTCTAACTACACGCGAATTAATGAAAAAATTAAAACACGAAAAAAACAACAAACCAGCAAGCACACATAAATGAAATGAGGCCAACGTGGAAGTATATACTTTCGAATAACTGCCGCCCCTCAATTGGCGAGCCAAACAACTGTCAAAAATCCTCAAGCCCGTAAAATTTGCATGGAGCATTCCACAATAATGCGGAGCTAGCGCCGAGCAAATGGAATTTTGATTTTTGACAGGCGGTTACGCCCCATTTAATTTAAATTTAAATTTAAATTTAATTTAATTGAAAAACACCCTATCTCAGAATTCGCTTCAAAAACGCTCTATCTCAGCACATTTTCAATATATCGCACACCGTCTTCAAAAGAGTCACAACTCAAAATTTGGCATTTGTGAAATTATGCGCTACAAATGTACACAGAGCTTTTATTTACCTTTCAGCAAAAGCTGGAGCAAATTAAGGCATAGGTAACACTGCGCTGCGGGGCGCAATTGCGTTAACACCGTAGTCGGAGTTGCCGCGCCAACACCAGTATATGGAAAGCGCCAGCGCCATTAACACCAAGCAACACATAAGGCATACACACAATTCGCCTTAACTCTTTGAAAATTTACATGTACTTTGTTTTTGCTTTTGAGTGTTGAGAACGCAAATTTAAAGCTTTTACTCAAGAATGATAGAATATCGTGGCCGAAAAATTTTAGAAATAATAGACATGACACCACTGTATGGTGTACTGCACTGTATGACGATGGGTACCGTGGTGACACTCAGATGGTTCAATCCGGTACACTGCGCTATTGCGATGGATTAGTGCGCTGACACCACAGGTGAAGCTGGCGTTATTGAGCTAGCGTCAAAAAAATTGCGCAATTACCCATGGCTAAGCAAATTTGTGTTATAATTTGTTAAAAAAAACCTAAGGTAAAGTCACCCTTGCCCATATGATTATCATGTGCTACGAAATAGTTTTTCGCATTTTCTATCTAACGAATTATTTTGAGTTGTGACTCTTTTGAAGACGGTGTGCGATATTTACGTTTGAGATAGGGAGTTTTTGAACCGAATTCTGAGACAGGGCGTTCTTCAACCAAATTCTGCGATAGGATGTTTCTCAATAAAATCCTGAAATAAGGCGTTCTTGAAGTAGGGCGTTCTTGAAAAGCTTTCTGAAATAAGGCGTTTTAGAACTGGCTGCCGAGATAGGTCGATTTTCCACTCAGCCATCGATATAGGAACGTTGTGTGTCACCTGCTTGAAAATTTAAATTCAATGTAAATAATTATCAAAACTTTGACATACTTAGCAAGAAATAAGTGAAGAGTAAAAAATCCTGAAACTAAAGTTAATTTAAAGGTCCAGTAATATAAAAGGAATGTAACCAAAACAAATCATCCATGGGCTATGTATGAGTACATATTTACTAAACGTATGCACAGAATATTTTGCATTGCCACGACAGCCGGTTCTACGTACCGGAATGACTCGGGTTTTACCCGACCAGGGGGCTGTTGTTTCGGCGATCTAACCCCGTTTAGGTCGGCGAAATCCCTCAAACGTTGTTCCCATATGGGGCTACGCCTGTTCCGTATTCTTCTACTCAGGGCTGGCATTGAGTCAAACCCGGGGCCAGAAACATACACCTGTTGCGTATGCCAGACACGATTGCACCCTAACTCCACCTCCGTCAGGTGTAATACCTGCAATAGGTGGAGCCACCTCCGCACTTGCTCGGGTTTAAAAACTCGCCCGCAGTAGACCACGGCACACTGGAGTTCGCCCGAGCAAAACAACACTAACATAACCACACCCCAACACAACACAACAATAGACAAACAGACGGACATAACCGCACCCCAATAACGCACAGCCGCCGGCAACTCCTAGTCCCTCCAACAATCGGATCGGTGTGTCGGTCCAGATTATTCCGTAACGTGACATCAGCCAAGTGCAACACATATTTGAATTACCTAATTCTCTTAATTCGCTGCCGCTGTGGTGCAGTGGTTAGAAGCAAGGACCGAGAACGCGTTCCCATTTTGGTTTAGTTCTGAACGAGAACAAAACGTGATGTCAGGAGCGTTCCCACAAAATGCCAACAAAACTCTCGGGAACTTTCTCACGAAGAACAGGATGAGAACGAAACTTTCGGGAACGTTTTTAAGGAGAATCAAATATGAAAAAAAGCCTGGGGAACGTTCTACTTAAAAAAAAAAATGCTAACAAAAGTTTCGAGAACTTTACGTTATGGATGAAAAATCGGTTCAGTGAGAACCACTATTGTTAAAGCTCAGTTAGTCTAGACTTAATTTCCGCAACTTAACTTGACTTAATATTTTAGCCAACCTGTTATATGAGAAACTGTATTGGCGGTGAGTTAAAACTTAACTTACCGTAAGAAACTTAAGAACCTGTAAATTTTAGGTTCTTACGGAAATTGAGAGCGGTGAGAGAATCAGGCATGCCAGACTCTCGTTTTTGTATTTCTTAAAAATAAATGAAAGCAAACCTTTTTGTGTGCATGTTTTTTTTTTTGATGCGGCATTTTAGGACACCTGAAAGAGAAAATACAAAAGCAAAATATTTCCGCTCTTGACTTAAGTTGATGTGTTGATGATTTCTTACGGTAAGTTTATTTAAGTTAAGTCTAGACTAACTGAGCTTTTAACTCTAAGTCAGAGGAAAGCTGGATCATTTCAACTTCCAGATAATTTATCATTAGGGTGAACTCTGCATTTATGGAAAGAAATTTCATTTTCTGTACAATAAAATTTTGTGTCTAAAGTCTTTCGTTGACTTTATTTGCATAATTATGTATGTTTCAGTTCTTTTTTGATTAACTAAAATATTCAAACATTTCAAACTTATGGAACGCTATAAAAAAAATTTTGTTTTCGATTCCTTTCTTCGCGAATAGTTCAGTGAGGATTTTTCCCATTTCGTTCTATTCCAGAAAGGTCCTGAGACTAGTTCCCAAATTGTTCTTCGAGAGAAAGTCCCTTAGACTTTTGTTCGCATTCTTGTTCTCTTAGAAATGTTTTGCTCGCATTTTGGGAATGTTCCATCGGGTTTTGTTCTTATATAACTTCCAATGGAAAAAGTTATCGACAGTTTTGTTCTCATTTCGGATTTGGTTTTGAATCGTTCTTGGAAACAAAACTTGGGGAACGACATTTAGTTTCGATTATACCTTTTGTTCTCGGTCCCTGGTTAGAAGTGCGAACTACTATACAGAAGGGCCTGGGATCGAGCCCACGTTCCGACTAACATCAAAAACAAAAGAAGAAGAACAAGTTTTTTCTAAGAGCGGTCGTCCATCGGCAGTCAGTTGCAAACCACCGAGTGTTTTCTGCCAGGAAAGAACAGCGTCTCATAAAAATACAATCGCCGTTCTGGGTTGGCGTAAAACCGTAGGCTCGTCCAAGCACTAACATATTGTGTGAGCGCCAATCTATTATAATTTTCCCTTTCGTTAAGATTCTATTTTGAGAATGTTTAACTTTTTTAACAGCAAACAACAACCACATGATCATGTGTAAATAGCAGCGGAATAGATGCGCTTGATTGCAGTTGGGTTGACAACATCAAGGCGCACGCCACAAATCGGAGGAGAAGCGCGGCCCAAACACTAACATATGTGTAAGCGCCAATCAATTATTATATTATTACTAGCAGACCCGGCGAACTTCGTCCCGCCCAAAATACATTTTTTGTATTGAAACATTTTCGTCCAACATTTTCACCAAGAGTTCACGTTCATGATTTTTAGTGACGCATTTGTCTTCTAATATTACGGTTTGGTGGTTGTCAGAAGGCATATTTGCCGTCTTAAATAACTTAGCAAAACTGTACATGCATACAAAGATAAGTAATAGTTTCAGTGCGTTTGAAAGGCGCCACGTCCCCTTTTCAAATAGCCCCAATTTTCTCTAAGAGCAATTTTGTCTATACCATTTTCGAGTAATCTACCATGAGAGGTGCCACGTCCCTTTTTCCAATAGCCCCAACTTTTCTTCATGACCAGTCGCGTTTTATAAATATATCTTGCACATACCAAGTTCCAGTACTCTTCCATGAACACATCCAGAGATATGCAGTATGAAAAATTTGATGTGTATGGGAAGTGCCACGCCCCCTTTTCCGATAACCACAATTTATCTCCATGAGTATGCGATTGCTTTCATATATCTCCATACCAAGTTCGAGACCCCTTCCATGAACATTTTCCGAGATATGCAGTATGAAAAATTCGGTTAGTTAGGGAGGTGCCACGCCCCCTGCACCTAGCGGTATGAAATATGCTTTACATCCGAATCCCATACCTACCATATATAACACAAAAATTTCATAAAGATCGGTCGAGCCATGTAGGAAGAGCTCGATTTTTATATATTAGATAAGCATGATGCGAGAACATAGAAAACATTTTGATGAAAAAATATATTTTTTCTCGGGTTCACAACTATCCTTTCTTTTAAGTTGGAACCAACAATACACACCCACAAATTTCATTGAAATCGGTTAAGCGGTTTCGGAGATTGGCGTAAACGAATACAGTGACACGGGATTTTTATATATTAAGATACTCTACTATAAGCACCTACCATATATATGACTGTATACCAAATTTCAAGTTCATGTGACTGTGAAGTCATGGCTGATTAAAAGTTTCACGCCTATGGGAGGTGCCACGCCCCCTTGTCGAATCCCAATATTTATACCCGAGCGCACTTGTGCACAAGGGTATATTAATTTTGTTCACATAACGGTTGTTTGTAACAGCCAAAACGAATCGAGATAGATATAGACAAATGTATACATAAATGATCAGGATGAAAAAAGAAATCGATTAAGCCATGTCTGTCTGTCCGTCCGTCTGTCCGTCTGTCCGTGTACACGATAACTCGAGCAAAAATTGAGATATCTCAACGAAATTTGGTATGTAGGTTTCCCTTAATCCAAGGTAGGTTGGTATTGAAAATGGGCGAAATCGGACTTTAACCACGCCCACTTCCCATATAACGGTAATTTCCAGAAATACGAAAACTGCGATATTTTAGTAACTACTGAAGATAATTCACTCAAAATTGATATTTACAATAATTTTTAGACGAAAAATAAGAATATTATAAATTTTTGGAAAATGGGCGTAGCCACGCCCACTTATGGTTACATGTGTATATCTCGGTAGCCGCTGCACCAATTTCTTCGAAACTTGGCACAGTTGTTGGCCTTGGTACAGCATAAAAAACCGCCGAAACTTTTTAAAATCGGACAATAACCACGCCCACATCCCATATAACGGTAATTTAGAGAAATACAAAATCTTCGATAAATCATTAAATATTGAAGCTAATTTATTCAAAATTTATGCTTGCAACAATTCTTTACCAAGAAATACGTTTATGGTAAAATTTTGGAAAACGGGCGTGGCACCGCCCACTTATGATCACAAATAAGTATATCGGTAACCGTTCTACCAATTTGTACCAAACTCGGTATGGTTATTGTACTTGCGTGTAAGCAAAACGTTGAAAATTATTGAAATCGGACTAAAATAACGACCGATTCTCATATAACGGTAAATTTAAGAAATGCCTGAAACTTCAATATTTCGAAATTGAAGGACGCTAATTTACTCAAAATTGATACACCTCGGCTTACCATCTAGCGGAAGGTTTCGGAAGGGTGAAAAATATACATTTAATACTTGCGCCGGGTATTTAATGTTCGGCTCCGCCCGAACTTAGACTTTCTTACTTGTTTTACCTTATTATAGGCCCAGGTGTCATGGCAATACTCTGTCAAAAGTTTGTTTGATTCTGTCCGTCCGTTTAGGCTGCAACCTGGCACATACATACATGCATACATACTTCCACAAATATATAGTAGATATATCCTTCTCTTTGCGTAAAATAATTTTTGGGGATATCTCGGCCACAGGGCCACTTATCGTGTAAGTTTAAAGTCCAAATATTTCCTTTCAAATGGCTAAATTGTATTCTAAATATGAGCCAAATCGGCAATTAAATGCAACTTTTATGAATATCCCGACCCCAGCGCCACCTAGCGATTACATTTTTAGTCGAAATATTTCCCTTCAAGGTGATGAAATATGTTCCAAATATGAACGAAATCGGTCTAGGCGTTTAGTAGTTTAGTGACATTCAATATACGGAAAACTCTATGAAATTGTGAAAACGTGGCGTCTCAGCATTCTTCATTTTTCGGCAATAACAAAAAATTTCAAACTTTTTAAAATCGAAAAACCTTCCACACAGAAGGCCAAAAAAGTGCTTTTTACAGAATTGAAATCGGTTCAGCCGTTTGGTCAGGCATCGCCGTCATACGGAAAACATTTCATTGTTATACATATAGACTAGCAGACCCGGCGAACTGCGTCCCGCTCAAAATTAATTTTTTTATTGAAACATTTGATCCAACGTTTTCGCCAGCAATTCACGTTTACGTTTGGTTTTGTGGTCGACAGAAGGCATATCCTCCTTTGCTGTCTTAAATAACCTAACGAAAGCGTTGTACCAGGAAGAAGTCCTTGCGGCTCGATGGTGAATAGTCCATGAATCTGTATAGTATAATAATAATAATAATAGATTGGCGCTTACACATATGTTAGTGTTTGGCCGAGCATCTGTATAGTATAGTTGGTGGCAATTTCCAAACTGGTGAGTATCATTGGTCCACATTCTGTTTAGTTAAAGCAAGCACCGCAATGGTTCTGATGGTTGATTTAACGGATGTAATTTGGCTTTCATCACTGGTGCCTCCGAATTGACGATTTTTGGCAATAATCGTAATCAGCACAAAAAAATTGTCAAAAATATTGTCAATGTTTGCTGCATAAATTTTTTTTTGATGACCTGTGTAATAAGTATTGTTAATTAGTCAATACCCACATGTTTGCGCGCCTTCAAACACTTTTCGTACTGTAAAACAATGAGTCAATTCAATTCTACGCATATCTATAATACTTGTATCGAATTTCAACCAAATTGGACCATAAATAGGAATTTTTGGAATAGATCGGTCCCTGGTCCACCTATCAGAAAAAAGTATCCCATATTTTAATCCTGGCAATAAGCTACCTACATGCCAAATTTCAAGCAAGTCGCACGATAAATAAGATTTTTTCCAATAGATCGGTATATGGTCCACCTATCAGGAAAAATACCCTTTATGTTAACCCAGGAAATAAGCTATCTACGTGCCGAATTTCAAGCAAATCGGACCACAAATAAGACTTTTTGGAATATATCGGGCAAAAGGCTACCAAATGCATTTTTTTAGCGTAGCTCGACCTTTGCGCCACCTATCGGAAAAAATAAAGCTTTGTGACCCCTCCTTCTAAACACGTTTAAAAAAAAGCAGCAACCTTTCGAATCGGTTATGAAACATAGGAAAAAATGTTTCCCAATTGATTCTAGCTCACAATGAATTTCACAATTATCCGAAATTTTCCAAGCTTCACAACGAATTTTCCACCATTACATCGTCCAAAATCATCAAATCATGCGATAAAATGCAAAATTTCGTCGAAAAAAAAATCAAAATTTTCGGGTTCTTCCGGATTTTGCCGAGTTTTCCACTTAGAATTTTCCTTTTTTTCCTTTCGAAAGCCAATCCGAAGGAATCGCACACAAAATTCCATACAAAAAAATCAGTTTTCGATTTTTCCAATTTCCCGCCTTTCCCGGAGGGTTACCCAAAATTGTCTTTCGAAAAAACCTTTTCCTGGCAATTACAAACATCTAAAAAAATTTTAGCAAATCGGTCCAACCGTTCTCAATTAATGAATTACTAAGTATACAGTTTTCACTCCATTTTTTATATATAGAGAGATAAGCACGATATGAGAGGCATAAAAAAAATTACGATGAAAAAAAACAATATATTTTTTCTCTAGTTCAAAACAATCCTATCTTTTAAGTTAGAACCAACAACACACACCCACAAAATTTGATTGAAATCGGTTAAGCGATTTCGGAGATTATCGTAAACGAACACAGTGACACGGGATTTTTACATACTTACAGCTGCTCGTAAACGACGGTTTTCGACTGAGTTTCAGTTTTTTTGCAAAAGTATATATATATGTATCTCTTCATGTCATAAATATATCGATGGTCCTCTACAATAACGACAGAATTTAAAATTCAAAAAATAAAAGCTCGTACTATTTTTAAGTGGCTCATTTCTTTAATCGTTGTCTTATTCACATATAATATTTACTACTTACTTTAGTTAGGATTAGACATAGGTTAGCCAAGAATTAGAGACATGAGACTCTTAACAGTAATAAGGGATTTTTTTTTTTTGAATTTTGAGTTGTGTCGTTATTGCAGAGGACCATTGATATATGAATTGATATATTTCGATAATGAAATAAATGCGAGCATAAATACGATTTTTGGTTATATATACATATGTAACTCAAATTCAGCGCCACCTGGCGGCAAATTTTTGTTTTTGAAAGAATTCTTTTTCCAGTTATCAATACATATTTTGTATCTGAGGATAATCGGACCAGAAACACGATTTTAAGGAATAACTCGACTCCAACGCCACCTGGCGGCTCTTTTTTGCAATGGTATTGTTTTCCCTATTGTCAACACATATCTCGATTATGAGGAGAATCGGACCATAAATAAGGGCTTTACTAATAACTCAACTCCGGCGCCACCTAGCGGTTGTTTTAATAGTTATTCTGATATTCGGAAGGTAGACAAACTTAAAAACCAAATATCATAAAAATCGGCCCAGCCGTTCTTGAGTTATAAATGGTGTAACTAACACGACTTTGTTTTATATATATAGATAAGTTATTTTAGTATTTCATTTTCAGTATTTCAATGATATGTTTGAGACCAATTAGAGAATTACATTGGAGTTTAAGTTTGAGAAACAGTTTTATATTCATACAAAGAAAAAAGCCCATTTTGTAAAGAACGCTCTGATCCTCCACTTGAGGTACTGTTGAGGAAGAACGATGGAGATGTGAGAAATACTTTAGTTGTCAATTTAATCCCAAGCTGAGCGCAAACCTAAATGTTTGTTGGGATCATTCGCACTTTTTTAATTTGGCTCTTAATTAGCTGCTCAGGGTGACCATAAGTGCCTTGCATAGTCTCCATCATTGTTGCCACGTTGTTAAAATTGGCAACGAGTTTCATAAATTCCGCCATCATAGCCGTTAACTTTTGTCGTACATACGAGTCAAATACTCTGAGGAAGATTCGCCGGTATCCGTTGCTGCTACTTGTTGCGTAACTGTATGGCTCCCAGAAGATCCAGTGGCTGGCGGCGATCGGATCATTTTAGTGGCTTTGACATTTTTTCTAACAAAAATAAAGTTGTTCATTTTATGGGTGTGAGAAATAAAATATCCTCTTTATAATTTGGAGGGTTCATTTAAATATAATATTTTTATTCCGCTTGACAATGCGACAAGGAATGAAAACTGTAAAACGAGAATAGCGAACAAAGTATACAAAGATGAAATTATCGATTATGTTAATGAGGTAAAATACAAAGTCCGGAGTACAACATTCCTAAAAAAACAGCAGTTACAGCCAAAATCTATTTATATTACTATTTAATGTGACCTGCGGGGTAGATTATCTCACCAAGGCCCTCAGGTTGTCCATGGCCACTCTCATCGTGCCACATAACCGGCTAACAACAGAGAGCCGTTTCGACCGATAACCCTCCTTTCCCGGTAGCTAAGACACTTGAGGCCTTGCTACTCCCGCACTATACGTACCACCTAACACCAGTAAGGCATGAGTAAAGTGCACAGCACAACAACGGCAGTTAACGCCATAAACAGCCAGATAACTCGTGATCTGAACCGAAACCGCCCCTGTGAGAGACAACTCCTGGTAGCGTTGGATTGGTCAAGGGCGTTTGATTCCGTCAGCCACTCCACGCTTCTAAATAGAAGACATTAAGGCTTCTTCTCTCCCACATAAGCTCAAACGGTGGTCGACTTTCATTAGTAATTTTCAGGGATTAAACCAGAAAATCGAGGAAAATTAAACAGGGGGTCCACAGAGTGGTGTCTTTTCCCTGCTTCTGTTTATTAGTATATCTCAAAGCTCCCTCACGCACCAGAGCGTCCATGACGACTGCTCGCCAATGGCTCCAGGAATTGAATTGATGACTTGTGCTCGAAAGTAAACGGATACCTCTCCGAACTTTCTCGCTTCTTCACTGCAAGGAGCCTAGCTCTCCCGCCTACCAGCTGAACGAAGGAGGCCAAACTACTGCTGGGAATTCACGTCGTATAAACCAATTCCGCCACAGTACCACCTACACGACGAGGCTCAAATTCTCCATGTGAAGGAGCACAACACGTTGCTTTGTAATCAGTTCTTAGTAGGGTGCCACAGACGTGGGCACCCGAGCAGACACCTGCTTGCCGGACGAAGTCCAGAGGTTCATAAAATAACCGCGCCAACAAGCCATAAATGACATTCACAGGGAGTCGGTCTCGACATAAACCAACTCGACACCTGACGTGAACGAGCCAAAGTTTCTTCTGCCTAGGGAGACTTGCACCACCATCGCCCAACTTCGCCCTAGCAGCGGGCTACGTGAGTAGGATAAATGCAGATGTGCCCGATGAGTGCCCGGCATGCGGATAGTCCCTCATGACTACGGTGATAATATTAACCAAAGTAAAATAAAGGCCGCTGTGGTGTGTGGTAAGCAGTGCGCGCTTTCACTCACCAGCACCTGGGTTCAAGCCCTGGTCAAAGCAACATCGCAAAAAATTTAGGAAAAGGTTTTTTCTTAACAGCGGCCATCTCTCGGCAGGCAATGGCAAACCTCCGAGTGTATTTCTGCCATGAAAAACAGTCCCTCCGCTTTGTGTGACAATATCAAGGCGCACGCCACAAGTTCGAGGAGAAACTCGGCCAAACTCTAACATATGTGTAAGCGCCAATCTATTTTTATTATTATTAATAAAATAAAATAAAAACTTTTTAATATACAACGCTTTTATAAATGGACTAAAAGGTAGAAAATAATATTTCTCAGTCCCATAGAATATGTTCTGATAACTTTTGATTTTGAAATTTTAGCAAAAGTCATTATAAACAATTAATGACATTGAAAACGAAAAACGTGGAGCGCATGCAGTACAAAGCATGCGATTTCATTGACAATAGTCAAACTACATAACATTCTACAGCGAAAGTACAAATTTGAGATCGATTTTAAGCGTTCGTTATTCACATGCCCACATACATACATATATATGTTACTTTTCATATCAATTCAAATGTATTACATGCGCCCCACGTTTTTCATTTTCAATGTCATTAATTGTTTATAATGACTTTTGCTAAAATTTCAAAATCAAAAGTTATCAAAACAAATTCTGTGGGACTGAGAAATATTATTTTCTACTTTTTAGTTCATTTATAAAAGCGTTGTATATTAAAAAGTTTTTTATTTTATTTATTTTCTACTTTTTAGTCTTGTCTGTACAAAATTTTGCAATAGATATTAAAATAATTCAACTTGCAGTGAAACAGAACAGGTTGTTTGCCCACATTTAGTGTATGCCTACATATGTACATACATACATATAGCAGCAATTAATTTCATTTAAAAAAATGGCGTGTCGAGTTGAGCGTTCTTTTGTCGCTCGCTTACAAAAAAATGCAGCTAGTATAAATGGTGGTCTGGACATACAACATTCAAAGTGGTCTGGACATACCACATTGCAAGTTGATAAAAGCGTTGTAAAAAATAATATATCTCAGTCCCATAGAATTTGTTTTGATAACTTTTGATTTTGAAATTTAAGCAAAAGTCATTATCAGGGAGCGGATTTTTAGGACCTAAAAACCTATAAAAAAGGCAAAATAAAATAGCGAAAAAGGCAGGAAAAGGCACCAGGTATTGCAAAAAACAAAATAGCGAAAAAGGCAGAAAATAAGAAGAACAATCAAAAAATACATTTATTTTAGAAATGTTTATATTACAACTAAAAAGAGAAAAACTATGAACTAGTTTCATTATATAAAAAATTTGTATTTCCTTTTCGGTTGTTGTTGTTTCCGGGTGTATGATGTATTTTGGAACGAATTTCCGTCATCCCTTGTCAAATTTGGTTTGGAGACAAACCGGTTTCGGCGTTGTGCCATCTTCAGTGTCATTTTTCGTTCTCCGAAACGAGAACTTTACTTTGAATCTTTGACTATATTATCCTTGACTGGTGATATTATAGGCCAAAAACAGATATATATAGCCGATTTAGTAGCGCATGTGCACGACTAAAGACCTATCCGGATCCAAATCCATCAATAAACAGCCTTTTAATCCCATTCGACAATGTGTTTTCACTTATTTGACGACAAATGCCACCAGCGAAAGTACAAATTTGAGATCGATTTTAAGCGGTCGTTATTAATATACCCACATACCCACATACATACATATATTACTCTTCAATTTCAAATCAGGCCTATTACATGCGCCCCACGCTTCTCATTTTCAATCTCATAAATTTTTTATAATGACTTTTGCTACAATTTCAAAATCAAAAGTTATCAAAACAAGTTCTATGGGACTGAGAAATATTATTTTCTAATTTCAGTCCATTTATAAAAGCGTGGTACATTAAAAAGTTTTTTTAAATTTATTTTCTACCTTTTAGTATTGTCTGTATAAAGTTTTGCAATAGATACTAAAATAATTCAACTTGTGTGAAAAGAGAACAAAAGACTATGCAAGCGAAATGTTTAGTATATGCCTACATATGTACATAAATATGTACATACAGTCCATATAGCAGCAATTAATTTCATTTAAAGAAATGGCGTGTCGTCCATTTCCGCTGTACCGTATGTAGTGCATATTTTTAACTTCTTCTGGCGAGGCGACATCTATCTCTAGAGTTTTTCTAATTGTATGTCTTTGATATGATACCTACGACGAGGTTGATATCTAGACTAGGTTTGCCATAAATACCTTTGCTATATTAAGTTGATAAAAGCGTTGTAATAAAACAAAGGAAATTTTTTTTCAAAATGATTTGGGAATACGTACATACAACTTGTATGATAAAAAAAGTACCTTACCCATATCGTAATTTAAATCAAATATTTACCATGACTTCGCCATCCTTTTCTACCAAAATTTCAAAATTTTTTTGTGTATTTTTTTTTGTTTTGGGAGAACCATACAATTGTCTTCAACTAGTTTTTTTTTATGTAACAATTATTAACTGGAACAGAAGAATACATTTTCTTTAACATTGCTACTTTATCTGCTACTAAAAAATTTAATATAATCAAATAAAAGTTCAGAAATCAGGCTCAACTGGTTTTTTGCAAATATCGTAAGCTTTCATAAAAAAAATAATAAAAATTAACCAAATTAAGTGAAAAATGAAGGCTTCAGTGAATTACGAACACTAAATGTCAGTTTTGAACCATGTGCATCAGAGGGTTTATTGTTCTCTTTCAGTGGAACTGGAAACTCAGCGTACAACACGATCCTGCGCACAACTTTCCCTGTGCTTTATAGATTGTACAAAGATTACCGATTAAATAGAAACCCTTAAGTGGGGTGCGAAACAAACTGGCGAAGGTTTTCATTATATTTCGTAAGGGATACTTTTAATTTTCATATTCTGCGTTTAAAAATTTACCTCTGAATAATGCAGAGCCGATTTAAAGGACAGTTTGAGAAATAAAGGACAAAAGGCGTCCTTTATTTTGAAAAAAATTATAAAGGACACGGGGTTAAAATAAAGGACTCTCCTTTAAAATAAAGGACGGATGGTGACCGTACTCATGACTCGCAACACCTATTCGCATGTCCCTTAAACCCAACTCGACTAAAGCCCCTGCCTCTATGGACCTTCCTAGTCGGAGTGGCACACTCCCTGGGTCTCAGGTTAGGCATGGCTGAGTAGCCGCTACAACAACAACATATTGTGATTGATGCCATATAAACGATAATTATCTTCCGATGAAAAAGAATGGCAGCCTTTTGGTACTTTTATTTTTCTATTTGGTATTTGTTTATCCTAAATATGGCATCTCATAGCTAAGGATGGTTCTCAACTCTGCTTGGTACGGTCTCTGCTTATAACTCTTAGACCGTTTTGACAATCAACACCAGAAGGTCACTGTACTCCTGAGCTTTATAAAAGTTGCGTTCGCGTAGCTGTTAATTGTTCATGTTTAACCAAAACTTACAAGTTTTTGCGTTCGCGTACGCAAAAAACTTACAAAGTAGGGGAAATCGAGAGAGCAAAGTAACATTTCATTTTGAGGGGAAGCTGCTGGTTTCTGCTGGAAAAAATTTTGCCAACAGCAATTTGCCAACAGGAAAACAGCTGATCAAAAACAGCTGGTTGGCATTTACGCAAATCACAAAATTGAATTTGATGGTTTGGAAGTTAAAAATTACAAAATGCGGCTAATTAAACTTGTAAGAAATAAGTAGTTATTTGTTTAATCAATAAACTGTGCCAGTATAACACTTTGTGATGACTTTTCGTACGTTTTAAATTTTACACTTTTGAATGTAAACAAAAATTATATCAGCTGTTCGTCTAACTTGCAAGTTCCTGCAAATTTTCTGTTCGCGTACTATTTGGGATATTTTTCTCTTGTGAGAGCACAGATGACATTTCGCCGGAATTTGGCAGTATGTTGGTTTTTACTGGAGATTTTAAACGAACGCACCTAAAATCACACAGAAAAGTGTTATTCTAGTCATCGACTTTGACATCCCTGCTTAATGCACATACGAGCCAATTTTCATCTTTTCGCAGTGGACTACGCAGGGTGCACAGTTAGGACTCTCTGTGTGGTGTGCTGATGCTCCTAGGGAGGCTCTGAAGAGAGTCCCAAAGGAGCCCATTCGCGAGAGAAAAGTGCCTTCTCATTATATATGCGTTTAGGACTCCTTATATAGGAGACCCAGAAATCTCTCTCTCCCTCTTCGCCCACGATTTTGTCAAAAGGGCTCCTTAAGTCATCCGAAGATAACCTAGACGGAGTATTTTGGGAGTGATCCGATAATAGACCTATTTATTGTTTTTAAAGATTCTCCAAATTTAATTTTATCCATAATTTCAGAACGTTTAAATACGCCTGAGAAGCTCTAGAGCTAGCCAGTTTTTAAGCTTAAGTTTTTATGCGTTATTGCTTACCTTACAGCTTTTTTTGCGATATACCTTTCCAAAAACATTCGGAAGCGACGACTCGCTTGTTGATTGAAATCTTCATAGATACAACCCAGATAGCCAAAGGCGGAGCGCTCCAAATGTGGAGTAGTAAGGACTCCCATAGTAACACCTCGAATGAGTGCTTTCGGAGCGCTTCGAATATGGAGTGAAAAGGGAGTCAAAATATGTTTTTTATCTCGTTCTTCTTTTCTTTGCAGCTAGTTTGTAAGATGAAAATTCAATCAATGCAAATTCAACCAAGAAGGGGGTCGTCGCTTCAGAGTTTTCCTGGGAAGGCAAAAAAGCTGTTGACGTTATGGCAGTTGCGATAGCATTCGGAGGTAAGCAATAATGCATACATTTGGCTAGATTAAGGGTTTTAAAGGCGCATTTATTACAAAATTATCTGGTTCTGGCAACGAATCCAATGGAGGTTCCGTCTTAAGAAAATAAAAAAGATTTTTTATTTAGTAGTTCACAGTTTTTCCTTTTTTACTGAATATTTAATATAGTCAATCATATTCTTTAATTTAAAGTTTTTTTAATAAAAAGAAATGAGGGGAAAATTTCAATTATTTAAATTACAAATTAAATTAGGAGCATTTAAGTCTATTATCGGAGCACTCCCAACACACTCCGTCTAAGTTATCTTCGGATGATTTAAGGAGTCCTTCTCACAAAATCATAGGCGAATAGGGGAGTCCGTAGAGTCTTTTCGGATTATCTGAGTGAGATTTGTATTTCATATATACTGAGAAGGCACTTTTCTTCGGCGGATATGCTCCTTTGGGACTATTTTCAGAGCCTCCCTAGGAGCATAAGCGCACCGCACAGGGAGTCCTAATTGTGCACCCTATGGACTCCGCTTGTTGCCTGGGAATGAAAGGAAAACCAATATAAAAAAAAAACACTTTGGCTCCCTATTCACTCTGCTGTATTCGGATCATTCAGAAAATGCTCCTTCGAGGTGTTGATGTGGAAGTCCCTTTTCGCTCCATATTCGGAGCGCTCCGAAAATGCTCCTTCGAGTTGCTGCTGTGGGAGTCCCTTTTCACTCCATATTCGGAGCGCTCCGCATTTGGCTAGCTGGATTTGTATTTCATTCAAAAACGAAAGTATGCATATGAATACATTGTATATTAATTAAAATAGTAATTTTTCTTTTGATGTAATCAGATTCGTCAATACGGTATCACTTAAATTATAAAATTTTTGGTGAACGAATATACTTTTTACATACTGTAAACATATAGTATGTGTGTGTACATACTTATGTATACGCGTATGTGTGTATGAATATGACTAAATTGCCTTGGTCTATGCAGTCTTTGCACATTTGCGTACTTCTTCTATCACCCTTTTTTATGAAATTGATTTCGCAATTGCCCAAATTTTGATACATTAATCTATTATTTCTTAACATTGATTTAATATTTGCTTTATGTTTCATTATTTCTCATTTAAGTACTCCTCTTTAAAATGGACAGTTTTGTTTTTTCCATTGTCACTTACCTAATCACGTCCAGCCATTGTGTGGTAAGCAACACTATGCCGAATGTGGCCCATAATGTTAGTTTTTGCCCCATTTCCTATCAAAATGTTACCACGAGATACCCTGCTTTAATCTTAGTTAATAACCTCCACTTAATTTGCACTTTGATTGCTCCTCTATTGAATTAAATTTTATTTTCGTAGTTTTATTTTTATTGAAGTTTCGCTTTTGCTGAATATTGCTCGTCCCTTGTTAAGCAATCTGCTGTATTTGTTTCAAAAGAAGTGGCGTTTCTGTTTTTTATTATTGCTTTTTATCATTTCTATTTTTTATTTTCGTCACGTTCTTTATGTATGTACATACTAAATTGCAGTTAGTTGTTTGTTTGGTTTGTCCACTGTTATTGACGCTCCGCTCTCTATTTTACCAGTTTTCTCAAGAGTTTTCAGCACTTCCATTTTCTTCTGCCATTTTCTTGGTCGTATTTTCCTTTTCACCAATCTTCACTGTATATTTGCTGCTATTTTAACGTTTTTCCGCATCGCATTGTCAAAGCACTTGTGTGTTAATACGTCTGTTTCAAAAGCATTTAACTAACAGCGTAATATTTGTGTGAAAATGTTTGTATGTATACCTATATCTGACAACATAGTTCCTTCTCTCCGTTTCATTTTAGTAGCACTATAATGAGGCATTTACCGAGACCGTGTCGCACACGATCTTCAAAAGTGACACAATTCAAAATTTGGAATTTTTGAAATTGTACGCTAAAAATGTACACAGCGTTTACTTATATTTCAGCAAAAGCTGGAGCAAACTTTTGTTATAATTTGTTGAAAACCCCTAAGGTAAAGTCTCCCTTGCCTAAATGATTAGCATGCGCTAAAATACAGTTTCTCGAATTTTCTGCCAAACATGTAATTTTGGGTTGTGTCTTCTTTGAAGATCGTATACGGTATGTACATATGTACTAGGGATGTTTCGAATGTCATATTTTTCACATTCGCGGACGCGAATTTTCGGAATGCGAATGTTAGGAATATTTAACATTAAAAAAGCTATAATCAACTTAATAGGCGGCATACGCGGTGCGTCTGACTCGCGAGTCGGTTTGGATGTGTTAATGATATGTGAATATGTGTAAGTTACACCCACCTGACTCTGGTATGACTCTGAATGACTCAAATGTGTGTTGTCGAAAGGCGAGTCAAAACGTACACAGTTGACTCGCGAGTCAGACGCACCGTCTATATTGCCTATAAGTCATCGATTTTATTACTTAAAAATTTTGTCAATTATTAGAACATTGAACGAGTGGTTAACCTTTATAGTGTTTTTTTTTTGTTTGTAGTAGTCAAAGCTCAAAAGAGGCATATTATATTTAAAAAAAAGTAATTTTTCTACCTTTTCTCCCATCAGGCGACTTTTTGGAGGCTCGTATGTAAGGGTGGCTGCACTGAACAATTGCTCACTTGGAACGCTGGCGGGTGGAGCGCTCAAATATTTGCAGACCAGGTCTGTCAATTTGTCGTATTTTACTTTAGTTTTCCACCAATCGAGAGGATTTTAACCGAGATAAACTCCTTTTTCTTTAAGATAGGCCTTCAATTGAGCTTTAATTTCACATTTTTTAATGTCTCCAGACTCTACATCCGAGCCTTCGCATTCGCTTGAGGAATCTCAAATTATTTCTAGGTTGCTTATAAGACTTTTAGCAGTACTTTTTGAAGGCCCATCAATGTTGCTTGATATAATATTGAACCGTTTAGCGCCTGAAGTTAAAAGCCAGTTATTGTCGGCACCCTGGCTAGACAGACTTAGAGACATTTCAACAATATTAGAGTGGACTCTCTGCCCATGTAGACATTCGCATTCGCCAAACATTCGTATCATTTGATGCGAAGATGTAAAATAATGCGAATCATTCGCATAACGAATGCCAATGCAAATATTCGCCACATCCCTGATATGTACATAGTACAAGGGCGTACCCAGGTAGGGGCAGGGAGAGGAGCTTATAAGACTAAGTCGAACTTAAAAAATTTATAATAAACAAAAAATATAAAATTGTGTACGTAGTCAAGCTCGTAACTATGCTCTCAATTTGCACTTAATGCCGGTGTTTTTCTGCTTTGATACATTGAAGCAAGCACAACGTTCTTCATCGTCAAACTTGCCTGCCTGGCATAATGTCAATCTGCTCACACTCGCGCCTTTCTGCTTTTCTTTTCTTCTATTTAAGAATAGTCTCTCTTTCACCCTTTTTTCTGTTACCACATTTCCCTGCAGTAGCTGCTAGGCACTTTTCGTCTTACCTTTACGCTGTTTCTTTGTGGGCGAAAGAAACCAAACGCAACGGTACGAAGATTGGTAGATCGATTCCCAATGCTCATTTATGCATACCCAATTGATGAGAAATATCTTTTTGAAGCAGGATTCAGAGTCTATTGCGAAAGTTCTCGGGTTTCATTTGAGGCTATAGCTTTTCGGCGCCTATCACAATGTTACCCAAATGGTTTTATGGATGTTTCGTTGCTGGTGTGTGGTACTACCTACTAAATAACTACCATGTCCTGAACCGCGGAAAAATCGGTAAACCTCTCTTCGTGGTCTGAGGTATTGTCATAAAAACTGCAATTTACGACTGTTGGACCAAATATGTTAAGCTTTCTTGCGGGTTGTGGCAATTCGTTCACAGATAGAAGTGAACCTAGGCACAAGTTGTCGAGGCCTCCGCACAACTACACCAATCTCATGGCAGCTGTAATAGATGTCGCACGCTGCAAATTTTTTACAATCAAGCCCCGTCTGTCGCAATTTCTGTACTGGTATTCTGTAAGAAACCCGGCAGTTAGATTAAGGCGCCTTTCCTATGGAGGGGCTATTAAAAGCGCATATCCGTAAAGCGTAGTCCTTGTTTCGTGTGGTGGGTCGTCAGTAATTGGGGGCAATTAACAGAGGCTGTTTTGGGTTTTCCATTGGATCCGTTTTTTTACTTTACGAGTCCAAAACCCAGTGCACAATCCATTTCTGGGAGAGCTTTTTAAGATGCTTATTTACATAGCTAGCTGATTGCTCCAAGACAAGAGACGCCCGCATGTAGCCGAATATAAAGCTGAATAGATGACGCTGAATTTATTAATACTTAAACGACTGACCCCATCGAAACCTCCTCTCTTTCTGCCGGGAACCAAAGTTATACAAGAGTTGGATACTTAATCTCGATCCAATGATCCCAAAGTACGCGAACGGCAACGCAAGAGTCGGGATTGAGTACATATATTGGTGGAACACTAACTGAATACCCCGAAGCACGACCATAAGGAGAGGAAAGATTTTATGGACTAACGAAAACCGCATGATGATTGAGAAGTAATTGAAGAGCTTGCTAAAACTCAAAGGCGTTTGTTACTAGAATAAAAATTGATTGAATAACAATTTTTTTATTGGTATATTAATTTGACACCTATGTACAATAGTTCCTGCCTACGCCCTGGTGTGCATACATACATATATATGTATATACATATATACAAGCTTATATATGTTTCTACCTACGTATATACATATATATCGGCGTTTAAAGTATAAAACCGCGTATTGTCATTCTGCAAAAGCGCGTAACTGATATTCGCTGCCAAAAATTGGACTTGCTCACACAAGCTCTTGGCTCAATCCTTATTATATACTAGCCAGAAATGCGATTGCTTTAAAAAAAGGAGAACCGTATTGAAATACGAGTGTTTTTACTCTATAGATTTTGCATTATATTGATACACGGTTTTGCATTTTGTTGATACGCGGTTTTGTAGTTTAAACGACGATATGTATACCATTTGCTCAAATGCTGCTTTGGTTGTTTTCACGCAGGCAGCAGTAAGCAAGACATTTTCTAAAGAGCAACCACTACCCAACGGCTTAAGAGAGTCATTGCATGTATGTACATATATATATGTATATATGGATATGTTTGTGAAGGGTAAATAAGAGAAATCATCGGAAAATATTATACTGGGTGTTAAGAAAAAAATGCATAAATATCGCACGCTTGCGGGAAGAACGTCATAAAAAAGATTTTTTCTTAGAATTCTTTACAAGCCCTTAAAAAACAGCTGGTTGGCAAATTAACAACAAAATATTATTTTTTATTTTCACTTTTATTTCAACGTAGTTTGATTAAAAGAAAAATACCGATATAAATAAAATATTTCACACAAACAGGGTTGAAATTTTGAAATCCGTGCTGGTGTTTTGTTTGTAAGTCAAATCATAGTCAACTTATGGACAGTAGTCGAAAAAATTATAGGCGAACCACTTTTTGCCAAGTTTTAACATACATATTATTTTTGCTGTTATTTAATTTTGGTTATTTTTTTTTATAAAAATATAGTTTATTCAACAAACTGTCGTACAATATCGAGCTTTTTTAAAAATTCTAAAGAACCGTAATTGTTAGCCATTTGAAACTTATACTTTATTACACTAGAATTCAATGGGCTACAAAACTGCATACTCAGAATCTAATTAAAAACACGAAATTTTTACGAAAATTTATTGATTTTTTTTTTTAAATTGCATAAATTTTTAAAGCAGTCCCAACTAGCACCAAAGTAACAGAAACGGAGACGGAAACCTATAGCGAGTAACTATTACGTAACCTTCACTAAAGGTGCGACTTTGATGTATAAGTACCTTTATTTGACACCCGCAAACCCGGCGAACTTCGTCCCGCCCAAAATTTTTATATATTTTATTGAAACTATTTGGTCCAACATTTTCACCTACAATTCACGCTTACGATTTTCATTGGCACATTCGTCTACTAAGATTATGGTTTGGTGGTCATTTGCCGCTTATGGAAAGTGTTATATCCGGGAAGAAGTTCTCGAAATTCTCCAGTTGTGCGGCATTTCATAGCACGGTTATTCGCAAAGCGAAATAAATTTTTTCCTCTTCACTCCCTGGCGGCAACAATGACCCGGTTCCATAGTGAATGTCCTAGAAGCTTTACAGTATAGTTGGTTGCAATTTCAAAATGGGTGCGAATCATTGTTCTACTAAAATGCAATATACATATACTTATTTCAGACGAAATACCTTAAAAGTTTGAACGCATAAAAATATTGGAAAATCACATCCATTGGGCCAATCGCAACGCAAGAGCGTTCGATATAGTCAATGGTGCAACAGGTCGTTTTAATCTGACCTTCACGGCCCCTTTTCTCACTTGGCTATTTTTTAGTAATAGCTCGACTTCAGCACCACTTGGCAGCACGTTTTTGCAATAGTATTGCATACATATTTAAAACATTAGCCAAATCGGATCATAAATAAGATTTGTAGTAATAACTCAACTACAGCGCCAACAGTCGGATTAAATTGTGAAACTAAACCGTCCACAGACCCACTCAAACACACAACAAGTTTCGTTAAAATCCGTACAAACATTTAGGAGGATTTCACTCACAAACAAACCTGCAGAAGAATTAAAAAATACATTCAAAGATAGCTAAAGGTCGGTATGTTTGTAGGCCTCACACTCCCTTTTCAAATAGTCCAAATTTTCTCCATATGTATGGGCTTGATTTCAACTACATTCATATCTCCATACTAAGTTCCAGTACTGTACCATGAATACCTTCAGAGATATGCAGTATTAAAATTCGATTTATATGGGAGGTGCCGCGCCCCCCTTTCCAACAGCTACCCTTTTTCTTCATGAGTATGCGATTGATTTCGTATATCTCCATACCAAGTTCCAGAACTCTACCATGAACACTTCCAAAGATATGCAGTATGAAAAATTCGGTTTGTATAGAAGATGCCACACCCCCTTTTCCAATAGTTCCAATTTTTCCTCAAGAGT
>NW_023458564.1:11595231-11692469 GCF_013731165.1 Rhagoletis pomonella | reverse complement strand
GATATGCAGTATGAAAAATTCGGTTTGTATGGGAGATGCCACACCCCTTTTTACAATAGCTCAACTTTTTCTCCAAGGGTATGCGATTGATTTCGTATATCTCCATACCTACTTCCAGAACTCTACCATGCACACTTTCAGCGATATGTAGCATGAGATATTCGGTTTGTATGGGAGGCGCCACGCCCCCTTTACATATAGATTTTTGTTTAGCCTAAAGCTATCCTTGGGACACGTGCGGCAGGTGGCAGTTTCAAAAGACTCGGTTCAGCCGCTCTCGAGCCTTGCGAAAACTAAAAAACGGCTTTCAAAAAATATATTAGTTGAAATACATACATATATTATATAATAATAATAATGTTATATATTATAATTATATTTTGACAGTATCCGTTGTTTATGACTGGCGCAAAAAACTCTTGCCTAGTGACGAATTCGCCCCTTGATATGGTGGTTGCTCAAAGCTATTTATATTCGAAATTGCATGAAAATTGGAAAAGAGGATTCTATAATCTTATCCAGCCAAAAAGCTACCTACGTACCGAATTTTAAGCAAATCGGACCGTAAATACGATTTCTTTGAATAGATCGGTCCATGGTCCACTTCTCGGAAAACATGGATCATATATGCTAATATATGCTAAAAAGATACCTACGTACCATAAATACGATTTTTTCGAATAGATCGGTCCCTGGTCCACTTCTTGGAAAAAATGGATCATATATGCTAAAAAGATACCAACGTACTGAATTTTAAGCAAATCGGACCGTAAATACGATTTTTTCGAATAGATCGGTCCCTGGTCCACTTCTCGGAAAAAATGGATCATATATGCTAAAAAGCTACCTACGTACTGAAGTTTAAGCAAATCGGATCGTAAATTCGATTTTTTCGAATAGATCGGTCCCTGGTCCACTTTTCGGAAAAAATTGATCATATATGCTAAAAAGCTACTTACGTACCAAATTTTAAGCGAATCGGACCGTAATAAGATTTTTTCGAATAGGTCGGTCCCTGGTCCACTTCTCGGAAAAAATGGATCATATATGCTAATATATGCTAAAAAGATACCTACGTACCAAATTTTAAGCAAAGCGGACCATAAATACGATTTTTTCGAATAGATCGGTCCCTGGTCCACTTCTCGGAAAAAATGGATCATATATGCTAAAAAGATACCAACGTACTGAATTTTAAGCAAATCGGACCGTAAATACGATTTTTTCGAATAGATCGGTCCCTGGTCCACTTCTCGGAAAAAATGGATCATATATGCTAAAAAGCTACCTACGTACTGAAGTTTAAGCAAATCGGACCGTAAATTCGATTTTTTCGAATAGATCGGTCCCTGGTCCCCTTTTCGGAAAAAATGGATCATATATGCTAAAAAGCTACTTACGTACCAAATTTTAAGCGAATCGGACTGTAATAAGATTTTTTCGAATAGGTCGGTCCCAGGTCCACTTCTCGGAAAAAATGGACCACATATGCTAATATATGCTAAAAAGCTACCTACGTACCGAATTTTAAGCAAATCGGATCGTAAATTCGACTTTTCCGAATAGATCGGTCCCTGGTCCTGCTACCCGAAAAAAGTAAATTTTTTTAGCCTAAAACATGGTGGTTACTGAAAGCTATTTATATACAAAATTTCATGAAAATCGAACCATCCGTTCGCGAGATTTCCTGTTACAAAAAAAAGGGACTTCTCTTTATATAATTACTAGTATAGAGTATAGATGGTATAGATAAATTAAAAAAAATAAAACGCAATCAAATTAATAAAAAGGCAAAAATAGGAATGAAACAAGAATTACGAATAAGCCTGGCTCCCGCCTTAAGGCAAATTCTCACACGATCTAATCAATTGATATTGATGATCATTTTGGTTTACCACCAAATTTTCACCAGTTTTTCAAAACACGATTCAATCCATCTAAATGAAATCGTATGTCTACGGTTTTAAAAAACTTGGCTCTTGTCCATAGTTACTAACTACATACTAATACGTGCATCTACAATACAAATACAGAACTTAATAATAATACTATACTAATGTTTACTCTAATCTAATGTAATTTTTAATCTAATTCCTAATACAGAACTATACTATTAATAATAATACTATACTAATTTTTACTCTAATCTAATGTAATTTTTAATCTGATTCCTAATACAGAACTATACTATTAATAATAATACTATACTAACATCTACTCTAATCTAATCTAATTTCTAATTTGATTCCTAATACAGAACTACACTATTAATAATAATACCAAACCAAACTTGACAAGGGATGACGGAAATTCGTTCCAAAATAAATAATAATACCATACTTATTTTTACTATCCTAGGTCTTACTATAGTAAGTTTTAATTATTTTAATTAAGTTTTGGATTTTTTACGATAGAATCAATTACATAAAATTGATGAAAACGCTACATTTCTAGAATTAGTAAATTAGTACTTTTAATAAATTTATATACTAAATGAACTATACTAACTACAGAAAAAAACGAACACATTTTTTCGTTTTTGATTTTTTGTATTTAAAATTTTTTGGTTTTTGGTTTTTCTTTTGATTTTTGTTTTATTACAAACTAGTTTGCCATCACCCGCTTCGCTGAGTGTATGACATTATTGCGTGTAAAGTTAAGTGTAATCTATTTCAATAAAACTCAACATACTAAACATAGGCATATGGTACATATACAATTTCGATGTTTACCACTACTTTCGTTAAAGAACGGTCTTACAAGAAACTTTGACTTTCTAAATGAAATAGATTTCTGGAGCATTTTTATGCAATTTTCCTCAAAAAAGGTAATTTTATGAAAAAAATAAATTTGTTTGGTAGTATTTTTGAAATTTGGTCAGTGTTTAAAATGTAATGGAAACGCACCAAACGGAATGACACCAAATGAACAGTTCGCACACCGTTTTCAAAAGAGTCACAACTCAAAATTTGGCATTTTTGAGATTATGCGCTAAAAATGTACATAGAGCTTTTATTTACCTTTCAGCGAAATCTGGAGCAAGTTTTTGTTCTAATTTGTTAAAAAAAAACCTAAGGTAAAGTCGCCCTTGCCCATATGATTATCATGAGCTAAGAAATAGTTTTTCGCTTTTTTTGACAAACGTACACTGAGGGAAAAAAATATTAAAATCAAATAGAAACGTTATTGATCTTACTATAAACGTCAACGAAAGTACTGTATATTGGTAAATATTCAATTCAATTACGCGCATTTAAAATGACCGCGTTCGTTCTGAAAAAGCATCCGTAAAGTGAATAACCAAGACAAAACAAAAAACAAGTAAGAAAGTCTAAGTTACATTAAATACCCGGCGCAGGTATTAAATATACGTTTTTCACCTTTCCGGAAGCTACCGCTACATGGTAAGCCGGGGTGTATCAATTTTGAGTAAACTTGCGTCCTTAAATTTCGAAATATTGAAGTTTGAAGCATTTCTGAAATTTACCGTTATATGAAAAGCGGCCGTAATTTTAGTCCGATTTCAATAATTTTCAACGTTTTGCTTCTGTGTGGCAAGTACAATAACCACACCGAGTTTGGTACAAATTGGTAGAACGGTTATCGATATACATATATGTGATCATAAGTGGGCGATGCCACGCCCATTTTCCAAAATTTTACCATAAGCGTATTTGCTGGTAAAGAATTGTTGCAAGCGTCAATTTTGAATAAATTAGCTTTAATATTTACTGATTTATCGGAGTTTTTGTATTTCTCTAAAGTACCGTTATATGGGATGTGGGCGTGGTTATTTTCCGATTTTAAAAATTGTCGGCCATTTAGTATGCTGTACCAAGGCCAACCTCTGTGCCAAGTTTGGAAGAAATTGGTGCAGCGGTTACCAAGATATACACATGTAACCATAAGTGGGCGTGGCTGCGCCCATTTTCCAAAAATGTATAATATTCTTATTTTTCGTCTGAAAATTATTGTAAATATAAATTTTGAGTGAATTATCTTCAGTAGTTACTAAAATATCGCAGTTTTGGTATTTCTGGAAGTTACCGTTATATGGGAGGTGGGCGTGGTTACAGTCCGATTTCGCCCATTTTCAATACCGTCCGTCCTACGCTAGAAGGAAGTGCACATACCAAGTTTCGTTAAGATATCTCAATTTTTACTCGAGTTATTGTGTGCACAGACGGACGGACGGACAGACAGTCACCGCTTAATCGATTTCTCTTTTAATTCTGATCATTTATGTATACATTTGTCTATATCTATCTCGATTCGTTTTGCCTGTTACAAACAACCGTTATGTGAACAAAGTTATAATACCCTTGGGCACAAGTGCGCTCGGGTATAAAAAAGATTAACTTGCATGTTGCCTGCAGTGGAATTCGAACCCTGACCATCTCTGCTACACCCAGGCATGTAAATTTGATTTAAAATGTTGAATATCCATCAACACCACAGCACGCGATTTGTACGGATAAATATGTACTATGTATGAATGTGTGTGTTGTCACCGCTCTCAGAGCGGCGCTCTGCATGCTTGGGGTGCGTATGTACACTTACATATCCATACTCAGATGTGAATAGTCAAATACGTGCGTAATAAATATTGTATGAAAATATTATTTTTAAATACGAACATTTTTAATCGATAATCAAATATAAAGTATTAATTTCTACTATGCATTATTTCCCTCAGTGTAGTAGGTTGAATAAGAAAATGGATTGGCGACAAAAGCTTACGGTGTGTGCATAGCTCAGTGGTTAGCGCTTCTGACTTTGCACATCGATGACGCGGGTGCGATGTCTGCTGAAAGTCTAGAAAAAAAGAAGTCTGATGAGGAGATGTGGTGATCTCCGACATAGCTGCTATAACTTCTACCGCTTAAGCATTGTTGTTTTTTCCATATTTTCTAACAAAGAAATCGTGGTACAAAGCTCGATAACACTATTGAAATAAATATGAATAACTACGCCACAATAAAAATTGTCAAATTAATAAAAACGAAATAAATGAAAATTCTACTTGCCGTAGGATTCGAACCCACGACCCTGCGGCTCGTTAATCGGCAGTACTGCCGTCTGTCAGGACAAAATTATTATGCGCATTTGTGTGCTAGTTTATCTGTATAAGCATGCCCGTCTGTCTCGTGTTTAATGTTACTAGTGTAAAGGCAAACAATTGTTTCTTGTTATTCAAAGCCTTACCAGTGTTGCCAGAACTTTTTGGACGAACCAGCTAAATTGGCAAATAAAACCGGCTAAAAACGGCTAAAATGATTCAACTAAATTTCATATGTTTTATTTAAATAAATCACGAGTAAAAAGAAAGGAAAAAATTTTGCCATGGTTGGATTTTTTGCCGACGATAATTTGAATAAACAAGTTCGTTAAATTTAAAAATTTACAAACTGGAGCGATTTTGAAATGAAAAACGTAAGTTAATACTTGTTTACTTAATTAATTTAGTTAATCCAATGATTTGAAAGGTACTCGGCAGAAAAAAAAACTGTATTCTTAATCGGAATGTAATCTCAACCAGAGTCGATATAGTAAACCCGACAAAGAAATTGAAACGTATGTTGAAGAAAGTCGGACTGACAAGATATATACACGTAGATCCTGTTTTTTGCCCCTCTGAAAGAATTTTAAAAATTCTATATAATTTTCTTTTGTTTGAAATGCAACCGTGGACACTAGCTGGCAAAAAAACTTGCAAATTTGCGTTCGTACAGAAAATTGCATTTTTCTCTACATGAGAGAGAATTTGGGAGCATTCTTTCTTACTACCTATTGTCTTCCCTACAAGGCCTTTTCAGACTGACCGATTCTCAATACACTCAAATAGAAACCAATACACATAAAAAACGCTGTAAAAATTTCCCTTCAATTTTAAGGCAGTAAAACAACGACCTTAAGTTAACATCAACCGAGGCCATATGTTGACAAGGGACGCAAAATCACAGTAACACAAAAGAACTGGTCAGATTTTTCAGAAATCCCTTCAATTCTGATGTAAAATATGATGCCAAAAGACTGCAGATCTCCCATTTAGATAACCGGCAGATGTCTCGTAGGATTCCCAGAGAGTTTTGCTTTACATAGAAATTTGTGCTCTTTTATTTTCATTTTGACTCACTTCAGTGTTGGCTCCTTTAATTCAAGTTGGCATTCGGTTTTTAGAATTTAAATAAGTTTTCAGCAAAAAAGTTTGTTTAAAAAAATACATATGTGTACGTAGTGCTTGAAAATATCAATTTTTCCCTTACCTTAAACCTTTGGGAGTGGGCAAAAATGATGTTTTGTAATTTAGGCAGAATTGAATATGCGCTATCTGGGAAGACAATATCTACATGTAATATTTATTCTGTTTGTTGGCACTAAATCCAAACACAAACGCATCTTAAGTGTCTTAACAGTGAAACAATTTCTTATTTTCTAAGCTTGCGAATAAAACTTCACACTTAAAATTAAGACATTTATAACAAACATTTTATGAAGAAAATCCCCTCTTCGTTTAAAATAAAAATAAGCGAAATCGGCCCAATTTCATACAACTCTGCCTGACATGTAAACTTTCTCCACAACAAGGCTAGTAGCCATTTCTAACAGATTTTGGGTCGCTTAGTCAAAAATGGAAACATATATACATATTTGAAAGAAAACAAGGCAAATAGCAAAATCGGCAAAAAACGGCTAATTTTTTTCTGCAAAACTCGAAATTTCTCCGGCTGTTTGTTATCGCAACCGGCTAAATCTAGCCGGAAAACGGCTAAAATGGCAACACTGCACACCACAGTTATTTGACCCCTAAACCACACAAAAACATTGAGCAATATCGGGCTTGCGTCGGTCGTTTGTTTGGTGTATGAGGTGGTTTGTACTAAATTGCACATAGGGATAAAACGATACCATGGAAGTATCGATACCTGTACTTGGAAGTATCGATACCTGTACTTGGAAGTAGCATCGAAAGAAAGTATCGATATCTACTAAGTATCGGGCTGAAAGTATCGATACCTACTTATATCGATATTTGTACATATATAAGAATTGTTTTTTAAAAAAGCGCTCTCACATATCTATGAATTTTTGTCAAAATAACTTATGTGATAATCATTTTTGATTTTAGAAGAATGGTACTTAATCTTTTTAAGAAAAACTTTAAGTTTTAAAACATGTTTTACTAGGATGGTCTCTCAAAAAAAAAACAGAAAAAGTTGCAAAGCCCGATAAGTTGTTTTGTAAAATCCCCACAGAACTTTGTTAACAGAATTCTTCTTTTTTATGTACGTATTTTATTTGTTATACATAGGTAATTATTTATTTTGTACAAAGAGAATAATTATAATTTATTTCATCCGAATTAACTTATTAATAAAAGTTATCTGTATTATAACACTGGTCAACAGCATTTTTGCAGAGTAACGATGGTATATTTCTGTAAGAAGTAATAATCTTGATAATTTTTGGAAAACAATGGTATAATGTAGTGCAGGCATTCATATTAAAGAGCTGCACAATTCAACATTTTCTGTAAAAATGTCTTTTTAAAAAATTTCATGTATTGCCATGTCATGTCAACTCAAACAAGGTGTTGGTACCATGTCATTCCATCTCAAACATACTGTTTTAGCATGTCGTTGATACTTAGCTAAGCTGTTGTTCGCTGTTGTGCTTTTGTAGCATATTTTTAATACTGTTTGATCCTGCCTTTGACGAAAATATAAAAGGCATTCCGAGCTATTGCAATGAAAATTATGATTTTTTTTTTAGATTTTGATATTAACTGAGTATAATGTAGAAGTACCTCTATGGCAAAACGCGAGGAATGTAAAAAAATATAATTTGCAAAAGTTATACAACAACAAAAATATTAGGTGTCCCGCCGTAAGCCATTATTTTCAAACAAATCAATTAGTACATTTTTAATGACAAAGAGTCAGAGATTTATAAAAGATTCTTAATTTTTTTTAAGTCCACTTTTCCATACGTTTGTTAATGAACAATTTAGAAAGTTGCTAAAAAAAACATGTTTGGAGGTTTTTAAAAATCTGCAAAAAATATATGTGATCGAGTGAATATCAAAGATTTAACTGACAAATTTTTAAAGGGTGTCTCGATATAAGCCCTGAGATATTAATTGTTTAGTAAAGCAGTGACTGATAAAAAAATTAAAAAAATTAAAAATTTAAATTCAAATTACATAAAAATACGTAAAGTGGGCCACTTAAAAACCTTTTCTTTGGATAACCAAGATGCGTTCGTACTTTTGTAGAGGTGCAGGTAATATTTATTTCCCTATACTTTATTTTGCAATAATCCTCTTACTTTGCGAAAAATCGCGAATTTAAAATTAACATAATCATTTCTTTGATTGGCCACATCTCCTAAACGGGCAGAGATAACTTAATCATTTTGGTTTAAATTAAACTATATCGTTTTAGGAAAAATTATTAAATTTGTGGTAAAAAAACTACTTCTCGAAAATTTAAATTTTTTTCGTAAAATGTCGTACAGAAAGGAAAAATTCAATGTTTCGTACGTAAATCTTTAACATACTACTTTAAAAAATAAAAAATGAGTAACCACTTATACTTAAGAAATAACAAGTGATGTTCCGGCTCCATCTAACAAATTTTATACTTATTTTACAATATTTCGAATTTCAAGTTCATCGCCGAAATGTATAATTCTAAATTTTAATTACTTAAAAAAAGTGAAAAATTTATTAATTTTCATTTAGTCCATTGGATGCATTTATTGCGTTGCCGAAACTTCTTTTCCTGCCTCTTCCTGTTATTAGATTTTGGTGACCCTTAAATCTGCCACGTAGACATATGTAACAATTACAAGTGTCTTTTGCTACCCGAGTGTTTTTCCGTAGTACTAAATCTTTATAATTTGGCACTTTCTGAAGAGGCCGTTTAAAAATATTCTTTTCAGCATCGAGTAAAGTACTGCGACACGTTTTACATATACTTTTAGGAAAAGTTTCATTACTCACATCAAAATCTTCTAGTAGAAATCTTTTAAGTAGAACTTCAATTCGGTCATTTATCAAAAAACTAGCCGGCCTATTAACCCCAAAGACATTTTTTTGCCACACGGGGCACAGGGTTCTGTTCTCGTCATGAGAACATTTATTAGCTGGATGGTTCATTTTGCAAATTATCTGCAAAAGACAATAAAAGGACAGTAAAATGCCAATTACTCTCAAAAAATAAATATCAAGATATTGAGAAGGTTTTTATTTCTCTAATTAATAGGTATAATATTAGTTAAACGAGCTACGAATGCCGTTTAACGCAACGCAAGAATGCCCTTTCACAAAATTGAATTCCTTAAAATTGTAAATTAGCACAACGCAAAAATGCACTATGTATGAAGTTGAATTGTTTACATTGAAAATTTGCATATTTATATTTACCTATTAGTATCTTGAATTATCCAACTTTCAAAATGTATTTAGTGAATACCCTAACTTGTATTGTAAAAGTTTTATAGTAGTTTGCATTGAATTCGAGTGGTTGGCAACGCGCGTTGGTAATGCAGCGCGCGCAGCTGACATATAGGTTGACAAATGTCAACAAAGAAATATTAGCTCTGATCCAGGGCCCTTACTCTTTAGTTCGAATCTAAAAGAATGTCTATTCGAACGCCTAAAACTTTTATAGTACCAACCGTTCGAATTCGAACAAATTTACTATCGATTCGAACTACAGAGTAAGGGCCCAGTACTCCATGAACTTACAGGATTTTACACGAACTTGCAGGAAGTTGTAGGAAAAATGTTCCCGTACTCCAAAATCCAGTAAATGAGAGCGACTTTTGGAGAGTTGTGTAGAGAATGAAGTTGTAAGATTTTACCCGAACTTTTCTTCTGGTAAAATCATGAAAAATGGTTTTTTGTTCCCGTACTTTTTGTTGTTACTCACTTTTTACTCTCACTTCAGAGAGTCATTTTGCTGTTTGACAGTTTTACAGGATTTTTCACGAAAAGTATTGGATCAGAGCAAGGTACATTGAACAGGTAGTATCAGTAGAGCAGCTGATTTGATTTATTTTCAAATTATTTGGTCTCGAAAATGTCATATATTTATAATTTTTTCTCACAAAAATTCTGAATTGTTAAAATCCATTTGCATGTGAAACCTTTTTCCATACAAAACAAGCGATTGAATAGCTGCTTTTGGAACGTTCGCCCAACTCGGCAGAACAACCGCTGATTACTGGGCCTTGCAAAGGATGGATCAATGCTTCGAGAAACAAACAAATTTACTAGGAAAGAAAGTTGCATCAATTTTTATTTTTTCCAATTTCAATTTTTTATTTTTTATAATTTTTTGTATTTCACATGGCAAACTTTGATTTAGAAGAAACAATTCAGAACAGTTTTTGACACTTTCGATACCAGAAGCAACAACAAAATACACGCAAATGTTGTTTTTGCTCTACTGATACTACCTGTTTAATGTGCCTTGGATCAGAGCTATTATACACAAATAGAATCTTTCCAACCACTTTTCCGTGCGGTCGCCCTTTTTGCTCGATTTTAAGTGTTCCTTTTACATACATACATATAATTGAATTGAATGAAGAGAGTTGTAAATTTAATATTTCAACGTGCGGGTTTGATTTTAAGAAAAACTATTAGTCGGTCGTCAAACATTTATTCATGCGCGTAAACAAAGCTCGCCTTTGGAACCAACTTGTATTGGCACACAGAAGCAGCCAAACGTTATCTTCCGTGCCACAGTCAGTCACCCGGGAGTCCAGCAGCCCCACCATCGCCAACCCAACGCCCCAACCACGACAATCCTCAAAAAGCCGCCAGAAGACCACCAACGTTGCCGTCAACGCCCAGCTACAAGGAGCCGTCGCCATCCTCGCCAGCCTTCAAACGCCAATAGCCAAAAGTAGAGCCGACCCCCTTACTAAATATGATTATTATTTTGTCGTTGAATTTCCACACGCCCTCTGTGAGTCGAAAATGAAACAAAAATAAAGCACAAATTTTGCAGGCATTAACTTCAAAACAGTTTTTAATATTATAAGCCCTATGGTTGCGTTTTATTCAAATATATATATAATGACCTTTAAATAAATTTTTTTATACGATTCATGCATTGATAAAATGATAAATCTTAGTTAAAAACAAGATTTATTTCCTTTAAAAAGTAAAATATAAAAATGTGAATATCTCGAAAAAAGGATCAGCTACGATTTTGATCTCGATGGATTTTGAACCTACAAATGATGTAGAAAAAGGCTGTGAAAGCCGATTTTAGGCACACTTTTATAAAATTTAAGACTGTTTCAAGACCACCGTGATACCCGCTAGTTTTGTATAAAAACATGCTATAGAGGTTTTTTGGAATGAGGAATCCATTTCTGCACTTATAGTTTTCTTAAAACTTCTACCAGAGGGCGCCACAGTGAAAATGTTCAAATTTTTTTCAAAACTAATTTTCGCAATTTGGCAAACTCCAAATTGATTTTAGACCCATGGTTTCTTCAGCAAAATTGCTTAGACTTGCACGTAAAATCCTCCTATGCTCTACGCGCATAGTAAAAAAAATTGACCCGCCCTAATGTATGTATGCTTTCAATTCTTGTATACAATTTTAAGTTTTTTTCCCCGAGTGCGATGTATGTGAAGTTGGCATACGGTGTGCGTAGGATGCGTGAATCTCGCATACAAAATTTTTGAAATTTTTTTTTTGTCAAAATATCCAGAACCTTTTTCTTTTTCAAGAACTCTAGAACTATTGAAAAGCTACTCAGAACACGTTTTTTGTGTATTTTTGCGTCATACCGTATGCCAACTGCAGATATATACGAGTGTGCCTTTACAAAATCTATGGAAACATTAAAAAAGCTCTGACGGTTTAAACACACTGTAAAAGTATGCAAAGTAAAGTTCTGATTTGTAGAACACAGTGTATATAACCGGAAAATTTTGAGGGGGTATATCGAGATTCTTGTGCCATATGGAGTTCCAATTTTGCCACACACTGTAGCTAATGGAAAAATATTGCAAAGTATTTAAACAATTTAGCCAAACTCACGAAAAAGCAATAAAAATTAAAAATTAGTGGCCCTGCGGGTTGATAATACAAAAATCATTTGTTTACTATTCATCAATCATATTTTACGTTCAAACAAAGCATTGCAAAGCGAAAGTATATAAAGCTTTAATTGTACTTACCAGAATTATAGACTCGCATAAGAGGCGATATACATAAGTTCGGCGTGCAATTTGAAAGGGTTCCTCGGTTAAGCAATCAACTGAAAAATGAGAAGAGTATTAGCTCGTTTTATTTTTGGAACTTTTTGCGTCTTATCAATTTTGGGAGGAAAAGGTAAAGGTGTTTCTAATAATGAATAGTCAACATACATTTGCATGTAAGCACATAAGTATACACATACATACACACATATCGTTAGTATAGTATCTAGACTAACTAAAAATCCAAATTCAATTTTTGATTGATTATGATGCATTTCATCGAATTGTAAGCCTCATATCGTTTTATGCAATTTAGTTAGTTGTGGCTTTTTTGCATTTCAGCGACGATATGAGATACGCCCTTTCCATACTATACTAACGATATGTTATTACTAGGGCCCGGATTTTTATGCGCTAAAAAATCGAAATTATGCGCATATAATGTGCATTAAAAAATCAAAAATATACACTAAAAACTCAAAAATGTTTTGTGCCACGAAAAACTCAAATATAATTAAATGTATATCTAAAATTTTAAATTATATATTTATTAAACAAATTATGCAGTTAAAGTAAAAAGTAAAAAATTCATTTAAAATAAATTAATAATACATATTTAATTTCCATATTGTTTTTTTTTAATTTACTTTGTTCAGGGCTTTATTGGCAAACAAATAAAGTGTTCTTTAAAATTTTTAAAGTTGAAGCTTTCCCTATTTGGTCGCAAAAATGTTTGGTATAAGGCGTACTTAAACCATATTCATTGGGATGTTTATCTTCTATATATATAAAAATGTTGTGTTCGTATGTCACGGTCGTCAAAACTCGAAAACGGCTGAACCGATTTCAATAATTTTTTTTTTGTATTCTTTGGTATAATACCGGAACCAATGATATCGCAAAAAATTGGAGAGTTGCCACCTATTTGAAACATTTTAAACCCAATTATATTGATAAAATAAATAATTATTACAATATGGGTATCAAAATAAATAGGCTTAAGAGAGATAACTGTTGAAAATATTTCGGAGGGTTGCTACCTTTTTTTTAACTCAGTCAAATTGTTAAAATAAATGAAGTATTGCCATGTGGGTATAAAATTGAGCAGATTTAAGAAAGATATATGCTGGAAATAGCTTTGAGGAGGGTTGCCACGTATTTGAAAATTTTAACTCAGTTAAATTGATAAATTAAATGAAATATTTCGCATATGAATGTCAAACTAAAGAGTTTTAAGAAGGCTTACGCCAAAAATACGTTTGAGGAGGGTTGCCACTTGTTTATAAATGTAACTAAATTTAAAGATAAAATGAATGACCTATTACAATATAGGTATCAAATTAAAGATGTATAGGAACGTTGACTGTTGGAAATATTTTTGAGGAGGTTTGCCACCTATTTGAAAATTTTAGTTCAGTTAAGTTGATAAAATAAATGAAGTATTGCAATTTGATTTTTAAACTTTTAAGAAGGCTTCAAGAAGGTTGCCATCTGTTGGAAAAATTAACTCAATTTAATTGATAAAATAAATAACTTATTATGTAGGTATCAAATTAAAAAGGTTTAAGAAATTTGACTGTTGGAGGCATTTTTGAAGAGGGTAAATTAATTAATTAATCCCAACGGCTTTTTAACCTCCATTCCCGCGCATCCGACCCGAGGGGCGCAGTCCGCATGACGTACGGAACCTTTTTTTTTAGTTTTTTGTACTTTTATTAGGTTTATACTCAAACTCGCGAACAAACGCACCGATCGGCCAAAATTAACTATTTAGTAGTGAATCAAAATCTTCTTAAGCTACATCAATTTTAAAAGATGAAATATCGCGATCGTATTTAAAATTAAATTTACGAATAAATACATCTTTAGTTCTAATTTTAGTCGATATGTATGACTTTATATCATCCGAAGAAGTATCTTTAGCAAATCTCAGTGCTGTGATATTAATCCACACACAATCATGAACTACCACCAATTGATTTTATTAAAAAATTTACGAATATGTAAAAACACGATGCGAAAAACTAAACACCTGCGCACAGCTGGAATACGAGAAATATTTGAAGAAAGAGTGTAGAAATGATCCATAACTTGCAAAACATTTTTCGTTTCCCCAAAAATAAAGCGAACACTATTAAATTGATGAAACAGTCCATGTCCAAAACCCCCGGAGGAACACTGAAAGAATTCTGTGTTTTAAATTAGCATATTTTGAACGAATTCGGAATGTCTAAGGTGGAAAAGAAACCAACCTTTCTATAAGGAAGCAGTTATAGAAAAAGAATTTTCTTACACTGTATTCATGTCTCCGCCAGCAATTTGTGACGACATCATTTAAAAGCAGCTAAGGAGAATGACGACACTATTTATTAGATGGCACATTCAACGAGCCAATGTGCCAAAATGCGAATATAAACAATTACACAGCCACAAAAAAAAATTTGTGTTCTGACCCAAAGGTCTCACTATGTGTACTTTATGTTTTTGGGGTTGCTGAATCCGAATCCGAGGTCCATTTAACCCCATCAGTTCAGGGTTTTGATATAACCCCAGAAAACAAATATGGCGGACACCTTTTGGGGTTTTGGGAGTCACCGATTACGAATTTGATATCAGTTTTCGAAAATTCAAAATGGCGGATTCAATATGGCGGCCACTTTTTGTAAAATTCGTCGGATTCGCTTGAAAATCGTTACTCAGGGGTTTTAGGGTTCGCTGAACCACACACAAGATCCAATTACTCTGCATGGAACTTAAGCTTCAAATTCTTTAAGAGTTTTTATGTTGAAATAGAATTTAATATCGATATTTTCCCTTAATATCCCGTGTAGAAATTGACATATTTTAGTCATAATATGGAAACTTCTACACGGGATAGAGTAAAGCATACCTCCATCAGGAGTGGGTTTGATCCAAACCGTTAAAATAATTTTGTCCCTTCTTTTGAATTTTTGAAAACTGACATCAAATTGGGATTCAGCGACCCCTAAAACCCCTGAGTAACGATTTTCAAGCGAATCCGACGAATTTTACAAAAAGTGTCCGCCATATTGGATCCGCCATTTTGAATTTTGAAAAAATAATATCATATTCGTAATTAGCGACGCCGAAAACCCCCGAGTAACGAGTTTCAAGCGAATCCGATGAATTTTTCCAAAAGGTGTCCGCCATATTGGTTTTCTGGGGTTATATCAAAACCCTGAACTGATGGGGTTAAATGGACCTCGGATTCGGATTCAGCGACCCCAAAAACATATAATACACAGATCATATAAGTTAATAGATTGGTTTTCACACACTTTTGAAACACAAATTATATGCTTTTTTACTGCAGACAAGTTGTTGCCCCACAACACAGCAGAAATCTTCGAATCAGGGCTGCCAACTATCCTTAGTTATGAGGCGCAATACTGAGGATAAAAAAGTGCCAAATAGAAAAATAAAAGTGCCAAAAAAGGTGTCATTCCTTTTAATCATTCACATTTAGCAATAAAATAAAGCTACATTTTCCAAACAAAAGTGCAATAATAAAATAAGCTAAACCAGTTGAAAAGCCTTTATAAATTAGAAAATGTTAGTTGAGAAAAAGAAATGCACGCAAAGGATTTCAAAAAAAAAGTATTGAAATGTTATTTTTTTCACAAAAGTGCCATTTTGGCACTTTGTGCCAAATTGAAAAATTAAGTGCCATTTGAAGTAAAATTGGGACAAATGGCACGGTTTGAGCCAAGTTGGCATCCCTGCTTCCATTAACTTACAAATATTAAAATGTGAAATATCGAGGGCTTGAATTCATTAATACCCTCTATCTGCAATTTGCACAAAAACTAATTTGTGATTTTAGAAACCATCTGGGACTTATTACCTGTCGTTATATAAGGTAGCATTAATGGATTTTTATATCAGAATCGCATCTTTGTGAAAAGTGTGCAGATAGAGGGTATTATTGAATATAAGCCCTCGATGTTTAAAATATACAAAAATTTTATTTCAACGTATACAAAAAATAAATCTACCTGTGATACAGCACGGCGGAGGCAGGGAAGGGGGGAGCCGGGGGGGCCGCGGCGTAGCGTGACGTGGTGTGCGCGCTGGTCGCGCGAAGCTAAGCAAATTTAATATTTGAAAGAGAAATAGTGTCAATGGATTTTATTTCGTTTTTAAAAAGGTAATTGACCTTATTTCTGTTGATCTTATTACCTGTCACCGCGAGGCCACCTATTGAAAAATATTTCAATAAAAAATTTTAATTAATTACAATAAAACAAACCTTGGGTAGGGTATATGAATTTATTTAGTATTAAATGATACTAAAAATAGAGGCGGTAACCTTCGTTTGTTATTTCCGTTTAAAAGCTATTTCAGTCCTCTTTCATAGGATACCAAAATCGTTTAATTTTGTTTCGGAATAAAAAATATTAGGCCAAGTTTAAATCGTAAAAAAATAATGTGTAAGTGCACTGATAAAACTTATATCTGGCCAGTCCCAGAAGAAAGGATTAAAAATTAATTACAAAAACTAAAATCGAAAGACGCTGTTGACGTTACAGGTTCTCCAAATTCAGAAACAACCAAACTAATGAGAATGAAGGATTCTTTGGAAAACGATCTTGCCATGATGCTAGATTGTGCAGATGAAAGTCTGGATGATATTTGCAGCCCCGATGTAATTCTCAAAAAGGAATTATTGTACCGCAATAAAAAAAAGTCCTCTCGACTGGTGCAGCGTCAATCGAAAAGAATTTATAGATTTGTCAAGTTTCAAGTTTTTCAAGTTTGTCGCCTCGAGCGAGTAGTTATTTAGATTTACGACCCTTTAAAAACTTTTTATTAAATACAATTTTCCAATTTCTAAATTCTAATACAAAAAAAAAACATTATTAAAAGTCACTAACCTTTCCAGTTTTTATTTAACTAAATCACCTAATCTGTTCCAGTTTTTATTTAACTAAATCACCTAATCTGCTCACCTAAATTATTTCTTAAAACTACTTGGAACCGCATTTGCATCCGCATCCGCGGATGTTATCTTTTAAACATCCGCATTCGCATCCGCGGGTTTCTAAAATTCCGCATTCGCAACAGCCCTAATGGATATTATGTAGGAAGCAAATGTTTACATAATACATATTTCCTTAGCCTTAACCCCTACGTCGATGCTGCTATAGTCGAAGATATCTCATATAAATTGTGGTCTCGATTGGAGGTCAAGGCGTGTCGCACAGGGGCAAAATTCAGATTCCTATATGGAGACTCAAAAAATTTAATGTTTTTTCATCTAATACCCAAAATCGACACTACTATAGTCGAAGATATCACAAATAAATTTTGGCCCCGATGAGAGTCGGCACACAGGAGTAAAAATTTAGATTACCCAATGAAGACGTCTTAACCGACTCCAGTCGGGACCAAAATTCTTACGCGATATCTTCGACTTTAGTAGTATAGATTTTGTGTATGAGTTGACAAAAAAAAATTTAAATTTTTTGAGTCTCTATAGAGGAATTTGAACTTTGGCCCCTGTGCGACACGCCTTAACCGTCTCCAATCGGACCAAAATTTGTATGTGTATTACCGATCGAAGGGGTGAGCCAAAAAAAATTGCTCATTTGATTTTTTAATAGCCACCCTAATGTATATGTACAAATGTAAGGCGGATATGGAATGTTACCTTAAGTTCTGTGACGATGGGTGGGTGGCTGATGGTCGTTCCTGGTTGAATACGGGAAAAGAAGTGTTGCCGCGAGTCATTTTTAGTGGTAGCCAAATTACTTTAAAAAAAGGGCTAAAAAGAGCTAAAAAAGTCGTTGTGGCTAAAAATGGTAGCTAAAATTGCTTACTTACATATACATATATAAATATACATGCAAACATTTTCAATAAGTAATGGTATAGAAAAACAATGAACTCTGGAAAAAAGCTAATATTTTATCCAACCAAAAACCTTTTTGTATAAAAGGGGAAATATACGACACCAGCTTGCTAGTTCGATCAAGTGATTGTACCATCAGGTTCGAAGCATATAACTTACCAGCATGCTGGTACAATATTTATTTCTCTACAAATGAGGTCGAGGAAAGATCGAAATGATTAGAGCCGAAATTTCACCATTTTGTTAAACATTTTTTGTTTTTGTTTAATTCACAACTGCAATATCGTCATTTTAATATTCCACAAACACGGCTTTGACTCATATAGTGCAAGAAATTTCCGCCAAAATATTTTTTACTTAGAAAATTGAACTAATTTCACAACTCATGACACCAGCATGCTGGTACAATCATAAAATTTTCAAATACTTTTTGAGGTCGCACCAGCAGCTTTTACAATCACACCATAAGAACATACACGGTCAATCGACTTGATGGGCCATTTAACAAATAAAGCATATTAAGGGCCAGTTTTTCAGTGCACGGCCGTGGTTTAAACTAAGATCAGTCAATCAAATGTGAGCCAGCTGTTCAATTTAAACTCAGTTTACTTAATCTGAGCTAAACTGGCACTGAAAAACTGACCCTAAGGGCCGTAAACTTATTTATTTTAAACTATAGTTAAATCGTTAATAGATAAGTTAAAAAAACAGCCCTAACACTTTTACAGTATGTATGTTTAATACTAACGATATTTTATTGGTCCCCCATTGCTTTATTCGGGGTTGTTGTGGGTTTTTGGCGGACCTATAAATTATAGTTGCGATGAAAAACTGGTTAAATAAACAATTGGGTATTATTATTGGGAGTCTCCTGCAGATAAACTGAGTTTTCTGATAGAAAACTATTGATTTTTAAGAATTCTGTACCTACGGGGACCATCCGTCCTTTATTTTAAAGGACAGTCCTTTATTTTAACCCCGTGTCCCTTATAATTTTTGTCAAAATAAAGGACGCCATTTGTCCTTTATTTCTTAAACTGTCCTTTAAATTAGCTTTGGTTTTTGCAGAGGTCAATTTTTAAGCATAGAATATGAAAAAATAAAAATGTCCGTAATAAAACAGAATGAAAACCTTCGTCAGTTTGCTTCGCACCCCACTTAAGGGTCACCTTGATAATACTGATACGGGAAAATGTATGTAATTGAAAAAAATATTTAACTAATATTTACACATTTTCCCAGAAAAATTAATATAATAGTAATAATAGATTAGCGCTTACAGATATGTTAGTGTTTGGTCGAGCCTCTCTCCGACTTGTGGCGTGCGTCTTGATGTTATCGCACAAGTCTGTGTATGGGAAGCTGTTTTTCATGGCAGAAATACACTCGGAGGTTTGCAATTACCTGCCGAGGGACGACCGCTGTTAAGAAAAAACTTTTTTCTATTTTTTGCGATGTTGCTTTGACCAGGGCTTGAACCCAGGTGCTGATGAGTGAAAGAGCGCACTGCTTACCACTACACCACAGCGGCCGACAAAAAAAATTAATATACTTTAAGTAAAATTCATTGTTGACAAAAGCACAGGGAAAGTTGTGCCCAGGATCGTGTTGCACGCTAAGTTTTCAGATCCACTGAAAAATAACAATAAACCTCCGCTCAATTATGATAAACGCATTGTGGCAGAAAAGGATGGCGAAGTCCTTGATAAGGATTTGGTTTAATTTTTCGGAATCAGTTAAAATCCGGTTACAGCGCCTTTCGAGAAGAGAAACTTATACAATTTAATAATATAATTAACTGGCAAATATTTGACCTAATAACATCATACAAGTTGTATGTTCGTATTCTAAAATCATTGGGAATAATGTCCTTTATTTTACGTTCGTTAATATGGTCACCGTATCTATACCATTTCTACGAAAAGTTGTTTTTTACCAATATAAAATACATGGAAAACTTTGGGCGCTTTGAGCGACCTCTAAATATTTTTTGATTTCAAAATAAAAAATAGGGATATATTTTTTTCGGTATAGAATAATCCTAGGGGGTGAGAAAATATTCCGACTTTACTTTTTCCACATTCATTTTTGTACCACCCTAATGTACATCTATCTATACATAGTATAAAGGAAAGTCGAGATTCTATGTACGCGGTAATCTCGAAAACTACTGAACGGATTTTGACGAGATTTTCTCTAATATATTCTGTATCGATAGGGAGTGACCTTTTTAATTTAGAATTTTAATAGGGTTGCAACCTGTTAATGAAATTACTATATTAAATTCTAATAAGCGTAGGCATTAGTTCTGCACCGTCACTGTCAAATGAAAAGAGTTAGCCTCTGGATTTGTAATAATGTATTATTTTTCTGAGTTGGGTTGCCACCTGTTTAAAAACTATAAGATCTTCGCCGTTCGTTGAATAAAAAATGAGATACCATATGAAAGTGCATGTCCCTCACATGTACGAAAACTTTAAGTTTTTTGAGTAGGATTGCCACCTATTTAAAATTACTATCTTATATACATAGTATAAGCGAAACGCGAGATATTTTAACCACGCTACTGAAGGGATTTGGCCAATATTTTTTATGTATATAATAAACGAAGTACATGATGACATATGATTTCTTTCTTCAAATACGTAAATGTACATACATATGCATTAGGAATGTTTATCCCGGGATCCCGGACTTTTAAGGTCTCGTAAATTCCGGGATTAATGGCAAGTAATCCCGGGATTTTCCGGATTTGCAATTTGCACTGATGGCAATAATAGAAACTCCTTTTTTACCAGTATTGGCTATATTTCGTTTTTTATTTAATAATTAATATTTTTTTATAAACGTGCAGCTAATTATACATATAACACCGCGCGATAGTAAATTTTATACACAAATATCAATATATTCGCGAAACCATGTGCCAAATATAGTAAAATTGCATTTTTAGTTGTGCACTCTGATGACACTAATTCAAGAATTATTTAAAAAATTCAGAGAAATGTGCTTAAAGAAGAATTATGGGTACACAATTAATGAGGAAGGCCTGTAGAATTTAAACAGATACAAGTTTCTGGTGCAGAAGGGCTGCTAAATATTGAAAATGTCATTTTAAAATTTTATCCTTGAAATTTCGCAATATTTGTTTTTGAAAAAATTATATGTTAAGGGCTTATATAAACTCGATAACATGCTAGAATTTCGTTCTTCTAACTTTGTCAGCTTATAAATTACCTACTCGTCTTTGTGAATCCAAAAAATTTCAATTTTTTAAATTCTAAAGACATTTTCCTATTGAATTTGTTACCCATATTTTTATTGCATTGAATTTTTTGAATAATTTTTGGAATTAATCATATCTGTGAAATTACAAAGTCCTTCGAAATAAATCCTGCAGTCAGAGAGAAAAAATAAAAACGCCACCTTAAACAAAATGTAGGTTTCAAACCCATTTATTAATTATTTATTTCATGGTAGGAGAGCTTCTCAAACAACATAGAAGCATTTTTTTCGATTCAAGTTGTAGTGATGATGATGGATCCCGGGATTGTAACAACGCCATCCCGAAAATCCCGCGATCGGAAAAAGCTGAAAAATTAACATCCCTAATATGCATACATTTAGCGCGTGGCGAAGCTTCGCGCATCCGTGGCCGGCTAGTGTTACATAAAAAAGGGTGTATGAAATATGCAAATTCTCAATCTGGTTTTAAATCATGCGCAATGATTTTTTTTCTAGCAATGGAAAATGATGAAATATTATTTTTTTGAGATCATGAATAAAAGACGACCTTTAAATAATTTGCGACAAATCTAAAACATTTTTATTCTTACCTTGTAGAGACAATTCAAGTTTTGGAAATGTTCCATTACCTTGGTAAAGAGCATTAAGTCTGAAAGCCAATTTTCATTCTGCAATTACGGGTAATGTTCCAATCTCAGTTTGCGTATGTGTATATAAAAAGAAGAAAATAAAGAAACAACACAGTGGAAAAGAATGTCCAGCAAAGAAACTTGTATTTTAAAAAGTAAAAAGAGCCAAAATGTTCTAAGCAAAGAGAAAGTAAAAGGAGCCGCACTTTGCTAAGCAAAGAGCCGCGTTTTCCCACCGTTGATATAGGCTAACATGCTTCAATTGAATTTGAAGCTATTGCTTTTTTCGCCTTCATTATTGAAGAAGTGTCACTATCATTTAGATCTTTAAGAAATGTTTGAAATTCCTTCAAACGTAGGCAATAATATTTTGCCGCCTCTAACCAGTTTCCCCATCTCGTTAATATTGGCTGTGGCGGAAGAGCGATAATGGGATACATGTTCTTAAAAGCTTCAACGCGCAAAGCAGACTTTAAAAATATTTTTTTCCCATTCGATATTAAATCGTCAACATCACTGAAGCGAGCTCTTACATCTTCGGCCACTCGGTGCATTGCGTGCCAAACAAGTAACGTGCAGTAACTTTGGGAGATAACGCCTTTGCTGATTATACCATATCGAGCCTTAACCGCCAAAAAACGTAAGCGACATATTTTTCAAACATTTTCTTTTTGGATGCAGAAATGCCCGTAGAGCATCTAGATGCAATTCTGCATCAAAAAGAAAGTTTTGAAAAAATGTCGCTTATGTTTTTTGACATTGAAATAATTTTCGACGAAATCAGTACCCAATAGTTGGATGGAATGATCAAATGCTCTTGCAATTGTGGAGTGATTCGTCCGTTCTAGGCAAACGGCGTTAAAAAAAATGCAATTAAATATGCTTTTTTTGACAAAATATGCCTATATATGCATTTAAGGCAAAATATGTAAGAATATGCACTAACAAATCGATGTCTTCTTAACACAAAACTCTTGATTCGCAACATTTGTTAATCTTCAAGTTTCTATGATTTACCAAAAAAAAAAATAAAATTAATGCATAGAAATCCGGGCCCCAGTTATTACATAATTTTATCCTAGCCATATAAATATACATATTCTGTTTTAATATTGTAAAGTGGTTTTGCGGGTTGTAGACCGTGATTCAATAAATAAAGGTTCGATAAACTGACAGTTGTCTCTCTCGCACCGCTCCCTTAGCAGTTCCACGGTGTTGCTTCTTTGCAAATTTACTTGAAAAAGTGTAGCTTACATATGAAATAGAAGTAAACCTTTTTGTGCAATATGTTTATTCGTATATGAATATTATTTACGCAGGTGGCGTCGCACGAAGATGGAGCGCACCAGCGTAAAGTTAATGTAACGAAAAATAAGAATAAATAAAAGACACAGTGGGTTTAGTACATTGAAATCAAAGGTCGTTTTATTTGTAGTTATCTGTGCGTTTAAATATTTTAATACACAAGAATTGGCTTACCGAACGTAGTGTGATAGCTGACGTGATCACCTTGCTGTCTTCTAAGAAGTGAAAAAGTGCTAACAACCGAAAAAGGATGTAGTCCACCGCACAGTAACATTCGTTAAGTTTTCCCTCAACTAAGTTACCGTACAGTGGGGCTTATTGTTGGCGGATGGAAAGTTAGCCGTAACTTATATATGTGTTTGTGTGCTCTTACATCAAGTGACAAAACGCGTATTAGGGTGGTGCAATATATTTAGGTCGCGGACCTAAACATACCGGGCCCCTTGCGGTAAGCAAGCTGTGAAAAAAAGAGTCGCGTCTCAACCATCACATGCACGTGGGGAAAGTCTTATGGTATTCAACTATGTAGCGCGGATTTTGTACTGCGCGGATCTGCTTATTCGCCCACGCTTTCGTCGCGATCGGCTCATCTGAGGCTGTGGAGAAATGCACTTTTTAATTTAGATTTTAAGGTGTGTGTGTGTGTGTGATGAGTGTGTGTGTATGTCATGGCTTAAATCCGTACTATTGCGGTCGGCGCGATGGGGATAAGCGCACGAATAATCGGCGTTGATATGGCGCTTTGCGCTAGGCGGCCCGTTCGGAAGCCGGTCGGTGGAGCGCGTGGTAAGGCACGACTATTAATGTTGCTGTCGTTTGTGCGGGTTTTGTGGTATGGTGCTGATTTGCGTAGCCTAGACGATCGCTTAGACGAGCGGAAAGTACGAGTTTCCGCGCCGTCGCGTCGTTTTGGCTTGCGTTGCGATCGTGATGACGCGCGGAAAGGACTAGTTTCCGCGCCGGCGTGTTGTCGCCAGTTGTGTTGTTGACGCGTTTGCGAGCGGAAAGAACGAGTTTCCGCGTCGCGCCAGTTGTATTTTTGACGCGTTTGCGAGCGGAAAGAACGAGTTTCCGCGTCGCGCCAATTGTATTTTTGACGCGTTTGCGAGCGGAAAGAACGAGTTTCCGCGTCGCGCCAGTTGTAGTGTGTACGCGTTGGCGAGCGGAAGGAACGAGTTTCCGCGTCGCCCGCGCGTAGTGGTAACTGGTCTAACGGTCACGGTGTGCCATTTCCAGAGTTGCGCTTTTGTCGCTCGTGTGGGGAAGAGTCTATCCTCTCTAACCCTCTTTGACCTGCTGCGCCCACGACTTCGTCTGCTCCGTAACGTTGATAGACAGAGAGTGCCCCGTCCGAGCTCTCGCCGTCGTTGATCGCGTTCGCTGGTTGCCTTTGGTCTTCGCAGTCATCGATATGGAGCGAGGTGTGATGATTTTCGCGACATCGGTGGCATCGATCCGTGCTGCTGAACATGTCGAGGCGGTGGAACGGCGAGAGACAGTTTGGGAAATATTTATACAGCAGGACTGCACGCAGCCTAGCTTTGACCGCTTTGCCGCATAACCGGCATATAACCGTAAATTTATCAGCGCGTTCTTCCGCATGTGCGCGATTGGCCGAGAAACGAGTCATTATGTAAATGAGTCTCGTAGTTATGCCCGTAGGTGTAAAAAGTTACGTACTATTAGTTTTGGGTTGGGTGGCAAGTGGTGAATATATGTATGCCTGTATGTCTCGTGAAAGCTCATTTTATATATACGTGTGATATACTTATGTACATATATGTATATATACTATTTGTTTATTTATTTAATTTGTTTTGACTTGGCGAGGTACAAAACTGGGCCAATTCAGGCTTTCAGTCCCCGCATACTTGTGCGGTATTAAGTATAGACTAATGGTCTTACTCTTAAAAAATAAATAGATTTACCGAGCTCTACAAAGGGGCGTTTTTATAAAAAAGTTTCAATTTATAAAGCAGTTAAAGTCTTCTTTATTTTCAATGAATTTGAGCGCAAGGTTTCGTGTTTGGGTACAAAGGAGATCTGTGTAAGGCGACCATTGGTATAAGACTTTATTTCATTACATTTGTTGCACTTTACTTTTGCATCGAACAGACCTATACCAGAGAACTTAGATAGATAGAGAAGGTGCAAACTGAAAGTGGAAACTATTCGCGGACGTAAAATTAACAGCGTTAGAAAAGTTCAAGTCGGAATGTAGAAATTCTGTTGAATTTAATGTTGATAACATAATACAATGTTGAGCAACATGAAATGTGATGTTCTTTGCGAGCAAATAAACGAAAATATGGTAAATCTGCACATAATTTTCATTATTTTGTATTTTTTTTTTTTATTTTATATCTTGTTCTCCTTTTATGAAGATGCAAATACAATTTAAAATAATGATAGTTTGGCATAAAGTTTACAAACATATGTACATGCATACATATACTGGCAATCAAAAGTGAGTGCATGGTGTTTTTTGCTTAATATTTGCAATGATTTTCAATTAACTTTTTTTTATTATCTTTTTATAAAAATGTGGTTCATGCTTTAATTAAAACTGCGTAAGTCAAACTTTCAAACTTTACACAGAGCAAAAAAAAATTCAACGAATTCTCGTCTAAATTTTGACTTGTTTAATCTGAATTTTTAGAAAAACTTTGAGTACGCAGATAGATCGGTTTTTTAATTCTAGTGGAACAAGATCTAGTTTTAAGCGGCTAAAAAATCCGGTTGATTTTTAATGATTATTTATTGCTGAGGGCTTTTTGAACTTTTTACCAAATAAAAGGGAATTTCTTGTAGAATAAAATGCGCATGACCGTTTGCAAACAAATTTAAAAAAATATTTGCGCTATTTTTTATATTGCACTTGTTATATGCATAAATCCACAAAACCCGTCGAAAATAACAAAAAAAAATTTAACTTAAAAAACATTGCAATTATTAAACAAAAAACAGCATGCACTCACTTTTGATTGCTAGTATTCATACATATGTATGTGTGTTTAAAATTACCTACTTAAGAAATAATTTTTGTGGCATGAACATATTGGAAAATTGGATTCGCATAAAATTTTAATTCCAATAACTAATATTTTAGTGAAAACATTTACAATAAAGCTTTCAGTCGCTTTTGGCAAATTTGAGCGGTTATGTGAAATTATGCATGCGTTTGTACCTACATATCCATTTATATTATTTTAAACAAAGCTAATAGTAAAATTTAAAATCGAATATGGATATGACAATTAAAAAAAAAAAAAAAAAAATTTATTACTTGGTCCGTCCGGGATTTGAACCAAGGCAAACGGCGAGACGCCAAAAAGTTGCATCGCCTCTAGCGTACACGCCACGGCACATTACTGAAACGGCAATCTCTAAATCAGCACATATATGAAATTTTTCATTCGTCCAAGAAGACAAACGCATAAATATGTGTGCATTTATAAATGTAAATATGTGCATAAATATGTACGATTGTTCTGCTTTCGTCTTCCCCGCGCCGTCCGCCTACAACAGACAAATTATTAAATTTCTGCGAATTGCCACGACGCCACCAAAATTAACCCTTGGTTGACGAAATATTTAGGTTTTCGCATCAGTTTACATTTAATAAAGCCATACTCGTACATTTTATATGGAGAAGAATATTAATTAATTTAAAATTCTGCATGTAACCATGTTCTCGACGATACATGTAACTTTCATCAAGATTAACCATAAAAATTGTGCTTCATTAACAGTTGGAACCAGCTGAAACAAAAAAACTATGTCCGCTAAAATGGGTTAAAAACCAACTGGAATTGACTTTTTTTACACACATACATGCATACATTCATATACACATGTACAGTGGAGTAGCACTAGCTTGGACATTGCATTGCTTGTGCTTTGATGTGTTTGAATCTTTTATGGTACTGAAGATTTGCTTACGGATGAAAAATATTAAAAATCGTCCGTGCATATATGTAAATATACTTTTATAAACGCTTTGAAGTATAGAAATTTTTAATATTAAAAAATAAATAAAATAATTTTTTTGTATATATGTAAATGGTGTTCAAGGCACATTGACCCACCTGTACAAAAATCGTGGCGCGTGATGGACAAAAATTTTACAATTTCGGACCGAAAAATGTGAAAACGAGCTAAGTTGCCACGTTACATCTGTGAACTTCCGATAAAACCACATATGCTTGGGATTTTAGAAGTTTTGATTTTATTAAAAAAAAATTAATGTATTTTCCTGCAGAAAACGTACACTTTTATTTAATGTTTATTAAAATGACACCTTAAAATACTAGTTAATGATTGAAATATTGGTATGGAACAGAGAAATAGAGTGTTTTGTCAAAAATTACCAAAAATTGCCAAGATTCGAGATAACTTATTTTACTGGTTATAGAGAAATAATTGCCACTTTTCACTTGGCTGGCCGAGATTTCTTCATTTTAAGATTTTAGAATTTTTGTGTCGGATTGACAAAGTTGCGCTTGTTGGTGATGCATTGCGGGGAGATGTGCTGCGGTTGTTTTTATGAATGAATTTACTTGGCCTTGAGAAATATGCGCATGCGTTTATGAATGAAATAGTTATTGTTGTATTTGAATCCCGAACACACCGTGAAATTTGTAATCTCGTAAAAGGTGCCATTTGTGGTGAGTTTCACCACTTGCCTGGCACGGCGAAAGAAAATTTCCTCAGTATGGGTTCGAGACCGGGCTAAGCCAGTAAATAGTACATCAGTGTTGCCAGGTAGTCACTAAATAAGTATGAACAGTTTTTAATGCACATAGTGAAGTTGCAGTTTGAGAAGAAAAAAATGAAGATTAAACTGTAATTTTATTTCAATTAAAAATATTTTGTTAAAGGAAATGCGAATTTTTAAAAATTCGTACAAAAAAGTAAAACTTTGTATTTTTATATACAGCAATCAGAAGCTAGCATAAATGAAAAAGAAACAAAAGGCTTTCTGGTTCTGTTTATTAAAATTGTTTACATGTTGACGATTTTTACATGCAAAAGGCGCTTTTTGATAACCACACTGACGCTTTCTCACTATAATCCCCTGGCAACACTGTACAGCATGCACCGCAAAATACATTTTTTTTTTCGCAGTTTATTATCAAGTTGTGCACCTCACAGCCAGATGGTGCTGCTTGCCATACATTTATGAAGGCTCGCATTTCGCCCAATCACGTGTGTCAAACTTTGAGCTAATACCGTATGTCAAAGTTTTGACACTGCAATAACTTTATGAATGACTGAAAATTTCATTCTGTATTTGGCACGTGGTAAGGCTGTAGTAATTTTTAAATTAAGCATACGAACCAAATATTCGCTTTGATTTTTCGAAAGCCAACTTTAAAAGAACTGTCTAAATTGTCGTGGCCTGCATTTAAGAAAATATTGAACAAAGCGGTGCACTTTTTAACTTTACTTTACATAAATTATTTGAAAAGCATGTGCCTAAACGCATGTACATATGTTCCTGAAGAGCAAACAAAGTTATGGTTCACTAAAGAATTGAGAAATTTGAAAAACAGAAAGTCGCGTTATTTTAGACTACAAAAAAAAACCGGTTTACAATCATACTATGTAAAATACTCACTTTTGCGTCATAAGTTTTTGAATTAAAAAAAAAGTGTTATAAAGCTTACTTGCGTAAAATCAAACGGCGTACAATATATAACCCCAAGTTATTTGATGACTTCGTAAACTCCAAGCGAAATGTACCCCACGTACGCCATGAAGTATCAAAATACCGTCTCTGGTGATAATCAAACAATTTCTAACATGTTCGCTCAGTTTTTTAAATCCAATTATTCCACTAACTTCCAAGCATACTTTGACTATCCTTTTAAACTATGTCCAATGAACTCAATAAATATCCCAGTAATATCTCCCGATGATGTAGTAGTTTATCTGAAATCCTTAAAGCAGTCCTTCAGTTATGGTCCTGACCAGATCCCTACTTGTATTCTTATAAATTGTTCTGATTACCTCTATGAGCCGTTAGCAGCGTTATTTAATTTATCTCTTAAAGAGGGCGTTTTTCCTACTATATGGAAGGAATCGTTCATAACCCCGTTACATAAAAGCGGTAGCAGATCTTCAGTGGAGAACTACCGGGGAATAGCTAAGCTTTCTGCAATTCCTAAATTATTTGAAGCAATTATAACAAATCAGTTGACGCATTCTATCTCTTCTAGCATTTCATATAGTCAACATGGATTTTGCACGGGCAAATCAACTGCTACAAATTTACTTGAATTAACATCCTATATCTCAAAAGCAGTTAGTGAAAGCAAATCTGTTGATGTTATATATACTGACTTCATTAAAGCATTTGACAAAGTGTGCCACTCGTTGCTCATCTACAAACTTGATCTTCTTGGTCTTCCACCTAATTTTCTACGTTGGATCTCTTCATACCTCTATGATAGATCACAAAGGGTAATGTTTAAAAATACTATCTCTGACGTCATTGATGTTACTTCAGGAGTCCATCTAGGTAGCCACCTAGGCCCGGTTCTGTTCTCGCTTTTTATAAACGATATTTCTACAGATATAAAATTTTCCAAAATTTTAATGTATGAAGCTTTATAAATCGTACGTTTCCATTAAAGAAAGGTCTTTGCTACAATCAGACTTGGACAGCATGGCTTACTGGTGTCAAGTAAATCTTATGCTCTATGATAGATCACAAAGGGTAAAGTTTAAAAATACTATCTCTGACGTCATTGATGTTACTTCAGGAGTCCCTCTAGGTAGCCACCTAGGCCCGGTTCTGTTCTCGCTTTTTATAAACGATATTTCTACAGATATAAAATTTTCCAAAATTTTAATGTATGAAGCTTTATAAATCGTACGTTTCCATTAAAGAAAGGTCTTTGCTACAATCAGACTTGGACAGCATGGCTTACTGGTGTCAAGTAAATCTTATGCCTCTAAATCTTAAGAAATGTTAAGTAATGCGCTTCTTATACAGTAGGTAACCATAACCTGGAACAGGTATACAATTTTGTGGGCCTTGGTATCACAATGGATCCTAAGCTTAATTTTAATCTTCATATTAATGTGACATTCAACAAGGCTAAAGGTGTACTTGCATTTGTGAAACGATGGTCAAAAGAATTTTGTGACCCTTATATCAATAAAACCCTGTTTACAACATTAGTTAGGCCAATTCTGGAATACGGTTCGGTGGTTTGGAATCCAAGGTATCAAATTTACTCAGACAAGATAGAATCAATTCAAAAACAATTCCTACTTTTTGCTTTAAGAAATTTCCGTTGTGATTGTCAATATAACCATCCACCTTATACGAGCCGATTAAAACGTATTAATCTTCCTACACTTTCCAGCCGCAGGAAAATGCTTGGTACAATATTTATAGTTAAATTACTGACAGTAAGTACGCAGTTTTTTAGCCCATTCAATTTTAGTATAACAAAGTGCAAGTTTGAGGCAGCTAGGACTTACCATTGATATTTAGCAATTTTTTGTTGTTGTTTGGTAAGTCCTAGCTTCCTCATACTTGCACTTCATTATATTAAAATTGAATGGGCTAAAAAACTGCAAACTCAACTTTTTCTAAAGAGCGCAAATAGAAAGTGAATTATTTTAATGAAATTTTGCAGAATTTTCTTAAATTTTGCACAAGGTTTGGAACTCTGATTTTTGGGGATTTTATAAAAAATTGCCGAAAACTAAAATATTTAAAAAATAGTTGCCCGTATTGTAAAAAATTCGTTGTACCTAAACTTTATTGACTGACTGTATTAAGGTAGCTGTGCTGGATTGCATAAAACAAAAATTAATTTGTCTTTTCTTAAAAAAAGGTAGCTCTGGTGGCTTGCATTTTTAAATAAATTCAGTGAGAAAGTGGTAATTATTTTGACACTTTTTTTAACCTCTTTTCTGCAACTGCATTGCCTTTCTCAATTGTCCTTCAGGATCTTGGCCTTTGTTTATGGAATCACTAAGTATAATGATTATTAAGCAGCTCAAAAACTATACCAGCGTGATTACCGACGTATCCTTTTGAGAGGTAGCCGCACTCTTATAAGCGTAATAGGACCCAAACTTTTCAGGTCAAAATTTCAGTAGGTTGCCTCTGTATGGCCTTTTAAATTTTATAAATTATCATTATTTTTTAAGTGGAAAAATAAAACGCGAAAAAATAAAAATCATAAAATAATCATTATTTGTAATGCCAAAAATAAAAATCAAATAATAATTATTTCCGTTTGAGCGAAAAAATAAAACTCAATAATAATTCATAAAATAATGATTAAATGCTGCTTTAAATTATTTTACTCATAATGATTACCTTCCCTGCTTTTAAAATTTGAAATAAAATAGTTTAGTGAAAGTATCACATTTCACTGCTTTTGGACTGGTTCGGGACTATTTACTATCGGACTGGTTCGTTTTTGGCGAAAAAGAACTAGTACTGAACCAGAAATTTGGTTCACTAGTTCGTTTTTTGGTGGGTGTCTTAAAATATAATAAATTTAGTAGTCCCGGCGGAAAACACGCAACTTTCTTTGGTGATGCAGTCTACTGTACAGCCTTGCATCTTATGAACGGTCGATGCCCAACTCAGGATTAGTGGCAACATTCGTCTCTCAGCAGTTCCATAGCTGTATTTTGCTGGAAATTGTATCGATATTGGCTTAATTACGGCGAAAATTTGGCCATACAATTTCTGTAATAAAACCCATGTTACCATTCACTAAACCTTTTGACACATCAATGTTCGACCTTAACATCACTTTAGCTCCTACGAATATTTTCAATACATTAGGAAGACCTCCTGTTTTATTGATATCATTAGGTATTATGGAGTTTAAGTCTTTATTGCCTAAATTTCGTGTTGCATTAATGAGTTGGTCTTGTGATTTAATTGTATAAATAACAGTCCCTTTATCCTCAAAACTCTGAAGAACTTTTTCGTTATGTCTAACAACTTGGTCATTTGTTGGATAAATCTTCAAAGCTCTCTCAGTCGAGAATTCTCCAGTAGTATCTGTTGACACTTTACCAAGAAGAACTTCAAGATGCTTAGACGTTAATTCTCCAACTCTTAGGGCGTTAAGCACATCTATAAATGTCGAGTCTCCTTGGTGGCGCATGTTTTGTTTGAGTTCAACCAGGCGGAATTGCCGCCACAAATGTGTAGCGGGTTTCATGTGTTCTGGTTGTTGAAATACTTGACGTCCTCGGACAGGTGGTAACTGCATTAAATCACCAATGAGTAAAACATGTATGCCTCCAAAACAAGCGTCCGGGCTTTTCAGTTGGCGCAAACGAGAGTCGATCATGCAAAGCATCTCATAGGGTACCATGGAAATTTCATCGATGAACAGAAACTCAACGTTTTGCTATAATTGGCGCATCACTCTTAAATAATTACCAGTTAGAAGTGGCATGCTAACGATAACTCCATCTTTTTGTACTGGTAGTTTTAGAAGACGGTGTAGTGTAGATCCACCGACCAACCGTGCTGCAACTCCAGTAACTCCAATTTTCACAACCGATTTTCCATAGCATCGGTTAACTTGGTTTTTCAATAGATTAAAGAGGAAAGTTTTTCCGGTGCCTGCTCCACCAGTTACAAAAATTTTCTCTCGTTTAATATCACCGTTAAGTTGATTTTTGATACTCTCTGTAATGAAGATGAATAATTGTTTTTGATCAATATTCATCGCCTGCTGTGCCCTTTGGAATTGATCATTGCTCATTTCTGTCTCTCTGTTCTAAGATTTCAAATGCATGTACTTGATTGAAAGCATTTTCAAGCTGTTGGTCCCGCTCACGAAATTGGTGCATATGTCTACTCATTTCCTTCAAACGATTTTCACAATCTAAGAAGGCCTCTTTTGCGTTATTGAAACCTTCAAGTAATTCAGTTTCCGAACGATAAGGCATATATTGAACGAGTAAGCTGTAGAAAAAGTTTTCTGGATCTGATGTTGCTATAAAGTATGGCACCCTCACAACTGCGGGAACATTTCTGACAACCATTTTGCTCTTATCTAACAAGGTGATGAGTAGGCGACGTGTGTTTGGATGTTCTTCACAGGCATCATGATCTGCACTTTCCTCGGTCTCGCTTACTTTTTTCGGATAGAATGGTTGAAACAACATTGCAAACTCTGTAAGGCTCATGTTCGCAAAATCGTAGTCAGGATATTGTAACGGACGTTTTTCATATCTTTCAAAAATATTTGCTATAATAGCCAGTTGCGTGTCCGTTTTGGTCAAATTGCAATACTCTGTAACGCTGTTCTGGCTTTCTTGTATTCAGAAGAATGCAGCTTCGTGAGCTGTCCCGTAATGGGATATGACAAAGTCGATACGCACATTTTGCAGCTGATATTTGTCGTTGATGAAGAATCTTCATACATATTCTGAACAGTTTGCGTGAAATATCGGTCTCTTCACGTTGAATTTGCTGTATTGCCTGTGCAATTCCAGAATCTACGCCTTCAGGTTCTGCTTTCGATAGATACTTTGCTATATAGTACGCTATCGCTTCGTTTGATCCGTGCGGCTGGATATCCATGTTGCCTGTCCACAGTCTTAATAACTCTGGGTGGTAATTATTTACCCACGCATCTTCCTTTCGACGCTTAAGTAAACAAATTCTACCTCCGTTACGAAGAAAATCATCTGAAGAATGAGACACAATTCGTGTTTCGCCATATTCTTGACGTGGAAAGTTAAATCGGCATCTTACAGAGGTATTACTTTTTGTACAAGTTTGTGTATGCCGATGAATTTGACATTTGACAACAGTTACGATCGAGAAGAAGTTTCCCTTCTCCTGAGTCAAACTCTGGATGATTTTCAATCCAAATCACCATATGAAGGTGAGGACTCCCCCGATTCTGGAATTCAATACGCCACCAATGGTCTTTCACTTTGCCGCCGAATACTTCGTCATTGTTTTTGATAAATTTCAGTAGAGCATTTACTCTAACCATGAAATGTCGACTCAAAATTACTGGGTACTTTTCGATAAGGATTTTCGATAGGATGAACATCAGGTCTCTACCATCAGCTATTAACAAAGCTTTTCGTTGATCTAACCAGTTGAGATCATTTGAGCTAAATGTTACAAAGTAGGTTGGAGCTCCTAAACATCTGATTTGAGCTAGTAGCTCGTTCAAGGGGGATCTCCAATAAGCTGCAGAACCTCTCAAAGCTTTCACATACAGATGGACATCTTCGACTGCTCCTTCTTGATTAACGATTTTCTTGCCACATGCTGATATAGTGCTTTTGATACGATAATATTCAAAGAAAGATAAGGCATAAAAGAGATAGTCGTTGCGTTGAAATCTTGTATCACTTTCCAAAGTTCTGAACTGGAAGTAGTCTAATGCTGTAATATTTACAGGTCTTTGCACGTTTACAAATCCTCACAAACTCTTCTAAATTATCGCATTCGATGATGCAAGCTTTTCCATTGCTGTCCTTCGCTCTGGATCCCTTTTTACCACAAGAATGTGAATTGCTGAAATAATATTTATCATTGTAATGCATCACTCCGAATGATTGTCCACCTGTTATTAATATGCCGGCGCTATATACTATAAACAGATCTTCCAGATCTTGACGAAGGGTGCGTCCAAGGTTTGCTTCATTATACTTATCATTCAAGCTTCCATATATGCTTGGTTCGTCGTTAAAAGTTATGTCGAACCTTTTGCCAAATGCGATCAAATCATCTTTGACCATTAGGTTTCCATCATCTTCGATAGGATATGCTGATAGACTTCTCTCCGTTTGAAACCTTATATTACTTTAGATTTGGTCACCTGTTATCAAGAATGATAGAATACAAGATTGCGCCGATCGGAGAGGATTTTTGAGAATAACTTGTGTGTGACGTCACACTGGTGCAATTGCGAGAGAGAAATGCCAAAACGTGAGCAAGAATGGAAGAAGAAGAAAAAATGTTGCAAGGAAAACATAAACAAGTTGCACCAGTGTGACGTCATGCAAACAACGATTCTGTCAAATTCGTTAAGAGAGGAATAGCGGTCCGAGATCGGCGCAACCTTTGTATTCTCTCAATCCTGACCTGTTATCATATTCAGATTGAGGGTGTTTGTACACCAGTGTTGTGGTGTAAGAATACTGGCCCTTAGAATATTAGATAATGCCATTGCACAGCATTGTACACCCGCAAATCTTGACGTGAAAATGACATCGTTTCCTTGATGCCATGAAGAACGTGCAATTCTGGAAGAATCATTAATTGTCATGTAAGCACTAGTATCCTCGGTAGGTTCTTCGTTGGTTTCCATAGCAATCTCTACTGGTGCTTCTTCTACTCTTACAATATCTTCGTCATTCAGTATGACGTTTTGATCGATTGTGACGTCTTTATAAAGCGGATTGTTAGCAACTAACCAGTTTAGTGCGTCATATACTTTTTGCCGAGATACTGAAAATTGTCGTGTTACATTGATATTTTCAAGACGCTCAGTAATGACAACTATTCCAGCATTATTTGTAGTTCTTGGTAACATGTCCGGAAGATTTTCAGTAACTTCAAAAACATCCTGAGCGAACAATATCGCTTTACCTCGAAAACTATATTGCCCAAATACGCCGCTTAGTTTTATAATCTTAACATATGGAATGATGCGTGAAATCAGCCTTTGTTCGGCTTGTGATAACTCCGCAATAATTTCTGGAATAGAACCGGGATCTAAATTATTCCAATAAGACTTAGATGGTGCGATGTTTTTCTTTGAAGTCAAATGGGTCTTGCAACGGTTACATACAACTAAACAATTCTTTTGTTTTAATTCGTTAGGCAAATATGGTGGTGTTTTAGTATCTACAATCCACTTAGAAATTTGATGTTGATAGCAACGTTTAGTGCAAACTTCACATATTTTATCACAAAATGTGTTAATTGCCTGCCTAAAGCCCGTTATACTGGCTCTACTTATTCTTCTGGACTCTGTGTTTCGTTGCTGCATTTGCTGCAAACGCACCTCTCTGGCTTGTTCAGATTCTGAGGCTCGGCTTTCAGCTGCATGCTGACGCAATTGCTCCAAACGCACCTCTCTGGCTTGTTCAGATTCTGAGGCTCGGCTTTCAGCTGCATGCTGACGCAATTGCTGCAAACGCGCCTCTCTGGCTTGTTCAGATTCTGAGGCTCGGGTGCCAGCTGTGTGCTGACGTACTTGCTGCAAATGAGCCTCCCTGGCCTTCTTCGATTGCTTGGCTCTATAATTTTTCATATAGAGCCTTCTTTTCTTCTTTCTCTCCTCTAATTCCTCGCTTGAGAGTTCTGAGGTTCTTTTCATTGACTGTTGTCTTCTTTTCTCTAATGCCTTTTTTTGTTTTTTGTTGTGTTTTTGTTTTTTCTCCATAATAATCCCACGAATATTGGACAAATAAAGGTCCGCCCTCCCAGAGGTCCGCGTAGAAGGGTAAGGCTAAAGTCAACAGGGTGCGCCTGGTGCCCTGAGGTTGACGCTAGCGACAAGATATATTTATTCACCCTCTTGCCATTCATCCCTCGGCACGTTTCTCACCAATATATTGGATTAGGTGAGTTATAATAAGGCATCATAACATTTTTGTGCATCTAGGAACTAGCGGATTTCCCTCTGATTTTCATAATCATTGAGTAACCGCTAGTACATGCATTCATTATCATTAAATGATAAATGAAAGTTAAAATTTGCGTTCAGTAAGGGAGTACGTACTAACTAGTACGTTGCGTACTAACAAGTATGCTACGGACTTAGACGCAGAACGCATATGCGCAGAAAGCTGCGAAGAACCTTCGGTATACGTAATTTAGTTCCATGTACTGTTTCATCGAACTTTTTCCGTGCCTTACCGACTTTGTGTGATATGCTTGTCTCAAAGATTAAGCCATGCATGGTCTCAGTACACGCCACTCACTCACTCAGTACACGCCTACGACTAGCGCCTTAGCCCGCTTGGCCAACTGTGCAACAGATAGGGATAGAATATTTTAACACTAATAAGCCGAGTGCTCGAGTCGGAAAGTAAGTAGACGGTACGCATGCGCAGACAGCGTAGTTGTCTCACTTGCTCTCACACAGAGGCTGTGTGAGGAAATTATTTAATCCTGGCAATCCTAATCAGGATAATGAGATAAATTTATGAAATTATTATATTGTCGCTGATTTTTGATAAGTGAACAAAGTTTGAATTAAATCTGTCCGTTTAAAGTGGGTCAAAATCGAGTCCAAAGGAGTCGGTTACACACAGAGGCTGTGTGAGGAAATTATTTAATCCTGGCGATCCTAATCAGGAAAATTAGATAAATTTATGAAATTATTATATTGTCGCTGCTTCTTGATAAGTGTACAAAGTTTGAATTAAATCTCTCCGTTTAAAGTGGGTCAAAATCGAGTCCAAAGGAGTCGGTTACAAACATACATACATACAAACATACAGGTGAAGCTAATAATTAAAAGGGTGTAAAAAAGAAAAACATTCAAAATTGTTTAAACATTGTTATATATTATTATTTAAGCTTTCAAATTAATATACATACATATATATGTATATATTTTAATAATATAATAACAAAAAGTTTATTACAAATTGAATGAAAAGAACAACAGTATTAAATATATGAACTCATATAAGTTGCAATTTCATACATTTTCGGCTCTGTGAGGTATGTGTGGCGTAAAACATCTGTATATTAGCACATGTTTAACACCTGGCGATCCTAATCAGGATAATGAGATAAATTTATGAAATTATTATATTGTCGCTGATTCTTGATAAGTGTACAAAGTTTGAATTAAATCCGTCCGCTTAAAGTGGGTCAAAATCGAGTCCAAAAACGGCATGAATTTTGGAGGCAGTGGCGAGAACATATGAAGAAGCAAACAAGAAAACTCTCCATATGCCGTACAAATTAAATCTAAGTTTTTTTTCGTATTGATGAAAAATAAGTAATTGAAACAAATTTAGCGGGTTATTATTATATATTTTTTTATTGCTATATTTTTTAAAACTTGAAAAGCGCTTAGGAAAGTTAATTCGAAAAAGTTAATTACCCATTAACATTAACATTTCGGTTAACTTTTTCGAGAATCTACTGCAAAGATAATTTGTATTCCGAATTCTAGTTATTCAACTTCTTTATTGCAAAACTCTTCTTATTAAAATTATGTACTCCGAAATTATGTATTTCAAAATTCTGCATTAAAAATCTGAAAGCCACGCTTATAACACAGTAGGGAGGCAAAAATATCACAGCTAAACGGCCAAATACGTAAACTTAATTTTGGCCTCTAGATTACGAAGGCGTTTTCAGAAAATCCGTATCACGTCAAAATTTTGATATATTTAGGGGGGAAGTTTTAGAGTTCTGAAAGTGAATTTTTCGTCGTTTAAAACACTGTGCTCAGGTTTTGATTTCTTTTCTGGTCAACGGTTTTGATAACTGATCTTACTTAACTGGGATCTTCTAATTCAGTGGCGTCCTCCGTTTTCCCAGATTGGCTCTAGTTTTCGAGATAACGGTGCTTTAAAATCTGCTTAAATTTTAGGTTTTTGTTAATAATTACCTCAGTTGTACGGTTATTTTACTAAAATTTTCCACGTGACTGTATTTTGATATTACCTTAGCTATTTCTGAAAATCAGGCAAATCGGTTCACTATAACATATAGCTCCCATACAACTGATTGTTCAGATATGTGGTTTTGCCTTACAACTCATATTTTATTTCGTGATATTTTTTTTATAATAATGGTTTATAACTTGCTTGGATCTGAATTTGGGTTCTTTTTAATCCCACTCTGGCATATTTTTGCAGTTTATGTTGTACGAATGGCTTTTTAATACCTTTTTTGTACTGTGAAAGCTGTTGTTCTTTAAAGTCAAAGTGACTGAGTAATGCTTTCAAATAGGCGGCGATCTATACCGCGTCTATTTCACATAAGTTGGGAACCAAAACACACAAACCGAAAATCTGCGCGTGCGATTACTGTCATATTAATTGATAAAAAACATCTAACATTTTGCGAAAAACTTTTATGCATTATCTTCGGAAACTCCTAAAGATGAAAAAAATTAAAAAGCTTTGCAATAAATTAAACAAGTTTTGTTACGTTTGTGGTAAATTCGTTTTGAAATCAGACCAGCGCAAATTAGTCGCAAAAATGCGCTAGTATGCTATAAATGGTACTTTTTGCAATCTGAACCTGCACAAAATAAATACACTCCCGAATTCACATGTATTTCGTGCATTAGTGCGATGAATTTTTGGTGGACAAAAAAACCAATGATTTGGACAAATCCCGGAAAACACGAAGCTGAAAATTGTAATGCATGCACCAACAATACATTTGGTTTCAATCGAAAAAGTAAGTAAATTTAAATAAAACCATGAAATTATGTATTGTTTGCCTTCACCTTAATCGCTGAGTGCATGAAATAGGTAAAAGTTTCTGTATGTTTGGAAGGTATATACCACGCCTAAGTAAAACCAACCTTGCAAAGTCTGCAGAAGATGTCCAAATAAAAAAAAAAATGGTGCAGAACTTTTTTAGTTTTTGTCCGCCGAACAAACAAACTTAACATTTGTATATCGATGGCTGAGTGGAAGATCTACCTATCTCGGCAGCCAGTTCGAAAACACCCTATTTCAGAAAACTTTTCAACAACGCCCTACTTCAGAATTCGATTGAAGAACGCACTATTTCAGAATTTTATTGAAAAACATCCTATCTCAGAATTTTGTTGAAGAACGCCCTATCTCAAAATATATTGAAAATGTGCTGAGATAGGGCGTTCTTAAATCGGCAGCTGAGATAGGTCGATCTTCCACTCAGCCATCGATATATGCATATATATGTACGTACATATACTCATAAATATTTAATTCAATAGATAGTCGTCTACAAAGGTGTACCGAGCGCTTATTTACCTGTTGCACATAGTGATGCATTACAAGTTCTAAATCATCCATCCGAACTCGAAACTGTCTATGATTGCAAACATCTGATTACATTCCGATTGAAAACAATTTACCGTCTTTCATATCCCAAGAACACCTAAACAGCATGGTGCGTAAATTAAATCTCTCCGATAACAACGCAATGATTTTGGCATCAAAACTCAAAAGCGTGAATGTTTTAGCACCAGGAGTAAAAGTAACGGCCTCTCAGGCTTATTGCATTGATGTTGCAGGTTTGATGAATGAAATGGGAATTACTGACTATAAACCCGAACAATGGCGTCTATTTATTGACGCATCAAAGCGAAGTTTGAAAGCAGTCTTGCTCTATCGCGATAGTAGCAAGAAACTCGTTCCCATCTTGCATGCGGTTGGAATAAAGGAATCTTACGAAACAATGCAATTAATCTTAGATTGCATCAAGTACGAAGAGCGCAGGTGGCGCGTGAACTGTTATTTTAAAGTTCTGTCACTACTATCAGGCATGCAAACGGGCTACACTAAATACTGTTGTTTGTTCTGTCATTGGGATAGTAGAGCGAAATACCTATACCAAATGTGATTGGCCAAAAAGAAAGAAACAATCGATTGGTCAATTCAATATAGTTCACGAGCCCTTGATAGCGCTTAATAAAATCATGCTTCCCGATTTATACATCAAACTTGGTGTTGTTAAGAATTACATCAAATAATTTGGTTAGAGTCAACGAAACTGAGTTTCTATATTTGAAAAATAATGCCTTTCCAAACTTTCCGTTGAAAAAATACCTGAAGGTAGTTTTTTGATTGTATATGAGTGAAAATCTCTCAAGTGGTTATAAACAGAATAAAGTGATTTGTGCGAAAATATCTTGACCGTCCAATTTTGGATGGCCCATTTGAGAGATTTTCGCTCATATATTTTATTATATTTCTCTCATGCTTTAAGAACCCTATAATTTTTATTTCAGGTGTGCTTAATGGGCCGGACATCAGAAGATTAATGAAGGATCAAGGCTTCTTGGAAATTCTTGATGCCACAGCAGCCGTTGCATGGGATGCAGTTCGGGCTTTATTTAAACACGTTCTGTATAAAAATCGTTCACCAGAATATGCCAATTTTATTGCGAACTTGATGGAATCTTTTGACGCCTTTGAGGTGCACATGTCGCTTAAAATCCACATGCTACACAGTAACTTAGACTTTCACGAGCAACAGCTTTCAACAGAAACCGACGAGGTAGGAGAGAGATTTCACCAATCCATTATGTGTCTTGAGGACCGATTCACTGGAAAACGATTGAATTCAATGTTGGCGGATAGATAGGATTGAAAGGATATTAAAAAAATCTTTCGAGCGATAGAAACTAGCAAAATATGCCGAAACGGGATTGAAGAGAACCCAACTTTGGGCCCAAATAGTATATAAACTAATATTACAAAAAAATATTACGAAATAAAATATGAGTTGTAACGCAAAACCACATATCTGAACAATCAGTTGTATGGGAGCTATATGTTATAGTGAACCGATTTGCCTGATTTTCAGAAATAGCTAAGGTAATATCAAAATACAGTCACCTGCAAAATTTTAGTAAAATAACCTTAAAACTGAGGTAATTATTAGCAAAAACCCAAAATTTAAGCAGATTTTCAAGCACCGTTATCTCGAAAACTAGAGCCAATCTGGAAAAACGGAGGACGCCATTGAATTTAAAAGATCCCAGTTAAGTAAGATCAGTTATCAAAACCTTTGCCCAGAAAAAAATTCAAAACCTGAGCACGGTGTTTTAAACGACGAAAAATTCACTTTCAGAACTCTAAAATTTCCCCCTAAATATCTCAAAATTTTGACGTTATATAGATTTTCTGAAAATGCTATCGTAATCTAGAGGCCAAAATTAAGTTCACGTGTTTGGCCGTTTAGCTGTGATATTTCAAAACCTTAAAATTTACCTACAGTGTAATGAGATATGATATTGAAATACATACATATATTATGTACATACGTATATGATGTTATTATAGTCTTAACCTAACATATAATACTGTTTTTTCAGGCGAGGAAACAATGTATGATTCTAGTACTGCTGTTACCACCAGCGAAAGCTCAATCACCGACTCTACCAAAGGTACTGTGCATAAAGACACATGATAATTTAATATTTATACTATGTACATATGTATATGATGTTAGTGTAATCGTATCCCAAACATACTAATACGGTTTTTGCAGACAAGGAAACAAAATATGATTCTAGTACTGATGTTACCACCGACGAAAGCTCAAGCACCGTCTCTACCGAAGGTATTGTGTGTAAAGACACATAATAATGTAATATTTATTTTATGTACATACATATGTATGTATATGAGTTATTGTGATCTTATACTTAACATACTAATACTGTTTTTGCAGGCGAGGAATCAAAATATGATTCTAGTACTAATGTTACCACCAGAAAAAGTCCAGTTACGGATTCTACCACAGGTACTGTATTTTTTTGCTACTTGTTATTGATATTATAATTTCATCCAGCGCATAGTCGGAATAGACGAGAAAATTTTATGTCATTGAGCGAAACGTCAAATCACGTAGGACAAAAATTTTTAATTGACTTACATTGCTTTTTACGCCCGCCGTAAAATTTCGGTTGATCCCATAAATTATTAGAAATAGTCGCCAGATAATTTCCGCCGATGTTTTCACGCAGGTTATTCGCTCTCTCATTCGTAATTGGCGGCCCAATTACGAACCGAATCACGTTATGCGGTATACAATTTTGAGAGCGAATCACTTCATTGGTGGGTAATTCAGATCGAATAACCATGCGAGTCACGAACAAATCGTTGTCTTCTATAATTTTTATCGGAAATTTATCGAAATCAGCTGTAGTGAAAACACATAGACCACGCACATCCCCACCAGCGAAAACATTGAAAAAAAGCTTGTAAATAGCTACATTCGTTAAAACATGATTCAGCTATTTACAGGTCTAATCTAGTGTTGTTGCGATACGACTAACTACAAGTGTAGTTAAAGCTTGACAGCGTGGTTGTCATTGTTAATTCCATACATGAAATAGATTCATTGCATAATTTAATAGCAGGGAATCAGCTGCACTTGATAGTACACTGAGGGGAAAAAATATTAAAATCAAATAGAAACGTAATTGATCCTACTATAAACGTCAACGAAAGTACTGTATATTGGTAAATATTCAATTCAATTACGCGCATATTAAAATAAGCGCGCTGAAAAAGCATCCGTGAAGTGAATAATCAAGACAAAAACTAAAAAAAAAAATTGTTTGCATGTTGCCTGCAGTGGAATTCGAACCCACCATCTCCGGATATCAACAACTTGTGGCAAGTATGTCAGCGCACTCAGCTACACCCAGGTACTATATAAATTTGCTTTCAAATGTTGAATATCCATCAACACCACAGCACGCGATTTGTACGGATAAACATGTATGTACTATGTATGAATGTGTGTGTTGTCACCTCTCCCAGAGCGGCGCTCTGAATGCTTGGGGTGCGTATGTACACTTACATATCCATTATTATTATTATTATTATGGGCCATATGCACCGCGACCTCTAAAGTGGGCTATTGTGCGTGGCCCCCGGCCTATAAGGGAAGGCTCTTAATGTAGCCTAGCACCTCCAAGGGCGTTTTGTTCCAAATTTCAAATGGATTAAGGGTAGCGCCACCAAAGTGGGCTAGTCTGCGCCTAGCGAGAGCATCACATTCACAGAGAATGTGTTCTGGCGTTTCTTCGTCCAGCTCACAGAAGCGACAGACGCTTGTTTCTGAAAGATTGATTTTACTGAGGTGGTAACGAAGAGAACAGTGTCCCGTGTAGTACCCAGTGAGAGTTTTGAGGTCCTCTCTGCCTAAATTGATTAGTTTCTTTGAAACTTCGTTTGAAGGGCAGATAAATCGTTTGGCTTGTCTTTGCCCTGGACATTCCATCCAATGCCTGTTGAAGATTTTGTCTACCCAGTTATTCATGGTCCCCTTTATATGTGCTTTGGTGAGCCCACAAAAGGGTTCCGGACCATAAAATACTGCGGCAGCTCCCTGTTTCGCTAGGCAGTCAGCCTCCTCATTGCCATCATGTCCCTCCGTACATATCCATACTCAGATGTGAATAGTAAAATACGTGCGTAATAAATATTGTATGAAAATATTATTTTTAAATACGAACATTTTTAAACGATAATCAAATATAAAGTATTAATTTCTACTATGCATTATTTCCCTCAGTGTAGTAGGTTGAATAAGAAAATGGATTGGCGACAAAAGCTTACGGTGTGTGCATAGCTCAGTGGTTAGCGCTTCTGACTTTGCACATCGATGACGCGGGTTCGATGTCTGCTGAAAGTCTAGAAAAAAAGAAGTCTGATGAGGAGATGTGGTGATCTCCGAAATAGCTGCTATAACTTCTACCGCTTAAGCATTGTCGTTGTTTCCATATTTTCTAACAAAGAAATCGTGGTACAAAGCTCGATAACACTATTGAAATAAATATGAATAACTACGCCACAATAAAAATTTACAAATTAATAAAAACGAAATAAATGTAAATTCTACTTGCCGTAGGATTCGAACCCACGACCCTGTGGCTCGTTAATCCGCAGTACTGCCGTATGTCAGGACAAAATTATTATGCGCATTTGTGTGCTAGTTTATCTGCATAAGCATGCCCGTCTGTCTCGTGTTTAATGTTACCAGTTTAAAGGCAAACAATTGTTTCTTGTTATTCAAAGCCTTACCAGTGTTGCCAGAACTTTTTGGACGAACCAGCTAAATGGCAAATAAAACCGGCTAAAAACGGCTAAAATGATTCAACTAAATTTCATATGTTTTATTTAAATAAATCACGAGTAAAAAGAAAGGACAAAATTTTGCCATGGTTGGATTTTTTGCCGACGATAATTTGAATAAACAAGTTCGTTAAATTTAAAAATTTACAAACTGGAGCGATTTTAAAATGAAAAACGTAAGTTAATACTTGTTTACTTAATTAATTTAGTTAATCCAATGATTTGAAAGGTACTCGGCAGAAAAAAAAACTGTATTCTTAATCGGAATGTAATCTCAACCAGAGTCGATATAGTAAACCCGACAAAGAAATTGAAACGTATGTTGAAGAAAATCGGACTGACAAGATATATACACGTAGATCCTGTTTTTTGCCCCTCTGAAAGAATTTAAAAAATTCTATATGATTTTCTTTTGTTTGAAATGCAACCGTGGACACTAGCTGGCAAAAAAACTTGCAAATTTGCGTTCGTACAGAAAATTGCATTTTTCTCTACATGAGAGAGAATTTGGGAGCATTCTTTCTTACTACCTATTGTCTTCCCTACAAGGCCTTTTCAGACTGACCGATTCTCAATACACTCAAATAGAAACCAATACACATAAAAAACGCTGTAAAAATTTCCCTTCAATTTTAAGGCAGTAAAACAACGACCTTAAGTTAACATCAACCGAGGCCATATGTTGACAAGGGACGCAAAATCACAGTTACACAAAAGAACTGGTCAGATTTTTCAGAAATCCCTTCAATTCTGATGTAAAATATGATGCCAAAAGACTGCAGATCTCCCATTTAGATAACCGGCAGATGTCTCGTAGGATTCCCAGAGAGTTTTGCTTTACATAGAAATTTGTGCTCTTTTATTTTCATTTTGACTCACTTCAGTGTTGGCTCCTTTAATTCAAGTTGGCATTCGGTTTTTAGAATTTAAATAAGTTCTCAGCAAAAAAGTTTGTTTAAAAAAATACATATGTGTACGTAGTGCTTGAAAATATCAATTTTTCCCTTACCTTAAACCTTTGGGAGTGGGCAAAAATGATGTTTTGTAATTTAGGCAGAATTAAATATGCGCTATCTGGGAAGACAATATCTACATGTAATATTTATTCTGTTTGTTGGCACTAAAAAAAAGAAAAAGTTGCAAAGCCCGATAAGTTGTTTTGTAAAATCCCCACAGAATTTTGTTAACAGAAATCTTCTTTTTTATGTACGTATTTTATTTGTTATACATAGGTAATTATTTATTTTGTACAAAGAGAATAATTATAATTTATTTCATCCAAATTTACTTATTAATAAAAGTTATCTATATTATAACACTGGTCAACAGCATTTTTGCAGAATAACGATGGTATATTTCTGTAAGAAGTAATAATCTTGATAATTTTTGGAAAACAATGGTATAATGTAGTGCAGCCATTCATATTAAAGAACTGCAAAACTCAACATTTTCTGTAAAAATGTCTTTTTCAAAAATTTCATGTATAGCCATGTCATGTCAACTCAAACAAGGTGTTGTACCATGTCATTCCATCTCAAACATACTGTTTTAGCATGTCGTTGATACTTAGCTAAGCTGTTGTTCGCTGTTGTGCTTTTGTAGCATATTTTTAATACTGTTTGATCCTACCTTTGACGAAAATATATGAGGCATTCCTAGCTATTTCAATGAAAATTATGATTTTTTTTAGATTTTGATATTAACTGAGTATAATGTAGAAGTACCTCTAAGATATGGCAAAACGCGAGGAATGTAAAAAAAATAAAATTTGCAAAAGTTATACAACCACAAAAATATTAGGTGTCCCGCCGTAAGCCATTGTTTTTCACATCATATCTCGATAAATATTGGTTGTATCAAAAAAATCAATTAGTACTTTTTTATTAACAAAGAATCAGAGATTTATAAAAGATTTTAATTTTTTTTTTAAGTCCACTTTTCCATACTTTTGTTAATGAACAATTTAGAAAGTTGCTAAAAAAACATGTTTGCAGGTTTTAAAAATCTGCAAAAAATATATGTGATAGAGTGAATATCAAAGATTTAACTGACAAATTTTTAAAGGGTGTCTCGATATAAGGCCTGAGATATTAATTGTTTAGCAAAGCAGTGACTGATAAAAACTTTTAAAAAATTTAAATTCAAATTACATAAAAATACGTCAAGTGGGCCACTTAAAAACCTTTTCTTTCGGATAACCAAGATTCCTTCGTACTTTTGTAGAGGTCCAGGCAAACTATATCGTTTTAGGAAAAATTATTAAATTTGTGGTAAAAAAACTACTTCTCGAAAATTTAAATTTTTTTCGTAAAATGTCGTACAGAAAGGAAAAATTCAATGTTTCGTACGTAAATCTTTAACATGCTAATTTAAAAAATAAAATAAAAAGGATTATTGCAAAATAAAGTATAGGGAAACAAATATTACCTGGACCTCTACCAAAGTATGAACCTACCTTGGTTACCCGAAAGAAAAGATTTTTAAGTGGCCCACTTGACGTATGTGATGTAATTTGAATTTACATTTTTGATTTTTTAAATTTTTTTATCAGTCACTGCTATCTAATAATATCTCAGGCCCTATATCGAGACACCCTTTAAAAATTTGTCACATATATATTTGCAGATTTTTAAAAACCTGCAAACATGTTTTTTTTAGCAACTTTCTAAATTGTTCATTAACAAACGTATAAAGTGGACTTAAAAAAAATTAAAAATCTTTTATAAATCTCTGACCCTTTGTCAATAAAAAAGTACCAATTGATTTTTTTGATACAACCAATATTTATCGAGTTATAATGGGACACCTAATATTTTTTTTGTATAACTTTTGAAAAAAAAAATGTTATTGTTTTTTTTTGCGTTTACAAACACTTTAGGACCTCCTCTTTAAATATATCCAAAAATCGAGCAAAAGTAGTTTTTCACCAATTGAAATAGTGTGGAATGCCTCACATACAGGGTTTTAAATAGACAATTCTTTAATGCATTTTACTATAATAGCTGCTTAAAAAATTTACAAAATCTCTTCCCGTATATAAAATGTGATTAATAATGTTGACTATGTCGCATGTGTTGCTTGTGTTGACATGCATAGATTTGATGCATGATTTGATTTCAATTATTCGACAGTGTCTTCATATGGTATTGTGAAACATTTAGGAATAATGTGACCAACTATTTCATAGCTCAAAGAAGTACAGCTAAGGTTTGGTTAACTTAACGCCGAGAGCCGATTACGAAATTTCGAATGCGGCTAATTTCGATCCCTGTGAGCTCAGTGTTTGTTCAGAAGTGTGAATACCTATCGCACCCCTCGTACCCTTTCCTCAATACTAGGCTTCCGCCACCGTTGATCGCCCACCTAGTTACCTGGTTCAGGTAACCTTGAGCCAAATCAAAAAGGGTGTATAGAAATCGTCCCTTAACCAGGAGTTCCACATCATCTACATACACCCGACAGCCCAATTTTTCCAGTTCATCTAGAAGGTTGTTTACAAGCGCAATCCAGAGCAGGCGAGAGAGAACACCATATAGTTGTCAACCTATCGATAGCACTATCGATATTATCGATAGTTTCAATTTTTTTAGACTATCAATACTCATTGATAGTTTTTTCTTATACTATGAAAAATATTGATAGTTTAGTAGGACTATCGATCATCTCTACCAATTACTTTGAAATTATTTGAATTTTTTAATTCGATTTAAAATCTTTGTTTTTTAGTGTGACGCCAACGTCATATTCAAATATGCGCGCATTTAGGCCAAAATACATACATATGTTAATCGTAAATCCTGTTTTGTTTGTATAACTTGTGTTTGTTTTTGAACTTTCTAAAAAGAGAAGTATTTTGGCTAAGCATTTACTTAATTTTGAATGATTATAACTTTTATAAGATAATATTTATTTCACTATGATCCTGTAAAAACAAAGCAACCGAACTGATTTAGCGCTATCGATAGTGCTATCGATAGTTTTGTTTTTTTTCGAGACTATCGTGAATATTGATAGTTTTTCTGAAAAAAACTATCGATGGTGTGACTATCGATCGTTTGACACCTCTAGAACACTATCTTGTGGACTGCTCCTAATTACTCTGCACTGAGTGCAGATGCGGCCCCACTCCGCCGCGACAGTTCTGTCACAAAGTAAGCTGCAGATTAGCCTTATTAGGTTGTTTTCAACCCCAAGATTATGAATATACTTGATTATTGCCTCTGGAGTGACATTGTTGAAAGCCCCATCGATATCGAAGAAGGCCCCTACTGCATAATCTTCATGCGTGAAGGCTTCCTTTGACCACTTTACCAATGTGTGCAGTGCGGTATTCACCGACCTTTTCTTGCAATAAGCATATTGAGCTCTTGAAAGACAGCCACAAGGAAGCCTTTAAGCCTTGAGTAAATAGATATTTTCATATAAGCTTGTGTGAATGATAGCATTTTTATATACAAGTACGTACATTATTTAACGTATAACTTGAAACATCAGTGTTTATTTACAACTTATGTTTATTTTTTACAGCTTGAGAAAAAAATCGATAGCGACTGACTGTCAAAATTGGAAAGACCAATTTTTTCTTTTTGGAACTTAAAAACAAGAGTGTAGAGTATATTGTGCCAAAATTTCACTGCAATCGCGGGCCTAGAATATATCAATAATTGCAATTGTTTAAATTATTGTTATTATAGAAGTAATTGTTTTGGAAATTTTATTCTCCAAATCTTTTTATTGTAAATGGAAAAGCTTCAGCAACTTTCAAAAAATATTTCATAAAATTTCATCAAATGGGTCGCGAGTTACGAATTTTCCTCTCAAAATTGCAATATTCTTATAATACCACAAAAAAAAAAAAAAAAAAAAACGAAGTGCAATTTCGAAATCCGTCCAAAGTGTATTTTTATTCTATAATTATCTACAGATTCCCACAATTGTCTTCACTTTCCAGAAAATCAATGAAAATTCATTGACACAGTTGGCGTGGTTTGACTCTGTTACTACTATTAAGTGGCTAATTTCTCTATTTCTTGTCTAATAGATATCTAAAATTTAGTACTTACTTTAGCAATCCTTACTACTTACTCTAGTAAGAGTTGAACATGGATTAGATAAGGATTAGAGACAAGAACCACTACAAAACAGTAGTAAGAGTTTTTATTTTTGCAATTTTGAATTGTGTCGTTATTACAGAGGACCTTCGATATGTACACAAGTACATAACTGGTTTCAGACGGTCCACTCAGACCGTCTGAAAAGACTAGTGTGTCGAGGCTCATTTGATTGAAATGACATAGATAAGTTTAAATATTTTTGTTTTATTTTTTTACTCCTTTGTAGTTAATCAATATCGTACTACAATAATTCTCTTTAAAATCCGTCAGTCTACAGTCCGACAGTAAGTCTACCACTTGATTCACTTCGCATTGAACATTGTTTTTTTTCTGGTTCATCTCAACTTCCAGTCCAAAGTTATGGCGTTTTCCTCTCTCGAAATAAATGTTGCGTTTATTCTACACCGCGCCAGGGCTGTTAAGTTTTCGTGTACTTTTCTCAGTATCTTCATATGCATATTGCGTGCCCTTTTATAAATTTTGTTGCACTCTGATAATGTTGCTATATAAGGAGGTGAAATTTTTTTCGAGAAAAGAAAACGCCATTAGAGATGAGTTGGAGAATGATGTTTGATATCAACTTGAAGAAAAGCTTAAAATTTTCGACCCTGATAAGCATGTAAGGGCGGCAGATTCTTGATTCAATTTGACACCGAATCGTTTTGTTTCTGCTTGTTCTTTCAATTCTTCTTCTTTTCTGTTTTCTGTCTAATATCTATGTTGTTTTGCTTTGGCAGCTGAATTCGATAGATTTACGAAATATATATATTAGGAATACACAGACTTGCGCGCGATTCTAAATATGAACCACTTGGAAATTACTTAGTTAGGATTGCCAATAAATAACCAAATTATAAACGACTTACGAAAGAAGTTTCCATAGGAATGCATTTTAAATATATTAATATGTATGGTATTTGTAGACATGAATAAAGGAGCTGGTCCAACTCCACCTATGGATTCCGCCAACGGTAAGAAAGTATATATATATATATATGTATTAAAGTGCTGCACAAGTCGACTTAAAGCTGGTTTCAAGTCATTTAACATTATACTGAAATAGGAATGTCAGTGGCAAAAAACATCGATGTTTTCCTTTGATTGTATGCATCGAAATGTACATCGATATTTTTCGATGCATTGAAGGATATACAGGGCAGAAAGAAATGATTTTTAATTACCATAAAACAAAGCCTGGGTCAGGTATATGAATTTATTTTAAACTAAAATAAAAAAAATATATATAAATAGGTGGCAATTTTCGTTTATATATGTCTCTTTAAAAGCTATTTAAAAACTCTTTCATTTGGTACCAAATTTGTTTAATTTGGATAAGCGGTTTGTTTACTATCCGGAAAGACATTTATTTCGAACTTAAAAAATATCTGGCCAAGTTTAACTGTTGGGAAAAAAGAACTGCTATTTACGGTCCCTGAATGCAATGATCGAATTTAAACCAAATTAGTATGGGACCACCTGTGAGGTAACACCTTTTCTGTAAAAAATAATTATAGAAATCGGTTAACATGGCCCAAGTTATGCGATAATATACATAAAAAAAAAAATATTCTGACGAATTGATAACCTTCTCCTTTTTGTGAAGTCGGTTAAGAATACAAATTTTGCACACCTGATTTGGTTTCTCTGGCGATAAGGCAAATTCATTTCGAAATAAAAATATTTTTAAAGAGTATTAAACTTTTGCCATCCATCTGGCGTAATGAAAAGCTCCTGGTGCGCGAAAAGAGCTGGTACAGGTAACGTTGAGCACAACCTTTAAGTTTGTTCAAATTGCAAATAACCTCTATGCACCCCTTAAGACCCATTAAGACCAAACGAGGTCTTAAGCAAAGCGATTCCTCTCCTGCAACTTTTTCAAACTGATGCTGCTATAAATGCTGCTAACCTGAATAAAAGCTACTAATTTGAATCGTAGCGGCGCCATATAAGTAGTATAGCAAGAGAACGATGCTGCCGGCGAATGCAAATGATATCGACATCATCGACCTGAAACTAAGGGACGTCACCGCAGCATTTTCCATTAGCCTTTGACGAGCATAAAATGCTCTCGTGGCTTTACTGGTAACCGCTGTGAGATGCGAGTTCCAGTTGAGTCTCTTATCTAGTATTAGGCCTAGAGTGAGATCTCTCTGTGAGGCCTCTTGTGAGATCTCAATCTCAGTCCGGCACAATTTGGGTTTGGTCAAGTTGACCTTCCTTCTTTTGGCAAATAGGACGATGACGAACATCATTGGGTTAATTAAAAGGCCCTTTTCAGCACACTATCCCACAGTTACGTTTACAGCAGACTGCAACCTGGAGATTATGATCTCCTCACCCCAGCCTACCACGTACACGACAAGGCCATCAGCATACCCATATGCATTAAAGCCATTCCCTTTAAGTCTTTCTAGAAGCTCGCCCTCAACCAGTTACCACAATAGGGGAGAAAGGACACCCTTGAGGGCAGCCACGCGTGACCGTTACCGTTTGTCTACTACCTTCTAGTTCGACTATAATGGTTCTAGACTTCAGCATACTTATGACCCAGTCGGTTATGAGTTTAGGAATGTCCTTACCTTACCTTGTCATACCCAAGGATATTGCTTCGGATGACGTATTGTCAAAAGCACCCGATATGTCGAGAAATGCACACAGGGCAATTTGTTTATACTCCTTTGCCTTCTCAATAACTTGGGTTAGGCCATGTATTGCAGTAATGGTAGATTTCCCTGTTTGATAGGCATGTTGACTTTCACAAAGTGGTTAAACTTTGAGACAAGTAGGTGTCCCTGACAGTGTTGCCACAAAAATATTACCAAATTCCCCAAAAACAAATGAAAAATCCTCAAAATCCGAACAAATTACTCAAAATTTCTTATTTGCTATTTACAGGTACTTAACATAACAGTTGATTACATTCTTTAACTCAATTGGTACATTTGTTCTTGCGGTTCAAACAAATTATCGTCGTTATTTTCTATGCCTTGGTTTGTATATAATATTGCTGCAACTATATCTATGCAAGTTAGTCCTACACATTTATAAACTACTAAATATACGTTCTACTGAAGCATTAGTAATGCAGATATAATTTTTTTTAATTGGGAAACTTATATGAACCTGAAGAATCTTTTAATTCAAAAACTTTTTTCCTATAATTTTCTAGATCTAATGAAGAATGAATATGAATATCCTTATGATCAAACAATTCGTTATCAGGATTTTGCAAGTTAAAAATAAGTTGAAAATATAACGAAGGAATGAAAAAATTATCGATAACATTTTGAATATTTAGCAACAAATGCAGATGTGCTTAAGAGGGAAAAACACCACACACGCGGCTTGACAAACAAAGCGAAATACCCCTTTGCTTAAAGTTATTTATGTTATGTATGGGGGCTTTTGCAGGTTTGCCAAGCCATTTGAGGGAAATGTGAACAAAAATCAAAATTTTTTGATTTTCTGGCCGCCATGTTGACGTTTGATCAAACCGCTTACGTTGTGTATGATAAAATCGCCTCATGCGCCTCGGAATTTTTACCGAATGAGGGCGCAAGAGAGAAAAATCGAAGAAAACCAAACCCTTTTACATTGTTAACCGGAAAAAAACTAAAATTCTTTGCTTAAACGAGTCATGTGTGCATGGTGTGGTAAAAAGTAGGTTTGAAGAATGTTTGACAAGCCGCTTGTGTGGTGTATTTCGCTCTTTATAAAACTTCGGAAAATTTGATGTTCCAAAATTTGCAGAGCGATTTAAAAACTCTCTTATGTAAAACGTGGTTGCATTTGTTATCTGCAAATGGTTGACACTAATACTGTAATCGACGTTACCAACACCGTGTTATATGTCGATAACGATGTTAACCGTTGATTAGTGTCAACCAGGCTTTGAGCAACCGGCCCTAAGCCTTTCTGATTTACAATGGGTAAAAGCTCAATTGGTCTAGACTTTATTTCAGTAACTTAACTTAACTTAATATTTTGGCCAACCTGTTATATGACAAACTGTGTTGGCGGTTAGTTAAAACTTAACTTACCGTAAGTAACTTAAGAACCTGTAGATCTAAGATTCTTAAGTTACGGCCGTACGGAAATTGGGAGCGGTGAAAGAATCAGGCTTGCCAGACTCTCGTTTTTGTATTTCTTAAAAATAAATGAGCACAGTAATCATTGATGATTTCTTATGGTAAGTTAAATTAAGTTAAGTCTAGACTAACTGAGCTTTAAAGGTGTAACGTAGCTTCCCTACGATACACTATTACGCATTACATTGCTACCCCTAGAATGATAGAATACAAGATTGCGCCAATCGACCTGAGAGTAACTGGCCGTGACGTCAACAAATACCCGAATGAGAGAGCAAGACGAGCTCCACAAGAAAAATAGGAAGCATAGAATAAAAGGCAGTATTGCCAAGTTTTGAATATGAAAAAGCACCAAATTTTTATTGGTGTATTTTATGGACTTTATATGCATACATAATTTTATTGTAAGGATGCCGATTCAAATTAATAAAAATAAATGTTTCTTGCACGACGGTCGATTTCTTCTGGTATGATTGAAGGTGCTGCCACATATTTTGTTGTCGCTTATAATTGTCACTGTGCCATGATTTTGTTTAAATTTTTGTAAAGCTGCTTACAACACATACGATTGCTATAAATTTTGCTTCCATTTTCTTAAGATTTTTTAATTTGGTGTCTTCAAACTAAAAACAAAAGCACCAAAAACGCACCAAGTAGCAAACTCAAAAATTTTCGCGTTCTACATACTCACTACATTTGGAGCGAAAAGCATAAAGTTGGCAACAGTGAATGTAAGCAAAAGTATTTTATGACGTCAGCGATTAGGGGGATGCTGTTAAATCGACGAACAGAGGGTTAACGGTCCGCGAATGGTGGGACCTTTATTTTCTGGATCGTGATGCCTACCGACATACACAACAAAACCCTCATACATACCCATATACAGCCACTAACATACATATCTACAATACGTACATCCAACAACTTAGGCTTTCTGCACATTGGTCGTCCAATCATAGTTGCTTCATCGTCACGATCATGATGCAACGATTACATGACTACTACACTTTCGCACACTCGGTCGTGATATTTCAATTCATTTAGCGTCTAAAAATTCCCTTGGAGCAGGTATTTTATGTTTTTCTCGTTGATATTTTCGCCAAATTTTTACAAACACTTGCAATTTTAAAAATATAGACTGTGCTGCAACAATTCTAGACATCATTTTTCAGTAATATCTCTTCTTTTCTTATCCTGAGTTTCGGATCGATATCGCACTTGTTGACGTAAAAATATTTCATGTCATACGTCAACAAAACTGATACCGATTCGAAAATTGTCGCTAACTGGTTACAGAATCTGCCCCCAGGCCTACAAACATGATAACGTTCGATTCAGCTGGAACAAAAATGCTTCAAACAAGTAAGAGTTTCTCTACATTATGGTCTCGAACCGACATATATAAATCTTTCATTTGAATCAGTATTAAAAACTCTATTGGCTCCTACATTCGGCTTTTGATAGGCGAGTCTCCCCTGAACCGTTTTTTCCATATTTTTGGCCTATATGCGCTTTAATTCGAAACCTAAATATTTCGGTACCGAGAATCGAGAGTATTGGATACTTTTAAAATCGGTACCGAATATCGATCAATACTTTAAAGTATTGACTCAGCCCAACATCAAAAAATAAACAACAAAAAAGTTTTTTTCGGAAAAAAGTGTGTAGACGACAAATCGCTTATTTTTCAGGTGAAACCAGATGCGCTTGTGCAGTAATTTGATATGCATGTATATATATATATATATATATATATATATATATATATATGTATATATATATATGAATATATATATACATATTACTATTATCCCAAAAATACTTATATATACATATATTGTTTTTGTAGAATATGAGATGAATCAAAGAAGATACTATGACGAAGCTAACAGACGTTTGGAGGCGAATATTCAAAGCTTGCTCAACCAGACTGGCTTATCTGAAGTTAAACGAACTGATCTCAGTGATGTATTAGCTTTGCTATATAAAGCTAATGCCTCCACGGATTCTCGTATCAAGAAGTTTGCCTATGACACCGCATTTCAAGCTATTATCGAAGCTTTAAATTAACAAATATTTTATACTTATATATGTACATCTATGTACTTATTACAAAAATCTAACAATTACACCTAAAAATTTTAAAGTTTTTATTAAAAACTTGTAGGTATTAAGTTTTATAGTATAATAAATTTTAGTAGGATAAAGTGTAAATTTCAAGGCGCTAGGAAATCACATTGATTTTTAATAATTTTTTTGGCTAACGGTTTTGTGGATTTTCTTCCATTTAAAGCAAAGGTTCCCAAACTTTTTTTCCGTATACCCCTTTCAACAACTCACTGGTTACGGTGTAACCCCTGCTGATACATTTCTAAGTATTCTCAAAGCTCGTAAAGAAATGAATGTGAAGATTAGATCTAACTATGTAAATTGCCATCGCGCCATTGCTAAACTCGGAGTGGCCAAAGAAAAACTAAAATATATTCTTTCTAATATTTGTTATTTCTATTTGTTTAAATTATGCGGTTACACACTTCCAGGTTTTGAAAAATAGAACTCGCAAATCCATCAAAATACTCTCTTGCTCTGAGGAGTTATATTTTTTAAGAGCACTTCGAGCCCTAGCGTTATTTACATTATCTTCACCATAAACTCATCAAATGTTCGGCTCACTCATGACTTTGTACGTGGAGTATTTGTAAAATAGTTTATTTGTGTTGTGTTTTTTTTTATTATAGCTCCGAGTTTTAAAGCAAGGCGAAAAATATTTATCACTCACATTTTTAAAATAGAAAACTTAAAACAACAAAACGGCCAAACTTTTACTTCAGAAACTGACAGTAGAAAAAAGAACGAGTCTAGAAAAATTTATGACAAACAACCAAACTAGCAAGAAGCACAAAAAGTGTTCCACCGTCTCATCCTCTTCAAGGCAGGATGGGCAAATGGACTTGTCATTTACGCCTATCACAGTCTGGTGTTTGTGCCACGTGAAGTGACCAGTGCGCAGTCCAACAAGTTGTCTGCGGTGTCGTCTGCTCAGTGAGAGCAAAAAACTAGATAGACCTTCTGAGATCGAAGGCAACATGAGTTTACCCACCTGCATCCCCTCGATGCCTTCCAGTCATTTCTGAGCGAAGTATTCACCGAGTTTCTGATGGTTGCTTTGATGGCCGAAAGTGGGTGTGCTAAAACTGGTTGCGGGCCGAAGAGTGCCTGGTCTAATGGTCAGATGTCTCATTACCAGGTACTCCTGAGTGATCTGGTACCCAGAGTAAAGCAAGCTCGTTATGTTTACCACCACAATTTAGTCGAGACTTGCATTGCTGAATTAGTTTGGAAGTAGTGAGAGGGCTGGCCAATGCCTTAAGTGCAGTTTGGTTGTCACTGCATACACGTAAACTCCTTCCCATCCACCTATGTTCCACCGCGTAGTCTATGGCTTTGAGGATTGTAATTAGGGATGCAAACGATGCATCGATGTTTCTGAAACATCGATAACATCGGCCAAAAAACCGATGTTTACCATCGATATTTGCAAATTACTCAACATCGTAAAACTGGCGATATATCGATGTCAATTTTAACGATGTTTTAAACATCGACTTTAGTTTCGGTTCAAAATTGCCATTGCGTTCACCCCTTGTATGTTATATTCTTTGGGTAAGCGTATTACGGGTGATGGCAGCCCTGCACTTAATAAAAGCAATCGGCCATTATAGTTTCTTTTTTTCTTCTGATGATGCTGCTGAGCATGGACTTGTAAAAAATGTGAGAAATCTTATAATTATAACCAAATAATTTACGTTATGCATTAAATATACAGGTACGGAGATTCTACGTTTGTTGCTGAATAGAGGACTAACATATAAAAGATAATTGGAAAAAGGATTAGAGACAAACACGTGGATATTGTTGGCGTAAATTAAAACAGAAGTGGTAAATTAAAACAGAAGTGGCGTTTAAAGTTTACAAAATGCAGAAGTATATGTCGTTACCTTAATACAGAAAGGCCCTATCTCACATCGTCGCTGAAGTACAAAAGCCCGTAATTAACTAAAAATCCAAAAATCACTTTTTGATTGATTATGATGCGTTGCATCGAATTATAAGTACGTTACAACTTTTTTGCATTTCAGCGACAATTTGAGATAGGGCCTTTATATATTAATGTACCGATATGTGTTTTTATATATACACTTCTGCTCATATATCGCACACCGTCTTCAAAAGGGGCACAACTCAAAATTACACGTTCGTCAGAAAATGCGTAAAACTATTTCTTAGCACATGATAATCATATGGGCAAGGGAGACTTTACCTTAGGTTTTTTTTTACCAAATTATAACAAAAATTTGCTCCAGTTTTTGCTGAAAGGTAAATAAAAGCTCTGTGTACATTTTTAGCGCATAATTTCAAAAATGCCAAATTTTGAGTTGTGCCTCTTTTGAAGACGGTGTGCGATATATAATTAAGATATCTATATGGTGAAGTATAATTTTGCCAATAGAACTGTTTTTTGGGACCTACTATCAAAGGCAATGGATATAGTGTATGGGGTGGACCTCGAGTTTAAACAATTATAGGCTTTGTAACCCAATAGTTCGTTTTTAATCAAATAATTCAGAAATTTCAAAATATTATTTTGTGTTTTTTGCTCATATAATTACATAATTGAAAGAATTTTCTTTGTAAGCAAAGATATTTATTTCTAAATCAATTATGTTTTACCTCAAGTTAGTACTATCTAATTAGGAATACATATCGTGTTGTGTACATATGTACATATTTTCTGGCTACAAAGAAGATTCTTCTAAGTAACTTAATTATATGACCACAAAACCACAAAGTAATGTTTTTAAAATTCTGAATATTATTAAAAACGAACTACTGGGTTACAAAGCTTATAATTGTTTAAGCTCGAGGTCCACCCCATACACTATATCCATTGTCTTTGAAAGTAGGTCCCACAAAATAATTCTTTTGCCAAAATTATACTTCACCATGTAGGTCTCTTAATTATAGGAACACATGTGAACTAATGTCTATAAACTGTAAGCTGTCATACTCCAAATTACATACCAGTTTTGAACATCAAACAAGAAAAGTGCTTGCATTATAAACACATTTTTAAACTTGTTCTCTCAAAAAATATACTTGTTTACCGCACATTAATAAATATTTTAACTGTAACTATTTTCCAACAGTTTTGCTGAATTCAAAATGTCAAGCAAAAGTCAAGTTTGGCGCTTTTTTAAAAAAAAATGTAGCAACACTGCAAAGTGTACATTATGTAACAAAATTTTGAAAACGTCTGGCAATACGTCAAACCTGCGTTGTCATCTAAACAAAATCCATGGACAACAATTAGAAAGTGGGTTGCAAGAAAATACTGAGTCCGTCGCAATCCAAAAAAAGATGCCGGAATTTATCGACATAAATCCTGATGTTCAGGAATCAAGAGCCACTGGTTCGTCTATTTGTTCGAGTCAAGGAAGTGTTCCTTCCATATCTAAAGACGTAAGAGAACTAGAATTGCTCCAACCGGCTGTAGACACCTTGTTTGAAAAAATTAATAGCGTAAGCTCCAAAGATGGAGTGCGGTTTCAAAAAATAACCGAAGCAATAGTCAACTTCATAGTAAATGACAACAAACCCTTTTCAGTTGTAGAGGGAAAAGGTTTCTTACAATTGTTGAAGACTGTAGTTCCACTATACAAGGTCCCGTGTAGGGAGACATTCAAGATACGAATAGATGAAAAATATCTGGCAATGTCGACCATTTTTAAGCAGTCTCTTAAGACAGTGCAATACTATTCGTTGACTTACGATATATGGACCGAAATGATGCAGACCACATCATTTGCTGGTATAACTATTCATTTTCTAAACAAAACAAAACTTGTTAGTGGAACAATTGGTGTTTTTGAGCTAACTCAAAGTCATACAGCGGACTATCTAAAAAAAAAGTTTACAGAAATATTCGATGAATGGGGCATATGTGCAGAGAAAGTAGTGGCAGTGGTGTCAGATAACGACAGTACCCAAGAATGATAGAATACAAGATTGCGCCGATCAGAGAGGATTTTTGAAAATAACTTTTGTGTGACGTCACACTGGTGCAATTGCAAGAGAGAAATGCCAAAACGTGAGCAAGAATGGAAGAAGAAGAAAAAATGTTGCAAGGAAAACGTAAACAAGTTGCACAAGTGTGACGCCATGCAAACAACGATTCTGTCAAATTCGTTAAGAGAGGAATAGCGGTCCGAGATCGGCGCAACCTTTGTATTCTCTCAATCGTGGACAGTACCATGCTAAAATTAAGTCGAGAATTATTTGGAGAGAGAAAGATTATAACATGCTTTGCACACACTGTTAATTTGGTAGTTACCCAAGCTATAGAAAAATCACCCGATGTTTCAACAATAATTTCGCATGTAAGAGAAATCGTGAAATACATTAAAAGGTCCGTTAACGCTAGTGACGAGCTAAGAAAAAAACAAAAAAACGCTGGTGTGTCAGATGGCCAAATAAAAAAACTTATTCTAGACGTCAAAACGCGTTGGAACTCCTGTTTTTATATGCTGCAGAGGTTCGTGGAACTGGCTGGTACTATCAACGAAATTTTACTCTCACGCTCTGATACGCCCCCAATGATTTCAGGAAATGAATTAGATATAATTAAAGAAGTTATTGAACTTCTAAAGCCATTCGAAACTATAACGAAAGAGTTGTGCGCCGAAAATTACGTTACAGTCAGCAAAGTAATTCCGCTCATTAGTTGCGTTCGTGATGTGCTCCACACAAAAACACCAAGAAACAACGTTACTGTTAAACTAAAATATGAGTTTGAGCAACAAATTGCTAAGAGATTTAATAGACTGGAACACCATTCGATTTTAGCGTTAGCTACCGTTTTGGATCCGAGGTTTAAGACACTACACTTACAAGATGCTTTGGCCAAAAGTAAAGCCATTAACGCTTTAAACTCTTTAATGGAAAATGCTGCTGTTGTAAGACCTAGAAGCACTTCTCCTGAACGCAGTGACTCGGATTGCCATGCAGGAAAAGAATTCGATATATGGGAATATCATAATCGTTTAGCGCTTGACAGTATAAAAAAGAGGCAACAGTCTGCATTGCCATTTGATAGATATATTTCTTCTGAAGTACAGATGTACTTGGCTTCGCCTGTTAGCTCCATACATGTAAAACAAAATGGAGTGGAGGTTTGGGAAGACCTCAGAGGTGTATTTCCCACGTTACACAAGCTTGCAGCTAAATATTTACCAATTGTTGCTACATCTGTACCATCTGAAAGGCTATTTTCAAAAGCTGGAGCAACTATAACTCAAGCGCGTAATCGTCTCAGTTGAAAAAGATTGTCAAAACTGTTGTTTTTAAACACAATTGACTCGGTTTTTAATAATTGACTTCTTTGGTATATTTGTAATTTGGGTGATTCAAAAGGTGTCATAACTAACTATATTGTCATAATGTCATAAATTTTATAAACGTTAAACATACTTGTTTCTGAGTGATTGATAGCAACCACAAGATAGTTTAAAACATTTTAAAATGTCGACAATATGACTGTTATGATACCTTGTGAATCGGCAAAATATTTGATTTTTATAAGTGATCGCTATCGCTGTTTACTTTTTGCCAACCAACATTAATTTCATTGTATGCTTACCAGGAACTTTAAAACGAAATGTTTAAATAAATGTAAAATATGTTTAAGCTATTGATATGAGTCAGTATAACTGGCATGTACGTACATACATTATTTAATGTACATATACTTGAATATATATATGTATATCTGCATACACGTACATACTTATATGTAATCAAAGAAGACTAAGTCTACATAAGTATAATAAAATCACACAAATACGTATTTATGTTACATTACTTGTATTTTATTTATTAATTTGATAACAAGAATGTAGTTACAATATTTCAATACGACTTAAGGTGAGTGTAAGTATTATCTGCGCGTATACAGCAAATCTATTATGACATTGGAAGGAAATCTAATTAAAATCAAAAAACCACCCATTGAAATCTTAACAGAGCAGTTTAGATGGACACTAGGTTTTTCTTGAAATTTTAACAAGCATTAAGTCAGTTCCAGGTATTTCAGGATTTGCAGGTTTTACAGGTAAAGCGGTTTTCGCCATTAATAAACCTTATGGAAGGTGGCGTACGTTAACAGCTTCCTGTAAAAACCTGCAAATCATGAAGTACCTGTAACATACTTATTAAAAAAGAGAAACATCGGAAAATATCGATGTATCGATAGTTTTAGGGCGATTTTTTTCGGCATCGATGTTAGTGTTTACGATACATCGAAATATCGATGTATCGATGTTGGCTCTGAAAATTTGCATCCCTAATTGTAATTACCCCAGCCTGGAATATCGAAGCATATTCCCCAACAGAAAAGGGAAGCTTATCCCCATTAACTTCGAAAAAGACCCCAGATCATGACCCAGAGTGAGTTTTGGAGCCATCAGTGAAGATTCGACAATGTGTGAGTCCGATCTCATTGATGGAAGTACACCAGCATTTAGTCTCAGGGAACTCTACATTATATAATCTCCTCAACGAAGGTAATACTATCCTGTAGCATTGAAAATACACAAGTGCTTAAATCTCTGCCGCCAGCAATTTCCGCCGCGCCCTACTCAGTGTTATACCAACATACGGTTCTTTTTAGTTTGCAGGTGGCCTTTAAAGGTTTCCCACGTATGAAAACACAGAGTAACGGTAAGTGTAGCAGTGCGTCAAGAGTAGTGATGGGTTTACCCAACGCTGGGTATTTACCAATTAATACCCATTTTCGTACCCGGGTATTTACCTAATTTCGGGTAGATATTCATTTGTGTAGCCTGGATCTAAAAACTCTACAATTTTTATGAAAGTTATGTACAAATAAGTGCGCGCTTACACTCCGCAGGGCCTGGGTTCAATTCCTGGTCAAAGCAACATCGCAAAAATATAGAAAGGGGGTTTTTTCTTAACAGCGGTCGCCCCTCGGCAGGCAATAGCCAATCTCCGAGTGTATTTCTGCCATGAAAAACAGCTTCTCATAAAAATACAATCGCCGTTCGGAGTCGACGTAAAACTGTAGGTCCCTCCCCTTTGTGTGACAACATCAAGGGCGCACGTCACAATTCGGAGAAGAAGCTCGGCCAAGCACTAACATATGTGTTAGCCCCAATCTATTATTATTGTTATATATAAATAAGTAGACCAGGCATTATATATGTCCAAAATAGTGAGTATATATGAAAAATATAGCCAGAAGTATTTTCGAAGTGACGGAGCATTCTTCGTATCAAAAATTTTTTAAAACTTAAATATCAGAAATAGAAAGCAGTGGAAGTGGCAAAGAAGTTTCATGCTCACATTGCGAAAAGTGGTACAAATTTTCGAACATAAACAAAATGGCAAAACATTTAACAACCTGTGTTAAGTGTCCCTTATTAATAAAGCAGCGAATTCAAGACATGCTTGCAACCGATTTGGTAGCGCCCAAAATACGGACAGCAAAAGATTATCCAATACCATCTGATTTCATTAGGCACCTTCCTTCCAACCCGGCACAATACAAATTAGCTAAAGCCATTTTTGTAACCGGCGCTCCCTTGGCTATGGTGGAACATCCATTGTGGACAGATCTTTTTAAGGACCTCAATCCATTTTTCAAGGCTCCGATCAGAAAAGCTAATTCCTCCACATATTTGGATAAAATCTATAAGGAGATGAGTACGGACATTAATCAACAATTAAAGGTAGACAACTTTTTGCATATTCAGTGTGATGGATGGAGTAAAATACGCAATGAGGTGCTGTAAATTTCCTCATATCAAAGCCTGAAATTGTTTTTGTGAAAAGTCTGCCAACACAGGCAAATCGACATACAGCTATCACAGGAAACTATTAAAATCATGGAGGAATACGGCGAGCAAAAGTTTTTCGTGATAATTGGTGACAATGCTGCAAATGTGCAAAAGGCGTTCAAAATAGTTAAAGAAGCACATCCAAATGGGGCGCCTGTGGGTTGTGTTGCACATAGCCATCATTTAATTTGCCAGGAGTTTTTAAAGCTCGATACCTTGCAAAAGAGTTCAGTTGTAAAAATATTCAAAAAAATAAAAAATGGTCAAGTCCTTACAGCAACTTTAGCTAAAATTGTGGAAGAAAAAGGAATCGGTGAACAATTAAAACTGTCAGCCAAAACAAGTTGGTTAAGCTTCTTCTATTCAGTGAAAAGTATAATAAAAACTAAAGCATCCCTTCAGGGTTTAGCAGTTCATGAAAACGTTAATATACAAGCCAATATAAAATCAGAGCTACTTAGCGAAGTGTTCTGGGAGTAACTGCATTTAAGCTCAAACATTTTTGGCTGCATTGCACAATGGATTTGTAACCTCGAGTCAAATGAATACAATATACACGCGTTTAAAGATATCAAAAGTAACCTTGAACTGAAATTATCGACAACTCGATATTGAATGATGCCGAAAAACTGAGCTTACAACAATATTCAATGCACCATTCAAAAAAACTATAAAGCCGATACATTTAGCTGCAAATTTGTTAGACCCTAAGGACAAGGAAGTGACCTCGATGAGTCTGAAGAGTTAGATGGATTGGAATTTGTTTAAGCGATTTCGCAGACACTGAACATAAAAGTAATGCCAGATTTTACAAAGCCAAAGATGAAGCTCTTTGTCTGAGATATCTCCAGTTACGAGGTGGAAAGGAATTTGTGGTAGCACGCAATTAAGTAAATTAGCTGTCAGAATTCTGACAGCTCCATGCACTTCGGCTGATACGGAACGCTCATTTAGCACACACAGCTTCATTCACTCAAGAGAAAGAGCAGCAAAAATAACATATCGCACACCGTCTTCAAAAGTCTCAACTCGTACGTTTGTCAGAAAATACGAAAAACTATTTCTTAGCACATGATAATCATATGGGCAAGGGCGACTTTACCGTAGGTTTTTTTTTTTTTAACAAATTATAAAAAAAATTTGCTCCAGATTTTGCTGAAAGGTAAATAAAAGCTCTGCGTACATTTTTAGCGCATAATATCAAAAATGCCAAATTTTGAGTTGTGACTCTTTGAAGACGGTGTGCGATATATTTCATGCAACTGGAATGTGCCTTACAAAAATAGTTTACCGCCTTCGGCAGAAAGCACGCAGTCAACTCAGTGCGAAAATGACCTTTGTATTTCACTAGAAGGTGCTGAAAATGGCATCCCTTCCACTTCAACAGGAATCGTACACTCTACTAGTTATACGACTTTTTCGGTTAATAATAGCGAGAGTGATTATGACTAAATACACGTTTATCTCATTTGTAATTAAAAACCAAGTTCGTTATAAAAAAATATGTTATTTTCTTTCTATCTGAAAGAAATGTCTTTTAGTTTGCTTTAAATTTCGTTACTTATGGTTTATACCCACAATTTGGGTAAATACCAAAGTACTTGGGTAAATATCTGTGTATTTACCGGTAAATACCAAATTTACCAATTAGGTATTTGCCCTTGTCCCATAACTAATCAAGCGCACTATACATCACTCAAAAAAAATAAAGTTAAATAAAGAGGCTATCAAGCAACCATTTAGGTTCTTTACTATCGAAACCAGATAAGTTTTCGTGGACCCCCACTTGCAGCTCATGGACCCCCATATTTTTTCACGCCACCGTAGACCCCCGTCAAGTCTCCCGTGGACCTCTGGGGGTCCAGCTGGACCACTTTGGGAATCACTGATATAAAGTATGCTCGACAATTACTTTTATATTGAATAAAAGGCCTAAAACCGTCAGCAAAAAAAAACAAAATAAAAATCAATGCGATTTTCTAGCGTCTTGAAATTTACACTTTAACCGACTAAAATTTAATGGGCTATAATTTTTTATACAAATTTTTAATAAATAAATAAATTAATTAATTAATTTTTTTTGGTGTAATTGATAAATTTTTATAAGTTCTATAAGAGGTTTGACATTTGGATTTATGTGGTGCTGGTTATGTGATGCGCCAGAGTTTTACAAAAAAAAATGTAATCATTAAATAAATAAAAAAAGCCAAAACTTTTCAAAATGTAACTTAACGTAATCAGCTGACCACAAGGGTATGTTAATAAATTTATCGCAAAAGCGTCTTCAGCAATTGTTATAATTTCGATTCACTACAAAACTTTCATAACAGCCACATACCCGAATGCATAAACAAAATAACTAAGGCACTCTTCACACGGGTCGTATAGCTTTAGACGCGTATTCGATTTTCATGCAGCGGCGATTCCTTTACGCCTTAAGATCTGCGCAGGAAGCGAATTCCAAGCGTCAAAGTAAAAGGTGCAAAAATGTCTAGTGATGAAAAAATATATGTTTTTTAACTAATTCGACGAATATTATTGTTTCATCTATCAATTTCATAAAATGCATGCTGGAACACGGAAAATTGTAAAAAACTTCTTTCTCGCGAACTAGTGAATTTAATTTCTATTTCCGTACTAGAGATAGTGAAATAACACAAACGGCAATAAAGCAAAATTTGCTTTATTTCACATTTAAATGGGAAGTAATACCAAAATCCGAGTTTTACTTTATTTCCAACAATGGTTGCCAAATAAAAGAAGAAATTTCCTTATTCCCCATTGCTTATTTATACTATTTGTAACAAAAACAGTTTACTGACAGAAGGAAAACGAACTTTTTTATTCGAAAACTATAAATAAACAAAAAATGTGATATCCCCGCAAATATTTTCTGAGCGTTCAAAATATATGAGTCCGAAAGGAGTCCTAGGTGGGTAATAAATATGAGTTTCAAAAACAAAAAATTATTTACTCTTATTTATATGAATCTTTTAGGAGTCATTTATGATCCAAATTGTGAGCCAGCACTTTGTGCGAATATAAAAACAAAAAAGATTCGAAATGTATACGTAAACTTGTTTATGCAGAAATTGAAAATAATTAGGAACGTTGTGGGGGCTCTAACCGGGCGCTGTCTAATAGGTAAGCATGCAGAAAGACTCGGCGTCTTTTCCAAAGATGTTGCAGAAGCTGCAAGGACGACGAAGAGGAAACAGTCTTGCATCTCTTATGTAAATGCTCTGCATTGTGTAAAAACGGGCTACGTCATCTGGGTTCACCGTTGCTGGCCAACCTGAATTAGTAATTGGTTCCCGGTTAATTGATGAATTACACAAAAAAAAGTCAAAAACGCGATTGCTGTATATTAATTGACGAATGGATTTTAAAGACGACGCGATTTTTTACCAACTTCAAACTGGCACTTAGTTATACTACAATACCAACTTGTATGCAAATTTATTGGATTTTCCTAAGCTTTACACAAAGTTTAGAGATGTTTTTTGTTGTAGTATGAACATATTTTTATAAAAAATTCGCTAAAAAATTTCAGTAAAAAATATTCCATACGTTGTGAAAAATTCTCTCTGCCAATAATTTAGTGCACTGTGCATATGTACATCCACATAAACATATATAAATTTATAATTTGGTGTGATTTTTATTTACATTTTAATTTATCTGTTTAGACCATCAGTCTAAATATTCCCACAAAATAATGTCCAGCCCTAATATTCTGACACGTTAGGGATCCGCCCTAATGTAGGCATATGTAGACACAAATACATACATATACATATACGCGCTAACACTAATATTCCGGCCGTTAACTATTATATCCCGCCGGACAGTGAACTTTCGTTAAGTTTCCCCTTGAAGCGGTAGCTAACTGTCCGGCGGTCTAAAGTAAAATTCGGTAAATCCTTTACTTCACTTCTTTTTGGAAGATCGAAGCGGAAGCATCGCAGCTACCAGGCCTCTTCACCACAGGTAATCTCATTGTCACGAGAAGCAAATATTCTTAGTTGTAATAATTTGACGCCAATAAATATTAAAAAATACTAATACAATTGCGTTTTATATCTTTTCTTCTATCATCAATAAAACCACGGATGCGCTCATTCGAAATCCCTGCTGCGCAACTGGGTTTCTTCACGATTTCTGGTTTCTGGCTTTCGATAGAGATGGTGATTTTTCACGATTTCTAAATTTTTTTAATATTTCGAATACCGAAAAAATTAACTGAACTCTCAAGAAAAACGAAAAATTCATATAAAACGACGGACGAGAAATGGAAAATAAATTTTCTTCTACCAAAATTTCTTAAATCAGTTTGCAGCTCTCAAGAAAAAAATGCTCGTACATTCATTTCCTCATGAAAATTTACATCAAAAGCAAGGCGCTTTTTCGAGCAACAGAAATTATAATAAATATTTCTTATAATTTCCTTGAGAGCTGGATTCTTAGCTTTAAGATACAGTTTGCATTTAGGGTCATTAGCTTTAGGGGGGGTTTGAACCCCAAAACCCACCCCCTGTGTGCGCTAATGAGTGCATACATAAAAACGAACTAATTTCGGCGTAGGCGGCCTTCGGCCGCGCTTAGGTATTATAACCTTCACAAAGTAGATTTCTCCTTTCTGTGTTGCCGGAAAAGGGGGCGGAAGTAGTTTAGTGCAGAACTTCTTTTTGCGTAGGAGGCCTTCGGTCGCGCTTAGAGATTATAACATTACAAAGTAGGAGTCTCGTTTCTGTGTTGCCGGAAAGGGGAGCGGAAGTATTTTTGCGCAGTACTTCTTTCTGTGTAGGCGCGCTTAGAGATTATAACCCTTACCAAATATAATCCTCCTTTCTGTGTTGCTGGTAAAGGGGGCGGAAGTAGCTTTGTGCAGATCTTTTTCTACGTAGTTGGGCTTCGGCCGCGCTAGGGATTATAACCCTTACTTAGTAGAAGTAATTTATATTAGAAAAAAACCAACTTATCCGTATGCACACTTTCGTTTGAAACCCGAGATAATGCATACAACAAAAACCGAAATAAAGCATACATGTACAGTTTCGGTTTAAACCGAAATAATGTCTAAATGCACAATTTCCATATGCGCATTTTCGGTGCCCCGGATTGGCATCTAAAAGTTCTTTTTGCAAATAAACATATACACAGTTAATTGACTGAAAGATGAGTACATATTACATTTATTTATCACAAACCTTAAAGTCTTTACTTACGCCAATGCGATGATTACACAGTGTCGCAAAAAAATCATGAAATATACTCGAAACAAAACTTAGTATAGATAGGGTCGAGTGCAATATGAATTTTTTTATTAAATAACGTTATCTTTGTTCTTGAGACACTTATGTATTAAAATATTGACCATTTTTCGCCTTATTTTAACAATCAAATACATATATGTATGTACTACCTACCTATTTACCAAAAAAATGATTTTTCATAAAATTTTTGGAAATGGGCCACTGCCCACCTAAATAAAATACATACATGTAGGTTCCAAGCCCAATTTTCAAAAATTGTATGAAAAACATATCAATTAAGATAATTTTCGGAAACATTTATGACCATGCCAGATAAAGCAATAATTTATTTACGAAATATTGTTAACGCTGCCATGAACATCAAATACTACCCAAGGACATGTAAATTGCTGAAATAATAGCAATCGCAAAACCAAACAAAAACGCTACGCTGGCAATATCATATTGACCAATCAGCCTATTTCCGCATATATCAAAAATATTTGAAATGCTTCTTTTTGACCGCATAGAGCCTATTCTCACACGAATGAAATTAATATCAGGGATGCCAACTTCATTAAGGCTAATTACAAACAATTCCTAAAAAAAAAACTTCCCCTATTCTCAATGGTATTCCCTCAAAATAACTTTTACTATTTGAGGAACTTCATTCCCATTTTTATAAAAACAAGTAAGAAATTCTAAGTTCGGGCGGGGCCGAACATTAAATACCCGGCGCAAGTATTAAATGTATATTTTCAGTGGCGGATTTAAATATTTGCCGCCCCTAGGCAATTCATAACTTGCCGCCCTTTTTTCACGAAAAAAAAAATATATATATATATCAAATATGATTGTTATTGTCAGTGCTTTATTACAATATAGTTCGTTAATAATGAAATACATAACGGAATTAACAAATTCGACATCAGCATGGATAAGGTATTCAACAAAAACCCTCTTTCAAACACTTCTTTTTCACAGTTCTTTACGTCTTGATTTCATTGAATAATTGAGCTCACTTCATGCATGCTGCAAAGTTTTGTAGAGAAATATCAAACGAATTAGAGAGTTTGGTGATGTCCGCTTAACCTTGCTGAATGTTTGTTTACATTTCAGGTAGTTATAAGAAAAATACTTCTATGAAATCACGCAAGCATACCTTATTTCGTAACATTCATCGGGTACATGCATCTGTAAAACACGATGTATTCTGCACTGAAATGCTTTAGAGGTTTGGACAAGTAGAATCCAATTATCAGGACATTGAAGTAGCGCTATGCGAGTATACAAAATAAAATCACTCATCCGGAAGAATTTTTGACCTCGCGCAAGACAAACAGAAGACCATACACAGATACACTGCCTAATTTGACATACGACGGCTGACCTTCAGATTATTCACGTTATGATACACTTATGAAAAACTGGTGGGCTTGGAATCAAGAATTTTCTCGAAAATGCACGCTCGTTTTTCGGCAGTGTTGTCAAGTGTGGTAACCTTTTAGATGATTCTCGTTCTCGGGGCAGCGTGTCCGCTGTTTCTTTGTGTCACGCGCAGGCGCGCCGTCAGGTTTCTAAGCCGCGTGAATGAAAGTTAAATGGAAATTTCAACGACTGCTATACCAAGGAAAAATTCGCAGCGTAATTCTAATTTTGAATTGTATTGAATGAGATGAATCATTAATAATATTTTACAGACACAAACACAATTTCAAGTGCAGCTGAATCCAAATAAATTTTTTTCTTTTAATTTAGCTGTCTTAAATTTTGCCGCCCCTTAATTCTGCCGCCCTAGGCTTCAGCCTATGTTGCCTGTACGATAAATCCGCCACTGTATATTTTTCACTTTTCCGAAAGCTACCGCTACATGGCAAACCGGGGGTATCTATTTTGAGTAAATTAGCGTCCTTAAATTTCGAAATATTGAAATTTCAAGCATTTCTGAAATTTACGTTACGTTTTGCTTCTATGTGGCAAGCACAATAACCATACCGAGTTTGGTACAAATTGGTAGAACGGTTAACGTCAAGTGAAAATAGTAGATATGCACGGTTGCAATTTCTACACGGTTGCACGAGAGATTGTTATTGCAAGTTGTAATTTTATCTCAATAGGAATTTTCTAATAACAATTGTTAGTATATTGAATTAGCCCAAATTTAAAGCCATTCCCCGATTCCTGCGAGAAATTCCACCAAAATCGGGGACCCATTGACCCATGGACGCGGGCATTCCCCCAAGGCAGAGTATGAGGCCCCCCTTATATCTCCTATATAGAGCTGATTTAACGGTACCTACTTCGGATAACAGAATGATCGCAACGTTTGACACATGACACAGTCTTAATGGTCTCCCATAAAGGCACAGAAATAGCAAAATTAAATCTGCAAAATGAGCTTAATAAAACTCTAACTTAAAAACATTAACATCGAAATGAATAGTGATAAAACAATACAGGTAAACTATACCAACAGAAGGACAAGCATCGAACCAATAGGGATTGAGAATTCTGAAGCGAATATTGACACTAAAGCTAAATACCTAGGCATTACAATTGACTCAAAATTAAACTGGAAGGGCCTCATAATGAAAAAAGAAAATGAAGTCAAAAATAGATTTCGACAACAGTATGGCTGCTAGACCGCACTGCAAATTGTTACTGCAAAATAAAGTTCTGACGAACAGCTTCTAAATCTAATTTAAGTATGCTACAACGAGTACAGTCTAAAATACTTAGGACAATAACTAATGCACCATGGTATATACATACATAACGCAGATATTAACCGTGAGCTAGACATCGATTTTGACGAGGCAATACAAAAACCAAGCAAAAGACACATAAGCAGACTACTATATAAACATATAAAAAAGAGTTAAGCAGTTTGCAAAGCAAACTCGTTTAAGGAGCAAAACTCGTAACTCGATTAGTCGAGCAAATAAATAAAAAGTTTTTTAAAAATGTTAGGGTAAATAGCCAATGTCAATTTACATTTTAAGTAAATATTAAAGAATTCTTTAGCCGCTCTATGCAAAAGATCTTAGTATCCAGTATATATATACATATAAATTCAAAATTGACTAATTTTAACAATTTTTACACGATTCCAAAAAAAATATGGCGCATATGTGAATTCTCTTTTGTAGCAATGCATTGCAATGTGCTATCTTTGATTTGTTGAAAAATGAAAGCATATGTTAAATTATTGTCAACATCAAACTATAATGTATTTGTAATCGAGACACATTACATTATTATTTTATCCACAAACAAAAATGGGATATAAGATATTTGAACCCACTTTTTAATAGTGGGGAGCAAAATGTGAGAGTATATAAAAAAGCCACACATTCCTAACTTGGAACTTGATTGAACCTTGTAGGAAACCCCAGAACACACATATTCAAAATCAAAAAAAAAAATACCGTCATGAAGGGCAAGATATCCTATTGGTGTATTTTCTGCTTACCTGATAGATAGATGCGGGTTATAAGGCACACCTTGACGTAAGTTCATTCAATAGGAATGATAGTTATGTGAGTCAAATTAGATCTCAACCCACAAGATTTGTTTCAAGGAACACAAAATTTACCACACGAAAACTTTTGATCTACTTGGTAACATGTTCAAATGTATTGGCATAAAACACTGAATTCTCGAAATTTGTATCTACAAATGTTTGCAATTTTATCAGTATTTATTGAATGCATTCCTCATTCCTCGTTTAATAAGAGTGTAATGAGATAGACAGTGGAAGTCGGAAAATATGCATATGTCATAATTGCCTATAGAGGGAAAACTCCGATTGTCGTAAAACCTGCTTTGATTTTACCTCACGTTCTGGTCCTCGGAGGGCCGTTTTTTGCAATTAACTCACGATTTTGAGCAAAAAGTTGAAAGTTAAGAAAAAACTTAGTGAAACAAGTAAAATCACATGTTAAAATGAGTCAATACGGTAATTTCGTTACTTTTTCTCTTAAAAAGTGCTGGTATAAGAAGTTTTCAGACATGAAACCTTCTAAAATAAATATAGAACGAGACTTATACCCTTAAAATATATCGCGGTGGATTTGAAAAAAACCGCAGTGATGTAGTAGAACATTGAATTTGCCTAAAAAGGTCAGTACTATAGATCCACTGCAGTTGCAGTAAAGTCCGAACGCTGAACATCAACGAGAAAATTTTAATGATTCGTTTAACCGAAAATTCGTTATACATACTGGAAGACTACTGTAATTGTTTTTATTTGATAAGTGGATATCGACACTAAGTTTCTCTTCACCCGCTTGGATTGAATACTTGCTATACATACATACCTCGAAATCCATACTTTTTCTTTAGGTTATAGTGATACCGATAGTCACTACAGGTTCGAATAGATGATTATTTACGAGTACTTATTCTAATAAACAAAAACGATAAATGCAACATTGCGAAAAATCAAATGTAGCCGAATTCCAACTCCACTTGAGTTTTCAAACTTTTAATGGCACCTTGATAAATTTTGGTTGTGGCTAAAATTTATAACAAAGATCAGCTCCCACAGAGTTTCCTGCAGGGTCATGTCCCCCACTCACAATGGATGAGTCGCCAATTGCGCATGCACATGTGCTATATAAGGTATGGGTGCTTGTTTTTGTTGTGGTTGGAATGATTTGTTAAGTGCTATTAATGTAAATATCTGTATATTAACAAATGTGTCGCTAATAATATGTAAATAAATGTCGCTGTGCGCCGTTCACGTACATACATACATACATACTTGAATTTGGTTTACATATCAGTTAATTGAAAAATAGTAATTGATCGATTTGGCAACAAATGGCCAGATATCTGTTTATTCTTTATTTTGTGCAGCTTATGCCACATAAAACATATGTATAACTGATAATAGGTACTATTCGTAAGCTATTTCCCAACAAACATGTAGGTTAGCGAACTATTAGAAACCAATTCGAATTCTAATGTGTTTCTCTAAGGTACAACGTTAGAAAGACGATTAGGTAAACTGTCGAGAATTATAGCATTCTCTGCAAAAAGGGGAATTAGTTCACGATATCGAGAAAGAGGTTAGATATCTAATCGTATTCCATCGTTGAATTAAAATTAGTTTCTAATATCTAGTGTTTTTCTAATCATTCGAATTTTAACATAGTTCTCGGACCTTGGAAAAACATTACATTAGAATTCTAATGTAAAACAATATGTTTCTCTATAAGGTATGATATAAGGTAAAACATTATGTTTCTCTAACGTTATAGGCTGTGTGTGTTGGGTCGCTTATGTCGAAGTAAATTTTTACCTCGCACAGTGGTACAGCCCCATACATTTTTCGAGAAAAATTTAAGGAATCGGCGTAAAACTGAAATTTCCGTGTGTAACATTTATGGACATTAGACTGCATCCCCCCATACAAAAAAAGTCGGTACTTGTTGTTGTACTGGAATTATAAAAGCTATATTTTGAGACTTTCACCAAAATATTTCGGAAATGACAAAACAGTTTAAGCTTAACAAATTTACATAAAAATATTTTAAAATTTCAACGGAATCACAATAATAAGAGTTTTGATATTGTTTTTGAACTTTTTACAAAGAGTGGCTTAAGAAAGACTTGAATGACTCCTTTTTATTTCTTTGCAAATGAGCTAATTCAAAGTATGAAAGAGAAAGGTACGACAAGCGAGCCTCATTCCATGTTGATTTAAGATGTGTTGGTATTTGATTAAGAAACAATTGGGACGTGAATGAGATTTTTTTGAAAGAAATAAGATGGAAAAGTAAAAGCGGAAATACCTTTCCACTGCTACCTCAGAAGTCTTCACCGGTATAGTTTTGGCCTAGTTATTCAAGTTTTTCTCAAACAAATCTTTGAAAAAAATTCAAAAAACAGCATTAAAAGTCTTATTATTAAGATTCCGTTCAAAACTTTTTTCGAATATTTTTAAGTAGGTTTTTAAAAATTAAATCATTTTGTCATCTGAGTGGATTTTTTCCAAAAAACTCCTGTAAGAAACTATTTTTATTCATAAAAAACTCAATTTTTGGTGGTATTTTCCAATCGGTCGAGCTAACGTAAATCCTAATATTTTTCCGAAATATTTTGGTGGAAGTCTTAAAACTTTTTATGGTGATGCAGTTTAATGGACATAAGTCTAGAAAAAAACGAAAAATTAGCCTCAGCGATTTATTTTAAAGCATACCTCCCATATAAACCTAACCTCAAAAACGTCTTAAAATGCAATAAAAGGTGCACCGATAAATATACGTCCGTATGTTTGTAATAACGTTGTATATGAACTACAAAAAAAAAAAAAATGGGCGTAATCAATCGATTTATTTTAATGCATACCTCTCATACAAACCTAACCTCAAATTTGCCTTGAAATGGATTAAGAAGCACACCGAAGAATATATGACTCCAAAATTTCGTCCATATATTTTTAATAACGTTAAGAACCCTCAAAAATTGGGTGTAACCGGTTTATTTCAAAGCCTACCACCCATGCAAACCTAACATCAACAAGTAAGAAAGTCTAAGTGCGGGCGGAGCCGAGCATTGAATACCCGGCTCACGTATTAAATATATGTTTTTCACCTTACCGAAAGCTACCGCAATTTTGAGTAAATTAGAGTCCTTAGATTTCGAAATTTTGAAGTTTTAAGCAGTTTTGAAATTTACCGTTATATGAGAAGCGGCCTCAATCTTAGTCCGATTTGAATAATTTTCAACTTTTTGCTTTTATGTGGCAACCACAATAACCATACCGAGTTTGGTACAAATTGGTTGAACGGTTACCAAGATACATATATGTGATCATAAGTGGGCGGTGCCACGCCCATTTTCCAAAATTTTATCACTAACGCATTTATTGGTTAAGAATTGTTGCAAGCATCAATTTTGAATAAATTAGTTTTAATATTTACTGATTTATCGAAGATTTTGTATTTCTCTAAATTACCGTTATATGAGATATGGGCGTGGTTATTGTCCGATTTTAAAAATTTTCGGCCATTTGGTATGTTGTGCGAAGGCCAACAACTGTGCCAAGCTTGGAAGAAATTGGTGCAGCGGTTACCAAGATATACACATGTCGTCTAAATCTTATTGTAAATATCAATTTTGAGTGAATAATCTACTGTGGTTACTAAAATATCGCAGTTTTCGTATTTCTGAAAATTACCGTTATATGGGAAGTGGGCGTGGTTACTGTCCGATTTCGCCCATTTTCATTACCAAGCTATCTTGGATAAATGGAAATCTACATACCCAATTTCGTTGAGATATCTTAATTTTTGCTCAAGTTATCGTGTACACGGACGGACGGACAGACAGACAGACGGACAGGCGGACGGGCAGACAGTCATGGCTTCATCGATTTCTCTTTTCATTCTGATCATTTATGTATACATTTGTCTATATCTATCTCGATTCGTTTTGCCTGTTACAAACAACCGTTATGTGAACAAAATTAATATACCCTTGTGCACAAGTGCGCTCGGGTATAAAAAAGCCTTTAAAAGGCCGTAAGAAGCGGACCGATGAACATACCATTCCGAACTTTTGCCCATATGTTACTGTTTAATAAAATTATAACTGTACATCCAAAAAACTGGAAAAATAGGTTTATTTCAACACATACCTCCTATGCAACTTAACCCCAAAAACGCTTGAAAAATACAATAAATGCCATCATTGAAGGTTACATTAGTGGTGACATACCACAACGCCATAGCCATAACCACACCACATTAACTATCATCGATTATAGGTACCATAACCATAAAGAGCTGATTTTTCGTAGTCATCAATGTCGGTGTTGCGAAACGCGGAACAAGACTAGCACTAAATCTTAAAACTCAACAGCAGATCATAATAAAATATGTAAACCAAATTAAAGGTAATAACTTGCACTTTCTTAATAATATAAATTTCTTTGGCATTAATTAAGAAATTTTCTTAAAAAAGCTTGTTTAATGAAAAAATATGAAATTTCTTTTCGTTTTTAGTATTTTTGGATTAAAAATATAATAAAGCTTATAAATTATGCACATCAACAGAAATATAAATTAATTGTCTTTATTTTGGCATCATTATATTTTGAATCGGTTATGTAGTTCATAAGATGTAAATATTTCACAATTTTTTTTTGTACTTTTTTATATCTTTTTTATATTTTTGCGCCAAATAATTTTGGTACAGTTGAAATCAGCGTGAGAAGTTCTATCGAGCCACATTTTTGGTTTTTGCATGGCGAAATGGTTCATATTCTACACTTATGCCAAAACGTAGGCTGTGAACAATATTTTGTTTTTTTTAAACGGCAACACGTACTTCAGAAATCAGCTGATCTGAAACCAGTTCACAATAGTGAACTTGTTGTCAAGAGTCATTGCTTGAGCTCATCTGCTGTTTTGCCAGAGTTCCAGGCCACTTGCTCACTTTGGTGAATACCACTAATGAATTTTGAATGTGCTCTGTCGAAATGACATTTTAATATACCTTACGTACATACATATGTACCTTTGTATACAATACAAGTAATTTTTAGCAAAAAAAAAACCTACTTCACTCTCATATAAAAATATATAAATATATATATATCTCATGATCCACTGATCGGATCTTAACCAGATTAGTATGGGACCACCTCTGAGACACTACCTTTCCGATGCAAAAAGAATTATCGACCTCCTTTTGGAAGTCGGTTAAAAAGTTTAATAAGAACAACTCTGTGTGCATACATGGAAAAGACGTTTTTGGGTAGAAAATGACATTTTTTCTCACCAAGAGGGACGTTTTCTCATGCCTAAAACCTGGCAACACTGGACGTTACACTGGTGCAATTGCAAGAGAGAAATGCCAAAACGTGAGCAAGAATGGAAGAAGAAAAAATGTTGCAAGGAAAACGTAAACAAGTTGCACATGTGACGTCATGCAAACAACGATTCTGTCAAATTCGTTAAGAGAGGAATAGCGGTCCGAGATCGGCGCAACCTTCGTATTCTCTCAATCGTGGCTGGCAAAACATGATGTTGGCCTTTTAAGACGTAATTTTAAGTGCACGCACCCCACGACACAGTGAAAACACGTCCACTCGCAACGAACTCACATTTATTATTTCGTTATTCTGTTTCGGACTGGTTCGATTCTGCACTACCATGTGCACTACCATGGGATAATAGAGTAGCTACTTACATAGGAGTCGGTTTTGGTAGCGGTTCAAAAGTAGCGATTAACTCCAGCAGTACTGGAGGGTATGTACTCTTACGTATACATAATCATATTTGAACAGTCAAATACGTGCGTAATAAGATTTTGTATGAAAATATTATTTTTAAAACGAACATATTAAAACACTAATCAAATATAAGCTATTCATTTTTACTATGCATTATTTCCCTCAGTGTATATACCGTTATTTCTACGACAGAAACCGAATTAGTTAATTACAAAAATGAATCTGTCGATAGGTTTGGAATTTTATGTTTGAAATGCCATACTTATGTTTGAAATCGCTTCATTAGTTCCCGTGCAAATAGGCGTTTGGGTGAAGCTCTAAAAATTACAGCTACAGCATTTGAGCATAGCCTTCATATCGAAATGTAAATGTAAGACGTACTCTACGTCATGCCGAAGTTCCACTAGGCATTGAAATGACAAAAAATGTATGCCATTTAAAAAAATGCCATGTGGAAATGAATTTAATGATAATTTTTTTAATGTAATGACACAATTTTCTTTTAATGCCTGACTTTGTCATTTGTTATTTTTGCCATTTAATGCCTAGTGGAAATTCAGCATCAAAAGCATCTGTGATATGCAGAACATAAGGGTATTCAAACAAAAGGCAACAAAAATCTGTTAAAAGTAAACAAAGGCGGGGTTATTATCACCAAATCATTGTTGAAAATATCAACAATGGCATTACATTAAACAAAAATGACTTTGATTCCCTTTCAAGTTTGCATTTTTCTCCGTGTAGATAATGATCCATAGAAAAAATAATGGCGATAGAGACAATAAGGGCTATATTCCAGTTATTTGATATACTTACACCAAAGACTTTTATAGCTGCCAATTCATAAATCGGTTATATAGCTTGAGAAATAATATCTTTAAAGGGACTTTTAACATTTTTGCCCTGCTTTATTACAGAAATACTCCTTTGGACATCGTGCTAAATGAAATTTATTTATTTTGTTAGGAGCTTATGAAAATATGTACATATGTACATATCGCACACCGTCTTCAAAAGAGTCACAACTCAAAATTTGGCATTTTTGAAATTATGCTCTAAAAATGTACACAGAGTTTTTATTTACCTTTCAGCAACAGCTGGAGCAAATTTTTGTTATAATTTGTTTAAAAAACCTAAGGTAAAATCGCCCTTGCCCATATAGTTTTTTCGCATTTTCTGACGAACGTATTATTTTGAGTTGTGACTCTTTTGAAGACGGTGTGCGATATGTATGTGTTACATCTCTAAACCCAAATGAATAATTTATTTCACTTATACATAAGTACTCGTGGCTTCCGCAAATACTTAATATTCAAATTGGATGTGACGGTCTAGTTTACAGTTTACCCCCCTTGCATCATCATCGCCACAAATTCCCAATTTCCGCATTGCTACAAATTGCGAATTGTCTGTTAATTAGTCTCACTTTGGAAATAAGCTGCAGTAATTAAGCGCACTTCATCATACCCTGCCCAACAGATTCCACCTACTGCTACCAGAGGCTTTGCAAAGCCACCAAGTAGTTAATCAGGCAACGAAACGTGAGCACACATACACGCTCCGGTTTACTAACAGAGAGTATCTCCATCTCTACATTTAAATTTATTCCCAGGACAGAATTTGCAGATTTTACGTAACTTGCTCATTTTTCAGTCTTATTGAATGACTTTTGGTAATATTTAAGGGATAAGTAAGCAAGGAAGTAAATAGCGGTAAAGAAAGCTAAAGAAAATGCCTTTAACTTTGGAATTCTAATTAACAAAAGAGTCAAACCGTGCAAAATATTTTACTTTCGGTTAGAAGCTAACAAAAACAATTGAGTAATTAGTACAGGTATTACAAGAAGATATATATTTATATACATATGTACTTATATGTTTTCGTAAGGCATAACAGATTAAGTCGGGAGATTGACTTTAGTATAATGTACCATTTGCAGCCTGCGATTGCGAATCCAGCACTTGCCATTAAAAACCTTTTGCAAATGAAAGCGAAAGAAATTATACTGGTGCCGGCAACTCTCTGTCAACATTCCTATCAAGTATCATAAATAATTCGTGGCGTTTAAGTAATAAAAGTGATGGTGCATTATAGTAAAGCCAACCTCCCGACATAAGCTGTTATGATATATCTAAATATGTACATAGATATGTGTGTTTAAAATGTGTACAAGTATGTTCTGGCAAAATATACCTGAAGAATATTTCAGATTAATAGAGGTAAATGTGGAAATCTAATCCAAAGTTGTGTTTGCTCACACTGCTCCTCGACACAATTCGATGCCATCAGCACAAACACAACGAACAATACGCATACGCCCAGTGGACCCGAAGCGCTATGATCTCCCAATTTAATATTATAATTGCCACAATTATCGTTCTCATGCCATTTACCGTGCAATTGCAGCGACGTTAACAAAAACTCGAACAACGGCGGACCAACGGGATGGCCCAAGGACTGAAGGAATCATGCACATTTGCCCTCACGCACATGCATACACATACAGAAAATCTCGAGAAAAGAGAAAAAAACCCTAACTGTGGAATACGGCAATTTAATGTAATTACCACTGTGGAAGCAGTGATGACAACATCTACTTTAGCAGCCTTAAATTAGAGCCAATGCCTATTCCGCAGTACTTGGCTTTTGGTAGAAAGTGCGAGTGCAAAGGACAATATATTTAGCTCCTCCTCCGGACTGAATTTCAACGCCTATCTGCTGCGCACTCTCTCACTCTATTGTTTGCAATATGCTGAGAAGACCGCCACTCAGTGAGTGTTTTAGCGCCTGCGCACAAATTAAGCTTCTTCCCATACCCTCCCATTAAATTTTGGTGCGAGCATTATAGTAGCTCTTTCATGGCAGTGACAATTTGTCGCACGTTGTACTACAATGGTGGTGCACAATGGCCATTATCGAATTATGTATGAAATTTTTTTGGGTACTACATCTAACCGAACAACAAGACCTTAACAGAGAACGACAGCAGGAGCAACCAGCAACCACCCCACCACTTCTAGCATCCCAGTTGTGGCAGCGAAGCCCCAATCTTCATGTCCACTTCCATAAAGCTTGCCGATATGTGACTGTTTTCTCCATCTGTCTGTCTGCGAGTGCAATTCTAATGGCGCTGCTGATGACCGTAATGCCGCTGATGACGATAATGATCACTTTTCGAAATTAATGGCACAAGTTTTTCGTTTCATCTCCATTTGCTTGCAACATATGTATGCATGTATTTACCCACTCAGAAAAAGGCATTTCCTTAAAACCAGAAACCAGTTTCCTTATTTTAGAGTTACTGTTATTCCCTTAATATTATGAAAAATTTACTCAATTTAAGAAGTTTTTCCTCATCACGTTCGCTACCAAGCGTATTTAAGCAGTGCGTCATCACAGACCAGGTAGAATTTTATTTGTTTTTATCTAGTGTTGTGGGTTTTGGTTGTCATTGGGTATCTCAGAAACTCAAATTCATAATAAAACTAATTGTTTACATAAATAGCGGCAAATCAGATGCACTTGATAGTAGTTGGTTGAATAAGGAAAACGAATTAGCAACAAGAGCTTATGGGATGAATATAGCTCAGTGGTTAAAGATTCTGACTTTGAACATCGATTACGCAGGTTCGATCCCTGCTGAAGTCTAGAAAAAAAGAAGTCTGATGAGGAGATGTGGTGATCTACGAAATAGCTGCTATAACTTCTACCGCTTAGACTTTGTTGCTTTTTAACTTTTTCCTAATAAAACAATCGTGGTACAAAGCTCAATAAAAATATTGAAAATAAAATGTTAATAAGCCACAATAACATTGGCAAATACATAGTTTAGGAAGAGCCTGCCTGAAACTATACAAAAAAGCAAATGGATGTATAGAATTGACAACAACAACCACGATGCCGAGTTTAAATACCGGCAAATCAGCTGCACTTGATAGTAGTTGGTTGAATAAGGAAAACGAATTAGCAACAATAGTTTATGGGATGTACATAGCTCAGTGGTTAACGCTTCTGACTTTGAACTTCGATTACGCAGGTTCGATCCCTGCTGAAGTATAGAAAAAAAGAAGTCTGATGAGGAGATGTGGTGATCTCCGAAATAGCTGCTATAACTTCTACCGCTTAGACTTTGTTGCTTTTTCAATTTTTCCTAATAAAACAATCGTTGCACAAAGCACAATAAAAATATTAAAAGTAATTGTTTTAAACCTGAGACATATTTGTGCCGCTGGTCTATAGAGATATTTTTCGGCATAGACAAGGATTACATTTATGTGATAGGCTAAACTTCAGGGGTTTATCTAACTCAGTTTTATTCAAAAATACAAAGCTTACATAAAATTAAGTCTAGGTGAAAACGCTGTAGCATTATGGCTTATTTTGGGCGTGAAATTCTCTGAAACATGGCTCAATACTTGGACTTTATGTTCAAATTTATTATGTTCAAACAAGCCTAAATATATGTACTTGCCGTCCTCTGAGTATTTATTTAACTATGAAGCTAATTTAAAGTCGGTAAAGACGTTCACATATGCACTGTAAATAAGCATAACCTCATACTTTACAGTTAGCTGTAATTCCGAGACCACTTGTCACAAACGTGTGCCAGACCTTCCTATAGACCATACTGCATCCAACAACCCGCTATCGCAGACGGCGGTGAATGTAGGTATAATTTAATTAAGTTGGACCGGCGTCACATATTTTTGTCGGCGGTGTCACGTGAAAACCTAGCTGACACATACATGTGACGCCGGGTAACGAACGTGTAAATTCAGCTTCATGCTAAAAATAGTGCGTCATTAATTTGAGGAAGTAAATTTCCTCAATATAAGTATCAATTTTGTCAGTTCTGTTAAGACGAAGTTAATTGCTTTCCTGGCAAATGTTGGCTGTGGCGTCGCGTCAAGACTACTGATTCTGGTTCTGAGAACGCAGGTTCGAGTCCGGGTGGAGATAGGTAGAGTAAGGTAAGTCAATTATTTCAATTCAAGTATAAATTTACAAATTCTAAAATCAATTTCATATGCAAAACCCTAAATACTCACATACCAAAAAATAAAAAATAAATTACATCAATTTTTTTATAATACAATTTGAGAACTACAATAAATGAAAAAAATAACAAAAACATTAAAAAAGAAATTTCCTGCTCTGTGACTCGAACCTTGCATCTCACGACTAGCACTCTAGAGCTTTGCTCTGTCGGCCATTCCGACTGTTTGAGCATCGCAATCAAAATGACATACACTGAGGGAAATAATGCATAGTAAAAATGAATACTTTATATTTCATTACCGTTTTAAAATGTTCGTATTTAAAAATAATATTTTCATACAGAAATTTATTACGCACGTATTTGACCGCTGCAAAAATCGTTGGACCATGTGGTCTATTATTGGTATATTGGAGTACTTACAAAAGCTCTCCTCTGTCATGCTGTAGCGGACCAACTCGTATCTCTGCACCAGTTAATTGTTACCCGATCACTGCTCGTGTTTTAACGAAATGTGATTGAAGTTGAGCTTTTGAAAGCACATTTGCATGTCTGGCTGTAGCTGAACGTGTACAAATAACAATTAGCTCTCAGCATGTTTGGGTTCGAATGCCGTCCCAGCCAGTAAAAAATCCGAAAACCGATCCAAAAACGGAAAAAAGTCGATGAAAACTGGATTTTTGTCCATTTACCGATTCTATTTCCGGATGCTTTAATGATCCGTTTTCCCACTAAAGTATGCGGCAGGAACGTATGTTCAAAAAAGTACCGAAAATAGCGGTGAAAAGGATACGCTTTTGGCTGTTTTTTCTGAAATTTGTCTGATTGAATTTTTCGTTAAATACGCTTTCCTTCTGCACTTCACAGATACTTTTTCATGGTTGAAAAGAAATAAAATAAAATTAGGAAGCGCCTGACGGAATTCGAGCCCGGCACCTTCTGGAAGCTAACAAATAGCGGTACACTCCTCTGCACGCTCAGCCACTGCCGACTACGCATGCATGTTTTCAAATGTTGAGCCAAGAAAATACAATTATTGCTTTCAAATGGCATCATCTTTTTCGAACGTTTTCCGGATACGAAAATTTATGATAACTGTAGGAGTTTTCGTATTCGGAAAATTGAACTAAACTGCACTGTAGGCAAAATTAACGTTTCTTTGCTGGCTGAAGTCAGAGGCAACATGTAATTTTTATACCTTTCATAAGCATGAAATGGTATTATAACTTTGGTCCCATATTTGTAAGTACCAGAATAAGAAGAGATAGACCTATTAAAATGTATATAGCTCTCATACAACTGATTGTTCAGATATAAGATTTTTCGTTGTAACTCCTCCATTTAAGTAGCTAGGCACATAAAATTTTGCACTGTGGTCACCCATTTTGAAACGAATAATTTCGGTGAAAATGGCGAAGATCGGGTCGCTATAACCTATATCCACCATACAACTGATTGTTCAGATATGAGATTTTTTGCCATAAATTCTTAATTTATGCAGGTAGGAACATAAAAATTCGCACCATTTTCAATCTTTATTAACAGAATACTTACGGTGAAAATAACAAAGATCGCGTCACTATAACATATATCTCCCATACAACTGATTGTTCAGTTATGAGAACTTTCGTTATAACTCCGCCATTTATGCAACTAAAAACATAAAATTTCGCATTATTTTCACTCATTATCAACAGAAAGTTTACAGTAAAATTAACAAAGATCGGATCACTATAACTTGTTTATTGCGCTCATGCAACCGATTGTTCAGATGAGGGGTTTTACTGTAACACTCCTTTATTTGGACAGCTAAAATTGATAAATTTCTTAAGCTATTTTATAAACAATAATACAAAGTCTACTGAGAAAATCGTCAAAATGTATGCTGTATGAGCTTTATCTCTTATACCACTGATTGTTCAGATACCAGTTTTTGCGATATATCTCCTTTATGTAAAAAGCTAAACCTATTAAATTGTGATACCGGTTTACATACCGATCACACAGCAGTGAAAATCACTCTGATTGTTTAGATATGAATTCTTATATATTTAGAGGAGATACTATGCCTGCTGTGAATATATATGAGATGCTCATGAAAGGTATGAAGCCTTCGGCATAGTCGAAGACAGCGCTGCTCTTACTTGTTTATTTTTATACCCGAGCGCACTTGTGCACAAGGGTATATTAATTTTGTTCACATAACGGTTGTTTGTAACAGCCAAAACGAATCGAGATAGATATAGACAAATGTATACATAAATAATCAGGATGAAAAAAGAAATCGATTAAGCTATGTCTGTCTGTCCGTCCGTCTGTCCGTCTGTCCGTGTACACGATAGCAAAAATTAAGATATCTCAACGAAATTTGGTGTGTAGGTTTCCCTTAATCCAAGGTAGGTTGGTATTGAAAATGAGCGAAATCGGACTTTAACCACGCCCACTTCCCATATAACGGTAATTTTCAGAAATACGAAAACTGCGATATTTTAGTAACTAATGAAGATAAATAACTCAAAATTGATATTTTTAATAAGTTTTAGACGAAAAATAATAATATTATACATTTTTGGAAAATGGGCGTAGCCACGCCCACTTATGGTTACATGTGTATATCTTGGTAACCGCTGCACCAATTTCTTCCAAACTTGGCACAGTTGTTGGCCTTCGCACAACATACGAAATGGCCGAAAATTTTTTAAATCGCTCAATAACCACGCCCACATCCCATATAACGGTAATTTAGAGAAATACAAAATCTTCGATAAATCAGTAAATATTGAAGCTAATTTATTCAAAATTGATGCTTGCAACAATTCTTTACCAAGAAATACGGTTATGAAAAAAAATTTTGGAAAATGGGCGTGGTACCGCCCACTTATGATCACATATAAGTATATCGGTAATCGTTCTGCCAATTTGTACCAAACTCGGTGTGGTTATTGTGCTTGCCACATACAAGCAAAACGTTGAAAATTATTGAAATCGGACTAAAATAACGACCGCTTCTCATGTAACGGTAAATTTCAGAAATGCTTGAAACTTCAATATTTCGAAATTGAAGGACGCTAATTTACTCAAAATTGATACACCTCGGCTTACCATCTAGCGGAAGGTTTCGGAAAGGTGAAAAAACATATATTTAATACTTCCGCCGGGTATTTAATGTTCGGCTCCGCCCGAACTTAGACTTTCTTACTTGTTGTTTTTGGTTTTTATTAATTGCGAAAAAGCATCTGTGAAGTGAAGAACAAAAGCGTGTACAAACGAAAAAATATAAACAATACCATTGCTAATATGTTGGAATAGTTTTGTGCTACTCTGATGTAATGCAGAGATATATACTCCATCTCTGTCCTAGGACATCGCAATGTTAATTGGATCATATTTTTTATATGAATTGTGGTTAATTTTGGAGTACTCCTTGGCCCTTAGGAAGTACTCTTTTGCAGGGACTGTTCACATCTGCGTATATATATGTAAGTGTACATACGCATCCCCAGCATGCAGAGCGGTCACAACACACAAATACATACATAGTACGTCCCAGTCCCACTAGAACTTAAAGGGAGATGAGATCTCCCTATATGAGGAATAAAAGAGTACTCGCCTTGACCAGATTTCGGAGCAACAAGAGAGATTTTTCGGTTTTGTACTCCTTTATTACTCGCTTAGAAGTCAAATAAGATATCTCTTAAGCGAGCAAGTAAAGAATGCTCTCTGAGGCACGATTTGCTCGCTTAGGAGCGTAATGGGATGTCTTCTAAGCGAGCAGTTAAAGAATGTTCCTTGAGGCATCATTTGGGAGCAATAAGCGAAATTTGTATCTTTTGTACTCCGTTACTATTCGCTTAGGAGCAAAAAGCGATGTCTCTTAAGCGAGGGGAGCAATACGCACGTCGTTCAAAAGAAATTTTGTGTTTTTGGAAAAATTTACCATAAAGCAATAATACAAAAATATTAAGCTTGGAAAATTTGTGTATGAGAACGCTTCTTATGTTCCTTATCTTCACCCGTCCTGTGCCGCCATCGGCACAACAAATCACACTCTCCCAATTTGAGTGGGCTTCTGAACTGGAGAGCATCCCCGACTCATTAATCCAGTGAATTATATATGTGCATGCGAAGGGCATATGTATGTACATACTAGGGATGTTGCGAATGTGGAATTTTAGACATCCGCGGATGTGAATGCGGATGCGGATGTTTAAAAGCTAACATCCGCGGCTGCGAATGCGAATGCGGATGTGAAGTATTTTTAAGTAATAATTTAGGTGGGTAAATTAGGTGATTTATGTAAATACAAAATGGAAGAGGAAGTCATTTTAAAAAATGTTTTTTTTTTTTTTAATTTAGTACTTGAATTTAAAAATTGGAATTGGGTTAAAGCCTGTTTCTTAAAGTGTCGTAAATCAAACCTACGCCACTAAATAACTACTCGCTCAAGGCGAATAACTTGAAAACTTGAAACTTGACAAAATTGTAAACTCTCTCCAATAACTCCTTTCTGAGAATTGCATCGGCGCTGCAAATGTCGGATGTATCCTCCTGCCTTTCGTCTTCATAATCTAGTATCATGAAAAGATCGTTGTTTAAACACCGTTATTTTCCATAGAATTCTTCATTCTCATTCTTTTGGTTGTTTCAGAATTTGGAGAACCTGTAACGTCAGCAGCGCTTTTCGATTTTAGTTTTTGTAATTTAGTCCTTTCTTCTGTGACTGGTTTGAAAAATGTGTGCGAGGTTGTAAATAGGTGGATATGACAAATAAAATGTGATTTTCTGGGAATGAAATTTCGAAGAAAATTCTGTTTGAAAGTCGTGGCTGCCAGCCGAATTAGTTTAAAATCTTGATATTTTGTTAAAAAGGAACCCCGTTTTTTATATTAATTTGAATTATTGGAATCACGGATGAACGTCTCAGATCTGCTTAGTTCCCGGGTGACTTCATGAAAAGGTTCACCTGCAATGAATAGCTTCTAATTATTATTTTTTATTAGCTGAGATCGACTTTTCCTAATTGCAGGTCACAATTACGAGTACTTACTCTCCGCTGTAAGTACCATATCAAATCCGTTTTGTTTTTCTCATTCCATGTGCTCAGTGTGCTTTGATATTTTGGGGCAAATGTACGCAAATTTTCAACATATCGTTATAGGGCGCATTTCACATTGTGGCTGAAATGCCAAAAAGCCACAACTAACTAAAATCTTTTCATTGCATAAAACGTTGTGGGGACTTATGATTCCATGAAATGCATCATAATCTATCAAACAGTGAATTTTGGATTTTTAGTTAGTTACGGCGTTTTGTATTTCAGCGACGAGGTGATCTACGCCTATACTAACGATATATTGCATTCCAAGTCCCACTCCTCAATATCTAAATTGGCCTTGAAATGATTCTTGTTTGATTTTCCACTTTATTCCATTTTACTTTTATTTCGTCGCAATCCGCTGGTGGTACCAGAGTAAGAGAGATGCCCCAAAGCAATGGAGATACCAAGTGAAGACGGACTTGGCTTCACATGGCATTTCCAATTGGCGTTAGTTTGGCACAGAGTTGAACTACTGGCGTGCTTTGTCGAACTCGGCCAAACTCGCTTAAGTGGTTACAGCGCCAAATAAGAAGATGCAAATGATATTGAAATTGCAGAGTTGTTGGATGCGTCAGGAGAAACTAGAAAAACATTCCTTATCAGATTGATTCTGGCAGCGGTTCGATAAAAAAATTACATAACCTTAGCTATCGCTTCGTGTGGTATTGATGCGACATTATTGCCAGGTGGAAGCATTGCTAACTCAGCTCTTAAGCTGCCACTGAACATATAAATCCTCGAAGCTCCCACGTGCAATATTTCCAGAACACCCGGTATGGAAAAAGTATTACAAAAATTTTAACTCTTTGTTCGGGATGAGTCCATCTTTCACATAAAAACCGCTTGAGGTTCTTGATCGATTGTGGAGAGATTTGCATGGAAATGTTCAAACATTCGGGAATGTGCTGATATTGCTCGCAGGAGATTTTACGCAAACATTGTCTGTAGTTTCTCGATTAACACTAGCGGGCGAGGCAATTGCTTGCCTGAAATAGTCAACATTGTGGCAAGACAAATATACATACACTGCAGCCGAGATATTCCAATAATTATAGAATACAAGATTGCGCCAATCAAGCTGAGAGCAACTGGCCGTGACGTCAAGAAATATGAGAATGAGCGAGCAAGACGACTCGACAAGAAAAAGAGGAAGCGTCGAACAAAAGGCAGTGTTGCCAAGTTTTGAATTTGAAAAGCACAAAATTTTTATTGGTGTATTTTATGGAGTTTATATGCATACATAATTTTATTGTAAGGATGCCGGTTCAAATTAATAAAAATCAATATTTCTTGCACGACGGTCGATTTCTTCTGGCATGATTGAAGGGGCTGCCACATATTTTGTTGTCGCTTATGATTGACACTGTGCCATGATGTTGTTTATATTTACGTAAAGTTGCTTACCACACTTACGATTGCTATAAGTTTTGCTTCAATTTGTTTAAGATTTTCAAATTTAGTGTCTACAAACTTTTTACGAAAAACGCACGAAGCACGAAACTCAAAAATTTTCGCGTTCTGAATACCCCCTAAATTTGGTGCGAAAAGAAACAGTGAATGTAAACAAAAGTATTGTATGACGTCAGCGATTGGGTGGATGCTGTCAAACCGACGAAGAGAGGGTTAGCGGCAGGGATGCTTACTTATCATCCACTTGAAAAAAATCTACCAAACCTAGAAAATATCTATCAATAACTTTTTTTTAATAAAACAACCTTTGTTTTAGTTGTTTTAATAAAAACTATAGTTTTGTTATTTTTTTAGTTTTTTGAATAAGAATTAAAATAGTTTTTAAGGAATTGATTATATGTTCGATATTTGAGATCTTATTAATGGCATATTCTCAGTTTCATTCAACCAAAGCGAAAGGGGCGAATCTAAAGGCCAGCAACGAAGCTTCATCATTTAAAAAAAACTCCAACTGGAGTTATAATAGACCATTTCAGTCACCCAAACACCGCTTGGTAATGCGCACTTGTGCACAAGGGTATTACATGATTCAATAATACAAGGTTCGATAAACTGACATTTGTCTCTCTCGCACCGCTCCCTTAGCAGTGGCACCGTGTTGCTTCTTTGCAAATTTACATGGAAACAGTGTAGCTTTGGTGTGAAATAGAAGTATATGCAATATGTTTATTTGTATATGCCTTTGAAGCATATTTAACTGATGAAAACATAAACTGTTTTTAAATTGGATGTTTACATCAATCTCATAATAGTCTTATTTTAGTTTTGAGTCATTTTGCAGTTTTAATATAGCTAAGTAGCGCATAAATTACTTAATTCAGAATTCCTGCAAATACATTAGAATTTACAAAAGGAACTTCACTACTAATTGCCTACATTACGTACTTTTCTACTACCATTTTCGCACCAAGAGATTTCATTCTTCCCCTTTCTCCGTCCTTCGTAAATGCAACCTTTTGTAAGGGAGTGTCAAACCGCAGCTGTCAATAATTATCTCACCTTGTATTATTGAATCATGAGGGTATTATAACTTTGTTCACATAACGGTTGTTTGTAACAAGCAAAACGAATCGAGATGGATATAGACAAATGAATATATAAATGATCAGAATGAAAAGAAAAATCTATTCAGCGGTGACTGTCTGTCCCGTCCGTCCGTCTGTGTACACGATAACTCGAGTAAAAATTGAGATATCTTAACGAAACTTGGTATGTGTGAACGCACCATATAATTCAAAATTTATTTATCTAAATCACTCACTCTGGGAGCAACATCCACGAACGAGAAGCAAAATGGATCATGCGTTAGCGTGCTCATAGTGGAGTAATGATGTTCTCTTACGCCCGCGCTATATATATGTACAAATGTGTACATACACGAAGCTCGAAGGTTCGAGCTAAAGAGTTTTTGGCAGTTGCCGTTCTACAGTCGTCATCTCCACTACGCAAAGACTAAATATCGTTGTTAATAAACTCATATTAAGTAAAATAAAAACCAACTGCAACATTGACGCATTGCTGCCACAAATTTGAGAAAAATCACCCTCAACTACTTCGGTCGGAACTCGAGACCGATCACTCCTACTATACAGAGGAATTCGCTACTAATTTCGAGGAATTGTATTTATCGGCTCGAAGTGAAATCGTTGAAGCAATTAAAATCAAATATCCAACGACATTATTATCTATGGCAGGCCCAAGCGAAGCGAATAATCAAACGCTTGCAAGAAACGAAACAATTGCACCGGCTGTTCGATTACCGAAATTAACAGTGCCAAGCTTTAGTGGTGGCTACACCGACTGGCCTGCTTTTCATGATGCTTATCTCCGTCTAATTCATAATAACATTCAAATTTCTAGTATCGAGAAATTTAATTATCTTCGCCTAGCTTGGTCTGATGGTCTCGATGATGATATTATGAAGTTGCCGTTGACCAATGATGATTACAACGTAACATGGCAAACGTTGGTAGGTCGTTACAATAATTCTAGAGTTTTGTGTACTCATTGTATGCAATTGTTTTTTTCTCAACCGAATGTGGCCAAGGAGAATTCAACCAAGTCGAAAAACTTAATCGACACATCACGTTCGTGCTTCAGTGCATTACGGAATTTAGGTATCAAGGTTAATGAATGCGATCAAGTGTTATACATTTTCGTGAAACACATCAATTCTGGGAACAAGAGTTGGGAAATTCAAAGGATAGTGACTTTATCTGTCCACCAAAGGTCGAATTCAAAATCACAATCAAAACTTAAACCTAATTTTCGGTGTGAGACAAGGGTGAACTACACTACAAGTTCGATCGACAGTAAACACATTAGTTGTACCACGTATAAAGAAGCGCACATCATTCGACGTTGTCTGAAATTTCTAGCAATGGATTGTTTCGAGCGCAAAACTATCGTTGATAACAACAAGCTTTGCGTCAATTGTCTTAGTTCTACACATTTGGTTTCTACATGCCCAAGTAATCGGAACTGCCAACAATGTGGTAAACAACACCACACATTATTGCATTTTCCTCCACCCATAAACAATTCATCATCATCTGCCCGCGGAGCGCCGACATCGTCTACGTCCGCATCAACTTATCGTACCATCAGTGCTAATCACATTCGCTCGGAAATTGTCCCATTACAGTCGAACGTAACCAAGTTCACTTCGAAAACCAATGTACTTTTACCCACATCGGTAGTCAAAGTTAAGTGTGCTGACAGCTGTCATTTTATTGCGTACCTTCATCGATCAAGGCTCCACCGGAGCTTTAGTTAGCGAGGGTGCTGCCCAAGCACTTAAGTTGAGACGCTGGCCTAGCAGAACTGATATCAAACTAACAAATAGTCAACACACATCGGGAAAATTTGTCACTCAATTTTCAATTCAGTCGCGAAGCGATGAAAATTTCCAACTCGACGTGATAGCTTCAATCGTTAAAAATGTTACCGAAGATTTACCAGTCAAAACTATTTCATATCATGATTGGCCTCACTTACGTGACCTCGAACTAGCTGACCCCGAATTTTGTCATCAGCACCTATCGATTTACTTATCGGTTCAGATATATTTTCGGATTTAATCATGGAGGGTCTACGAAAGGGTCAAAGCGATGAACCCATTGCACAACAATTAGCTTTCGGCTGGATTGTATCGGGTAAAGCAATATCAATTTCAAAACCGGAAAAATCAGACATCATAACAAATTGTTCTCACATTTCGTTGAAAAATTTGGATGCATTTGTTAAGCAGTTTTGCGCTCTTGAAAGTATTCCAATGGAGGAAAGACACCCAAGCAGCACTTAATTGTTTTTATTCACTTGAGCGTAAATTAAACAACAATCCCAACATCCGAGATCAATACAATGCAACAATTAAAGAGTATTTCGATCTCAATCAAATTAAGCATGTCACAACTACCGAAGAACAACATTTGCAGTTCCACAAAAATCAACCATCGTATTCATGTTGCACATTGCCTCATCATGCCATGATTAAAGAACAACACGTGTCGCGTTGTTTATGATGCTTCAGCCAGATCTTCCAATGGTAAATCATTAAAAAACATTCTTTGCACTGGTCCACGACTCCTAAACGATTTGCCAGCAGTTTTATTGAACTAGCGTCTACATGTTTACGTCATCACTGCGGACATCGAAGACATGTTCCGTTGTAACGATATGCATGAAGAAGATTCTGAGGCGCAACCCAGATGGTCAAATTACAGAAAAGCTCTGATCCAGTACTCCATGAACTTAAAGGATTTTACACGAACTTGCAGGAAGTTGCAGGAAAAATGTTCCCGTACTCCAAAATCCTGTAAATGAGAGAGACTCTTGGAGAGTTGTGTAGAGAATGAAGTTGCAAGATTTTACCCGAACTTTTTCTTCTGGTAAAATCATTAAAAGTGTCAAGCAATCACTGGTTGACGTTTTTATAGGAAAAATGGTTTTTTTGTTCCCGTACTTTTTGTTGTTACTCACTTTTTACTCTCACTTCAGAGAGTAATTTCGCTGTTTGACAGTTTTACAAGATTTTTCACGAAAAGAATTGGATCAGAGCTAATATAAACTTACAACGGTAACATTCGGCACCGCGTCAGCACCATACTTGGCAAACGAAACTATACATCGAATAGGGCGCGATGAACGTCAGCGTTATCCGTTGGCCGAACCAGTGTTATTGAAAGAGACATACGTCGATGATGTTTATACAGGAAGTGAAACTGTGGAAAAAGCTATTGAAATTCGGAATCAAACACAAGCAGCCTTAGCTTCAGCCGGCATGAAACTTCACAAGTGGGCTAGCAATTCGACTGCTCTCGAGTTAAACAGCGATGAAACAATGAAAACATTAGGCATGCGTTGGAAGCCAAACAGCTACAGTTTTCGTTATAAGCTCAATTTTGATATCACTGGGCGCGTTTATAAGACGTAGCTGTTGCCCAACCGTTGGCTATTTGTCTTAGAAACGCACAGTTGAGTAGTTACGCTCAGCCCAACAGGTGGCAACTTTCCGGCCTTTTTTCCAGCGGAAAATTTTTACGCTACCTGAACTCAACGTGTTGGGCTTAGCCTAAGCAGCTTATCGAAAAGACTTACGTCGCTTATATTACATTTAACGCCGCTTTGTTAGGTGGCAGTTGCGAACAAATTTATTATATTTTATATTACTGACGGGATGAAGCGACTAAAATATTTTATAATAATACTACGTTTCTAACTATATGTTTTTAAGATGTTTTCTATATAATTGAACACTGTTTATTTCATTGTAACATTGAACGATGTTTTCAACACGGCGGCCGCTCGGCGTTGAATTCTAAATAGTATCGGCGCAACTATCTCTATTTGTTGCAATTTCATTTGTTTACATTTATCAGATGTTCATTTGGCAGCATATTCATCAAGCCGTTTCTAAGACGTAATTGTTGGGTTCAACAGTTGCCAGTAGTTACGTAGTAGATGAGCTAAACAGCTACGTCTTATGAACGCAACCAATGTCAACCATAAATCCGTTACAAAGCGTACCGTGCTTTCGGCAATATCAAGACTATTTAATCCTTTAGGCTTGATTAATCCCGTTATCGTCACTGCGAAGATATTTCTGAAACATTTGTGGTCGTTCAACTTAGATTGGGATGAACCTCTTCCAGAGGGCTTGCTCAATAAATGGAAACTAATTGAATTCGATCTACAAGTCATTAAGGAAATTCAAATTCCGCGCTAGTTGAATTATTTACCTTCCACAATTGAATTCGTCGAAGTTCATGCATTCAGTGATGGTTCCACACAAGCTTACGCATCCGACATAAATCTTCGCGTTAAAGATGAACAGGGTAATTATCATACTAACATTATCACAGGCAAAAGCAAGGTAACACCAAAACTACCAATATGCATTCCTCGTATCGAACTCTGTGCGGCAGTGTTAAGCACAGTATATAGAGTAATAAACCTTTCTGAGTACTCCTCGGCGGTAAAATCTGATCAGGGTTGATAATAAGAAGGAGTATGAATTTTGCCGATTCAGAGTTGCATACAAGTTTACTGTGGTATGAAAGGGAGAAACAACCGTACTATGGCAGAGTGGCATAGGTAATTTTGTAAACAAACACTTTTCTTATAACAATTCAATTAATTCAATTATAAGAGATAATTGCTACTTATTTTGCAATATTCCGATATGCAGTGTGTATTCAGAGGCAGTGACATGTGAGCCTCACTAACGTCTACTCATCATGTTGGAGAAGCTCCACGTAATGGACCATTGAATTCGCTGGCTGAACTTATGACCACCTTAACCTTCGGAGTCTCCAAGCAAATGCGTGTCCTGAGTTTATATGGCAGTCATTCATAGCAATTACTATTGTATGTGTGTATAATTCATATTTGTGACATTCTATACTTTGATGTATTTTGAGTATTTTTGAGGAGCTCCGGATAATGGTGGTCGCTCAAATTTGAGTGTGCTCTCTAAAAAGAAATATAATCGGAAATTTAGAACTTTCCTTGATACATTCACAAAATTCACGTTTTTCATAAAAATATAATCTTACAATGGATATTTTATTGATTTTAAACTTACATTTATGAAAACTCCATTCAGGGCTATAATTACGATTTGAGTCTCCATTTTAAATAAAGACAAGCAATAATTATGTACTTAACTATTGATATTATTCTCAATTAAGCATTGATATTATATTCAAACTACATTTAGTTCATAAATAACACAATTATATATACTAGTGTTCGCCCAGCGGTTGAAATTCAACCGATAAAATTAAGGATAGTTTATGTAAGTTGAATGAGCTAAAATAACATTAGTTGGAATGGGTTAAGTGGAGGGGAGTTTAGCTTAGTACTTGGCATAACATAACATAACCATAACATAACATATGAAGCATAACACACCACAATATAACATCGCACACTCTTCAGTTGTATTTCCTTTTTATCCCTTTTTTCACCTCTATCTAAATCTTATTTATTTAGGTTCATTTTATGCCAAATGATGTTGCTTTTGATGCCATCATATCCTGTCATGTGGTGAAATTGGATGTGGTGAGCTGCGGTGTGGTGGAATTGGGTGTAGGAGTTACGGTGTGGTGAATTTAGGTGTGGTGGATTCAGGTGTGGTGAGTTAGGTTATGGTGAGAAAGTTGAGGTGTGGTGAATTAAGGTGTGTTGAATTTTGGTGTGGTGAGTTGAGGTGAGTTAAGGTGTGGTGAGAAAGTTGAGGTGTGGTGAATTAAGGGTGGTGGATTTAGGTGTGGTGGATTTAGGTGCGGGGGTTAAGGTGTGGCGAGTTCAGGTGTGTTGAATTTAGGTGTGGGGAGTTAAAGTGTTGTGAATTAATGTGTGGTGAGCTCAGTAAGTTTTTAAGTTAAGATGAGTTAAAGTTAAGGGGTTATGATCTTTATCCTTATCTTCATCTTCATCTTCATCTTCATCTTCATCTTCATCTTCATCTT
>NW_023458564.1:11594755-11595221 GCF_013731165.1 Rhagoletis pomonella | reverse complement strand
ATCTTCATCTTCATCTTCATCTTCATCTTCATCTTCATCTTCATCTTTATCTTCATATCCACCTTCGTTTGTATTTAGGTTTCTTTACTTTTATTCTAATCTTTGCCTTTATCCCTTTCATCTTCTACATATACAACTTTACCTTCTTCCTTGCATAAATCTTAATCTTCGTAAATCTGATTTCTAAACTGCTGCTTAGCAGATTTCTTTAATTCAGTATCAATATTAAAGCAATATCATTGATGACACATAAAGTGATATCATGTCATGTGGGGAAATTGGGTGTGGTGATTTGCGATGTGGTGGAATTGGGTGTGGGAGTTGCGGCGCTGTGAATTCCGGTGTGGTGGGCTTAAGAGGTGCGGTGAGTTTGGGGTTGGTGAATTTAGCTATGGTGAGTTGAGGTGTGGTGAATTTAAGTGTGGGGAGTTAAGATGTGGTGAGTTGAGGTGTGGTGAGTTAAGGT
>NW_023458564.1:11594357-11594745 GCF_013731165.1 Rhagoletis pomonella | reverse complement strand
GGTGTGGTGAGTTAAGGTGTGGTGAGAAAGTTGAGGTGTGGTGAATTACGGTGTGGTGGATTTAGGTGTGGGGAGTTAACGTGTGGTGAGTTGAGGTGTGGTGAATTAAGGTGTGGTGAATTTAGGTGTGGTGAGTTGAGGTGTGGTGAGTTAAGGTGTGGTGGGAGAGTTGAAGTGTGGTGAATTACGGTGTGGGGGTTAAGTTGTGGTGTGTTTCATCTTCATCTTCATCTTCGTCTTCATCTTCATCTTCATCTTCATCTTCATCTTCATCGTCATCTTCATCTTCATCTTCATCTTCATCTTCATCTTCATCTTCATCTTCATCTTCATCTTCATCTTCATCTTCATCTTCATCTTCATCTTTATCTTTATCTTTATCTTTATC
>NW_023458564.1:11538030-11594257 GCF_013731165.1 Rhagoletis pomonella | reverse complement strand
TCTTTATCCTTTCCTTTATCCTGATCTAAATATGTCCATTCTTTTCTTCATTTACATATTCACCCCCACCATTGTTATTAGGTTAGGTATTTAAAATTTCCTTCCTCTTTGTCTTTATATCTAGGTTTCTTTACTTTTATTTTAATTTCTGTATTTATCACTTTCTTCTTCTCCATACTCAACTTTACCTTCTTCCTTGTTTCTAATCTATTCATGTACATACATACATACATTTTATTCCTGAACTGCTGCTTAGCACGTTTCTTTAATTCGCTATCAATATTAAAGCATACATTTAGAGAGCATTTCCGCCCCAACCATGTACATGTGTGCATTGGTATTGGTGTGACTTTTGAATTGATTTTATCGCTCCATTTTAAACTAATTTGAAATTTTAAAAATTGCCTGCACATCAGTATCAAAATACCTTTCTAATGATATAAAATTGTCTATACCTTAGAATTATAGTTTAGCCGTAAAAGGGGTGTAAAGGAAACATGATTGCCTATTTATATAATGATTTTATCCTCGAAAAGAACTTTATCTAATCATGAGGCGAAATTCCCCACAGTAAGTGTTGCCGTGCGCGCAAAACGAAAACGTTGCACACAACCCAAAAGTATCAGTCGGGGACCAATTGGTGAAAAACTGCGAAAAGGTTTATTATTGTATATAATGTGGTGTTAAGCATCAAACTGGTCAAATGGGTTCTAAAACACATAAATATCCCCGCAAACCAAATAAAGGTCTATTATTGGACGGATGCTACAATAGTTTTGCCGTGGATAAGAGGTGATATCAATCGCTGGCCTGCATTGGTCGCTAATCGTATTGGCCTCATTCATACCGAATCACACTTCAAGCAATGGCATCACATTTCGACACATGAAAACCCATGAAAACGATTAGTCATCAAGAGGATTAACACCAGCTCAACTTATAGATTGTGATTTGTATTGGCATGGCCCGACTTGGTTGTGCAAAACGAAAGACAAACGGCCTGTTTCAGATTGGAGCTTTTTAGAGGAAGAAAAAAACCTCGAACAATTAGTCAACGTTGCTAGTGAGGAGCTGCCTTTATTTGATTGATACTTGTCTTATACTCGTTTGGTACGCATCACTGCAATATTAAGGCGAGTTAAGCACAATCTTACAAATTCCCAAGGAAATCGTCGATTAGGTTCACTGATAGCTGCCGAGTTACACGACAGTCTCATTTGTTTAGTTCGGATTATTCAGAAAAAATGTTTTTACACTGAGTTTAAGGCACGAAATGGTGTCAAAAAAAAGCGATCTTATCAGCCTAACTCCGTTTTTAGACGATAACTAAATTATTCGAGTGCGAGGTCGTTTACAGCACGCGAAAATTCCTTACCATGAAAAGCATCCAATCATTATACCGAAAAATCATCGTTTTATGCAGCTACTAATTGATTTTGCTCATCAATCAACCCTCCATGGGGGGATTCAACTTACCTCAGCATTTCTTCGCAAACGCGTTTGGATAATTCATGCTCACAAAACAATCGCAGATGAAATTAAAAAATCCATCGTCTGTTTCCGTCAAAGACCGCAATGTTCGACACAGCTAATGGGAGATGTACCAGAACCAAGAGTTACAATAAACGTTCGTCCATTATCGGCTACGGGTGTTGATTACACAGGAGCCATTGAACTCAAAGCTTCACGTTATCGCGGGCATGTGCATTTCGAAGCCGTTTCTAGTATGTCAACTTATTCGTCACCGCGGTCTTTGTCATGGCATGTATAGCGATTACGGTACAAATTTTATGGGTACTGACAAGGTACTTAAAATGCAAGCACAAAAATTTCGTGAGTCACTTCAAAGTGATATCGTACCATTTTTGGCTAACAAGGGCATCCAATGGCATTTTAACAAGCCACATTCGTCAATTTTGGGGGATTATAGGAAGCAAATGTAAATGCACTAAAACATCATTTGAAACGTATTTGGAATGGTACATCGCTCACATTTGAGGAACTATCCACAGTACTGGCAAGAATTGAGTCGTGCCTAAATTCTCGAGCGCTGTGCGGGTTAACAACAGACAGTGAGACCTAGTCGTATTAACCCCTGGCCATTTTCTCTTCGGTGATTCATTACTTGCTCCACCTGAACCAGCTGTTTTAGATGTCTCGCCTACTCGACAATATTTTAAATTACGACAACTTCAACAATTTTGGAAGCGCTGACCTTCAGATTGGCTTAGTCATTTACAATCGCGACCCAAGTGGTGCAATCAACAACCTAACTTGAGAGTAAATGACCTCGTCATCGTGAAAGATGATCGTTTACCACCGAATCAATGGATACTTGGAAGAATCGTCGATACTCATCCTGGAAGCGATGACTTGATGCGTGTTGTTGCCGTTCGTACCAAAAATGGAAATTATAAACGTTGCGTGTCGAAGATTTCTCGTCTACCCATCGATATACCTTATGAGCACTCAATGTATTACACACTCTCGTAACATAAATAGCCTATTTTTCTTTGGTTTTCCAACAGATACTAGCGAATACCATAGTAGCATCAAGACAGCATAGAAACTATATATGTAATAGCGGCGTTTATCATTTGTCGTCAATTCTGTGCGGATCATTTATCGACTATGGGGATTCGTATGCCACGGATATGGCCTAGCGGGCCGGCATGTGTGAACGCACCAATTCAAAATTTATATATCTAAATCACTCACTCTGGGAGCAACATCCACGAACGAGGAGCAAAATGGATCATGCGATAGCGTGCTCATTTTGGAGCAATGATGTTCTCTTACGCCCGCGCTATATATGTGTACATTAGGGATGCCAATCCTGGAATCCCGGGATCCCGGTGTTTTTGACGTCCCGGAAATTAATGCAAGCAAATCCCGGGATCCCGAAAATTTGGAAATATCGAATTGATAGTAGGAATTTGTTTATGAATTTTGAAGTATGATTTTTGTAAAATGCCGTTTTGACTGCAATTAACAAAAAGCTTGAAACTGTACTTTTAAATTGCAGTCTGGGCCTTTTTGGAAGAACATTTCAATTAATTTACTCATAGCGTCGCTAATGTAAACGAAACAGAGAGTTTTAAGGAAAAGTTAGATAATTTTTTAGATCAATCTACTCAAAACTTCCTCAAATCGAAAAACGAGAAGCGTGCTGGTAAAAGAAGTTCAAATATTTTGTAATGGAGGAGATAGGGGTCATTATCTTCAAATGGATTATGTCTACCTTTTGGCAGTTCAGCCTAAAAGTGTTGATCCCGAAATATGTTTTTCGTCATTAGGTTTTGTATGTAAGAACTGCAGGTCAAGCTTAGAAGACTCCGTTTTAAATGCTTTGCTGCTCTTATGAAAACATTTTAAGTGCAATAGTAACAACACCGGAAATAAAAGGTGTGTGTTGTTAACCAGACCCACCTGAGATCCGATTGACTCGTACACCCTCAAAATTTCTAGTAAATTGCGAAAAAAAGGCAAAAAATTCTCCATTCGCCATTCCTTTATAGAGTAGAATAAACATGTTTAGAGAAATTGTTTTTGTATATTTTTGTTTTATGTTTTTTTTATTAATCGTTACTTTCAAAAGTACCTGGTATTTAAATTGATGTATACGTTCCTCAATTACATGGTTTTTTAAATACAATTAAAAAAAATATTTTACTTTAAAATTTGTCTGATTGAATAAATAAATATCGCTAGCGTAGAGTGCAAAGTTGCTAAGTCCCAATTTAAAAATTGGACAGGAGAGGAAAAAACTTCGTATAGCCATTTTCTTCAAGTATTTCGCAAAACTTTGAATACAACATTTTGCCTGTTTAAAGCAAAGCAAAACTCCATACGAATCAGAGGGATTCGATCTTTATTAAAAGATTTCGAACTTTTTTGGCCTTATCGAATTTTCGGAGATTTTTTTGGCCTTAGCAAATTTTCCTTTCATTGAATATAAACGAGATAACATAAAACAAGGACCTTTACCCTTTTCGAAACGAAATATAATTTTTCATTAAAAGTGAAGTTAGCAACTTTTCACTCTAAGCTAGCGATATATGAGTTTTACAATCAGTTTATCGTAAATGTTTTTTTTTAAATGCTGTCAGATATTGAATTTTTACTCATATTCATAATATTTATGACTCAATTTGAATCCCCGGGATTATCTAAAAAATATCCCGAAACCCCGGGATCCCAATTTTCCTGATATTTGGGCATCCCTAGTGCACATACACGAATACCTGTTGGAGCTAATGAGTTTTTGGCAGTCGCCGTTCTACAGTCGTCATCTCCACTACACAAATTGATTTCCTGGCAGTTTTTATTAGTTCATCAAATTAGCATAATTTATAAGTTCCAACTATAATAAAACAATACCAGTTTATTTGTTGTAAAGACTAAATATCCTTGTTAATAAAGTCATATTAAGTAAAATAAAAACTTACTGCAGTTGTCGGCTTCACCCTTTGTATACATATTGCGAATCTGCGCACAAACATGGTACGTGCAATTCTTTCGGGCGTAGGACAGATGGTATTGAAAATGGGCAAAATCGGACAATAACCACGCCTACCTCCCATATAATGGTAATTTTCAGAAATACTAAAACTGCGATATTTTAGTAACTATTGAAGATTATTCACTCAATATTTATATTTATAATAAGTTTTAGACGAAAAATATGAATATTATAAATTTTTGGAAAATGGGCGTAGCCACGCCTAGTTACATGTGTATATCTTCCAAACTTGGCACAGTACTTGGCCTAGGTACAACATACCAAATGGCCGGAAATTTTTAAAGTCGGACAATAACCACGCCCACATCCCATATAACGGTAATTTAGAGAAATACGAAATCTTCGATAAATCTGTAAATATTATAGCTATTTTATTAAAAATTTATGCTTGCAACAATTCTTTACCGGGTTAATACGTTTATGATAAAATTTTGGAAAATGGACGTGGCACCGCCCACTTATGATCACATATATATATCTATCTCGGTAACCGTTCTACCAATTTGTACCAGACTCGGTATGGTTATTGTGCTTGCCACATAGAAGCAAAATCTTGAAAATTATTGAACTGGGACTAAAATTACAGCCGCTTTTCATATAACGGTTAATTTCAGATATGCTTGAAACTTCAATATTTCGAAATTTAAGGACGCTAATTTACTCAAAATTGATACCCCCGGCTTACCATGTAGCGGTAGCTTTCGGAAAGGTGAAAAATATACATTTAATACTTGCGCTGGGTATTTAATGTTCGGCTCCGCCCGAACTTAGACTTTCTTACTTGTTTCATTTAACAATTGCCATTGCGTAATTACATACCTGTCCATTTTTTTTTATTTAAATAATTATTTAAAATATTTAGGCAATCAAAAGCTTATCGGGATTCCCGTAAAATGAGTTTTGAATGGAGCACGATTGCTCGCCTTTTATCGATGTATACGTATGTATTTAAAAGTTTATAAAAATAACTACGAAAAATGGGAACGAATAGTTTTATTGGTTTTTCAAACAAAATAATTCAGCAAAATCTACCAAAATGAGGAAACAATTTACCAAAGTGGCAACCCTGCTTAGGGGTCCGCGACGTTTATTTTCTGGATCGTGGAGATATTCTCGCGACAATTACTGGACATTGGGAACGGAAAGCTGCCAATCAATGAGAGAATAAGACGAATTTTATTACCCGATAATTTTCGTAACTTAGAAATATCGAAAGGAGGAGAAAATTAATTATAGGACTCACGATTGGCTCAGTGAACGGGCTATTTTTGCTGCGTAAAATAAGGATGTCTATCAACTAAATCATAGGTTCCCAAACTGTTTGATGGTGTATACATCTTTGGTTTCGAAGGGCTTAGCATGTGTATTTCAGCATACAATTTTTATTTTCATTAGAATCACCCTGTATTTGCTTGCTATTGTAAATGGGTGCATACATTTAGGCATATGCATAGTAAGAGGAAATGCGCTACAATCGATTATTACTTCCGATTATTTAAACTCCGCACATGCATACGGCTTTGTACGTATGTATGTGCATAAATATGTATGGACTCATTTGTTGCAACTGGGCAGAGTGTCCAGATTGTTTTACAAAAAGCGCAATTTCTGAAAAAAAATCGCCGAAAATCGCCAATTTTTTAAATAAAATTTATGAAATTGATTTTACAAATCTTTTATTTTAAAAATGAGATCTTGTTATAATATGGTTTTTGAAACCAAAAACGATATATAATACCTTCAGAGGGTATAATAATAATAAATAACACAAATCACTTATATCATAGTGATGTACAAACAAATTTCATTAAAAATGCGCATACTTTTTAAAAATATTTGTTTCAACACATTTTGCAATAGGACTGCGCAATTATTAAATTTATTATAACTTGTATTAATTGATTAATCGCACAATCCGCTTTTAAGAGCTCGCCGCTAAAAATAAAATAAAAACCTATAATAAGGCGAGATCAGCTATTTCCACAATTTCTTCAAAATCACCTATAGTGTCTGAATCATTTTCATTTTTGTTTATATATTGAGCTCTTCAACCTTGATAACATACTGTTTGGTATTGGAAACGTTTTTCAGCAGAAACTGTTACGCTACGCGCACACTGCAGCCGACATCGGCTATATGCGGGCGATATGAATAAACACTTGTGATTACCTGAGCGCTCTCACACATAAACCCGTAACCGAACCGACATCGGCCGTTGACGTCCGTCAGTGACGATAAAATCAAACATGTTGGTTTTTCTCGTCCGATGTCAGATGAAAAGTACCAAAATGGACTGCGAAAAATTAACTTATTGGGTGCAAAAATAAAAAAATTACATATAAAATCACATGTTTAGAGTATGTCAATTGTATCAATGTATCAAAATATTTCACTGCTTACAAAATTGTAATGAAAACTAGATTTGTGTGTACAAATACGGTCGGCAAATAATCTGGTTAAGTGTGCGCATCATTTCGGACGGTGAAATTGTTCGGCCTATCGGATGCAATGTGCGCCTAGCGTTAGCCTTCATAAAACACTTTATTCGAACTATTGAATTAAGGCCTTCCAACCTCATCCTATTTTGAATCTTAGTTTTTGTTGAAGTCATTACGGAAAAAACGCGCTCAACAAAAGCATATGAGTGCGGCAAGGATTGTAATATACTTTACTTATATTTCCAACCATTTTACTGCCTGTTGCGGTTTTCACTCTGTAAGCAGTTATCCAAAATTCTTCAGAGTCGGATAGAATGGTTCCGAAAAAAGTTATTGGCAGGCCACTCAAGCTCGCCCTCTTGTGATTCACACACTTTTCTGGTGACAAAATCAAAGCTTTTTAAAGGTATTTAATTGACTAGGTAATCGTTTCCAAATTTCTTCGAAAAGGGTGATAACAAATTTTTAACGGTCTTTTAATATGCTTTTTAAGTCAAGTTTATTACGCAGTTCATTAGCCTCTTCTGTAAAGTTATAGTGGAAAACTAAGTTTTGTATATTTTTTTAATTTTGAAAAAATTTACTTGAAGGGAAAAAATCGCCAATGATGATTTCCTAAATTTTTACACGCAATTATCAAAAAAAAAAAAAACGCCAAATGTGGACACTCTGCAACTGGGCATGAATCACGTAACTTTGAAACGATAGTCGTCCAAACGATACTGACAAAACGAACGTGTTTCTGTTACTGTTACGTGAAGCAAAACTGGAATCGAGGTGACGATATCGCACAAACGATCAAACAATTTTTGATTTTTATGAAGCAAGACAATCTCGACACGATATCGTTCAGACGATTGTTGTCATACGTGCTTCATGCCCTGGTTTTGATATTCGTAGATGGTTTTCGGCATAGGTTTAGTACTATATTTTGATAAAAAAGCAAGGCGAAAATAAAAAAAAATACTTAAATCATTTTAACTGGGACCGTTGATAACTGATGAACATACATGAATATATTTATGTATAATATGCATATGTATGGATGATAAAATAGCTCTGATCCAATACTTTTCGTGTAAAATCCTGGAAAAAGGTCAAACAGCAAAATCACTCTCTGAAGTGAGTAACAGCAAAACGTACGGAACAAAAAAGCATCGGGTAAAATCCTGCAACTTCCATCTCTTTACAACTCTCCCAAAAATCGCTCTCATTTACATGAACCACAGATTATATTGCGAAAAGAAAAACTAAATTTAGGAATATATACAAATAGAAATGCTCAAACTATAAGCTCAAAAACAATAACTGATGCGGTGTTTCCAAGATATTTTAACGCCCTTGAATCAAGTATTTTATCAATTATACCGATAATTTTATTAATTAAAAGAGTTAAAAATGAAAATGAATGAAAAAATTTAATCAGCAAAATGAATAAAATTAAGTGAAATTAATGTTACATTTCTAACCTAACCTACATTTGTATGTATGTAACTGAATCGCCTAATAATAGCTTTAATTAAAAAAAGATTATCCTAATTTTCGAGCTTAACTCCCTAGTCAGTTATTAGAGAAAGAGATTAGCCATGCAAAACTATAATTAAAAATATCTCAGACTAAACCGATAACTTTTTGGTGTCCAACCTAGTTTTATCGATTATACTTGCGAAGAAGAGGAGGAATGTCAAATGTTAAAGTAAACAAAACTTGACGCTAGTAAGGAAAATAGGTTTCTAAAGTTATTTTTAACACATATTCAGTTAAAATATATTTAAATGGCATAATATGTGTTGCAGAAAAAAGTGACTCGGTGGCACAGAGAAGAAGTTTAACTTTTCCTCGAGTTGTGTGAATAACAAGCACAACCAATTTGACAGCTAACGAGCTTTGATTAACATTTTGTTTATATGTAAACGTACTTTTATGCCTTGCCGTTCGCATATTTTTACACATCAAATTTCATGAGTACCTAGTACTCACGCCTTTTTTTCGTAGACCCTTTTAAAAAAATTTATTGGTTTCGGTGGACCCCCTGCTGATCCATTTCTAAATATTCCCAAAGCTCGTAAAAAATTAAATGTGAAACTTAGATCTAACAATGTAAATTTGCATCGCGGGTGAATTCAAAACCTAAACTCAGAGTGGCCAAAAAAAAAGTAAAAAATTTGCTTGTGTTCTGTTTATAAAAATAATGTGATTACACACTCGCACGATTGAGAGAATACAAAGGTTGCGCCGATCTCGGACCGCTATTCCTCTCTTAACGAATTTGACAGAATCGTTGTTTGCATGACGTCACACTGGTGCAACTTGTTTACGTTTTCCTTGCAACATTTTTTCTTCGTCTTCCATTCTTGCTCACGTTTTGGCATTTCTCTCTCGCAATTGCACCAGTGTGACGTCACACACAAGTTATTCTCAAAAATCCTCTCCGATCGGCGCAATCTTGTATTCTATCATTCTTGACACACTCGTAAGTTTTAAAAAATAGAGCTCGTAAATACATCAAAATACTCTCTCGCTCGGAAGAGTTATATTTTTTAAGAGCACTGCTAGCGCTAGCGTTATTTACACTATCTTCACCATAAACTCATCAAATGTTCGGCTCACTCATGACTTTGCACGTGGAGTATATGTATGTAAAATAGCTTATTTGTGTTAATGGCATCATTTTTATTATTATCGCTCCGAGTTTTAACTTAAAACATCAAAACGGCTAAGCTTTTTATGCCAAACTTTTAATTCAGTAACTGACAATAGAGAAAAGACCGAGTGAAAAAAAAAACGACGACAAAAAACCAAGCAAGCAAGAAGCACAAAATGTGTTCCACCATTTCATCTTCTTCTAGGTAAGATGGGCAAATGGACTTGTCATTTACGCCTATCACAGTCAGGTGTTTGTGCCACGTGAAGTGACCAGTCAGCAGTCCAGCAACTTGCCCGCAGTGTCGTCTCCTCAGTGAGAGCAAAAAATTAGATAAACCTTGCGAGATTGAAGGCAGCATGAGTTTTGCCCACCTGCATGCCCTCGATGCCTCTCAGTCATTTCGGAGCGAAGTATTCACCCAGTTTCTGATGGTGGCTTCGATTGCCGAAGGTGGGAGTGCTAAAACTGGTTGCGGATAGAGGAATGCTAGGTCTGAGCCAACTCTGGCCAATTGGTTGGATGTCTCATTACCAGGTACTCCCGGGTGACCTGGCACCCAGAGTAAAGCAGGCTCGTTATGTTTACCACCGTAATTTAGTCGAGACTTGCATTACTGAATTAGTTTGGAATTAGTTAGAGGGCCGGCCAATGCCTTAAGTGCAGCTAGGTTGTCATAGCAGACACGTTAACTCCTTTCCTCCACCTATGTCCCACCACGTAGTCCATGGATTTGAGGATTGCAATTACCTCAGCCTGGAAGACCAAAGCATACTCCCCAACAGAAAAGTGAAGCCTATCCCTATTAGCTTCGAAAAAGACCCCAGATTATGATCCAGAGTCAGTTTTGGAGCCGTCAGTGAAGATTCAACTATGTTGAGTCCGGTCTCAGCGATTGAATCAAACCAGAGTTCAGCCTCAGGGAATACTATACTGTAGCATTGAAAATACACAAGTGCTTAAATCTCTGCCGCCAGTAATTTTCGCCGCGCCCCACTCATTTTCATACCAGTATCCGGTTCTTTTTAGTCTGCAGGTGGCCGTTAAGGCTTCCCCACGTATGAAAACACAAAGTGAAGCTCGGAACACTTTGACGACTGCAACTTCACGACGTAACGACAGCGACATCATTTTGTCGACAAATGTCGCCTTGAAGCCAGCTTCTTAAACATTTTGAAGACCTCAGCGACATAGCAAACAGCTGATTTTAAAGTTTGACATTTTGGTATATTTATTTCACAAATTGTGTATTTCTATTTAAGTAAATAAGAAAAACATGAAGAATCAAGAATATGTGATTAATTTTGCGACAATTTAATTTTGCAGCACTACATCTACTCATTGTCGCCGGCAAAATTAGAAATAGATTTAATTTGGCGACGTCGACAATTGCAGTCCTGCAGCCAAGATGTCGTGCTGTCGTCAAAATAATTGTGTCCGTAAGAACGTGTGTATTTAAAATTTAACAGATGCTGCTTGTCGCTTGCTGTCGTCAAAGTGTTCCGAGCTTTACGGTAAGTGCTGCAGTACGTCAAGAGCACTATACACCACTCAAAAAATTTTAAGTTAAATAAAGAGGCAAGCAACCATTTTAGTTCTATACATTGAAACCAGATACATTTTCGTGGACCCCCATTTACAACTCATGAACCCACAAACGTAGTGTAAGCAAAGATTTTAATGTGGCCTTTCAAAAGTGAAGAATTCCCATGATTCCGACCGATACACTATTTCAATTTAAAAGATTGCAATTCCCAATTCGATTGGCATTCGGAATTGCAATCAATAATACTCAAGGTCGACCTTTGGAAAGGTATTGTTTAGATTTAGATACGGATTGCTACTCAGATGTTGCGTGCTGGCAAACTAGATATCCTTGATATCTATGCAGAGAATGGAAAAACAACAAATATTGTGTGCAGTGTTGCCATTTTAGTTTTGCGGCTAGATTGCGATAGCAAACAGCCGGAGAAATTTCGGTTTAGCCGGCAGCCGATTTTGCTATTTGCCTTGTTTTCTTAAAATTCAAATATATACATATCTTTCCATTTTTGACTAAGCGATCCAAAATCTGTTAGAAACGGCTACTAGTCTTATCGCGGAGAAAATTTTCATGACAGGAAGGGTTATATAAGTGTGAAGTTTTATTCGCAAACTTACTTTCACTGTTTATCTAACGCGCGAATGCGAATGTGTACATGCGCGAGAGTTCACTCACATATTGTTGAAATGGCTCTAAGTCTGTCTAACCAGGGTTGCGGACAATAACCGGCGTTTAGCTTCGGGCGCTAAACGGTTAAGTGGTATATCAAGCAACTTTGATGGGCCTTCAAGAAGTATTTACTGCTAAAAGTCTCATAAGTAACCTAGAAATACTTTTATACTCCTCCAGCAAAAGCGAAGGCTCGGATGTAGAATCTGGAGACATTAAAAATGTGAAATTAAAGCTCAAAAGTTACTTGAAATATGATTAGTCAAAAAAATTAATTCTGCTCGTTAAAAGAGCTTGCTTTGGAAAATGCTTATTTTACTTTTTACATTCTGTATATTAAAACAAATTTCATTTTAATTTTTGAAAACAGAAACGTTGTTTTCAAAGTATCAAGGAACTTCAACTGCGTTATATGTAAATAGTACTTTGAAATGTCGATTACACATTTTGCTCATGATGTTGATTAATCATAAAGCAAGTTACTCAAATATTTTTGTTTTTGATTAATCAAAATCTTGATTACTCGAGTAACCGCATTTTTGAGTAATCATAATTTCCAATTAATCGAATAATTGAGTTATTTGCTTTATGGTTAATTAAAATTTTGAATAATCAATTAATCGCACATCCCTACTGTATACATATGTAACTGGAACAATTTTCAAAATTTTTAAAAATCCTTTAATGTCTGTTGGTTTTCTACCAAACATTTAATTTCACTAAATTATTATTCTAAAGAACACAAGTAAATCATGATATATTTTAGCGTATTATTACCCTTATATTTATATCTAATATATGAGTTAAACGCAGAGTATACTTAATCTATTTTTTTTAATAAAAAGTCGAAAAAAGTCATCGAAAAGTCGAAAGTCACCTTTCTAGTAAAGTCGAACAAACCTAGTTTAAAGTATCTCTGATTGAGTACATACATACATACATATATACATGCATTAGTGATTTTTTTATATTTTGCACGTGTCATGCATATTTATATTATCAAACCTTTTATAGTTTCCGATTGTTCCTTTTTTCTTTTTTGTAAAACCATGCTCTCATTTGTAAGTTCCGACCAAAAGTAATTCTTTGCAAACATCAAGGTGTCACAAATGCGTCTCCAAATGGAGCATAATATTTTACGATAACTACCACCAATTACATTTAACGTTTAACGCGTATCTGATATTGGGCTTTCGGTTGCGAATATACATATGTATGTTGTACATATGCATGTACATAGCCACTTACTAAACTTACTAACAGTTAATTCTTCAACGACTTTCTTATATTTGTACATTTGTACATATGTTTGTATATTTATAAGCAGGTATGAGTGCTCTGCACAGCCCATAAATATTTTATGTAGTACTCCGCCACAAATTGTGTTGTTTGTGTGAAGCAAAATGGCGCTATAAAACCCCTCGTTCCATTTTGTGGCGCAGTAGTTGATATAGACTATAAAGGAACCAGCACTTTCTGGCTCCAGGAGCTAATAAAAAATGAATTGATTTAAGCGTCTCTTTTCATTGCCAAAATACAACGCCAAATAAAAACATTTACAAATCATAAAAGGAAAACTACATCAAAATTTAGAAAAGTTCCCAAAATGAGCATACAAAAGTGCTTCACAAAAGTTATGAGGCTTAGTGTCATTTATGATGGATGTAGAGGATGGAGTTAACGATGAAAAACTTCTCGAGTTTATTTGCTAAAGTTGTGATAAAAATCAATCACCCATAAAATATGCCCATTTTAACTGGTCATTCTTAATATTGTGCGCCAGCGACAGTACCTTAAATGAATCGTTAATATAAAGATACATACATACATACATATTTATGTACCTTGCAAGGAGAGACGTTAGCTTATACCTAACTGTAGTCTACGCGAACACTGGTGCTAACTATTAACTGTATATTTTGTTTGAAAAACGGTAACTACTTTAGAAGATGTACCCTTAAACCTGCGGCGAAGACTATGGCAGCAAAATGACGGATGTTACAGACGTAACACAAAATAATGTCAGGAGCATGTAATAATGTACCTATGTACTATTTAGCATGTCATTGGTCGGTAATAAGACCAACTTAAATTTAAATCCATTAAATACATTCTAGCGTGTCTCAGTCCTTTACACACAAAAGCGGCTATAACTTTTGTTTTCTATTCGAAATAGTAAGAGTGGCACCTTTCTAAAATATCTATTAAATGAGCAGTTTTTTTATGTAATGTAAAGTTATAGCTCAGTACATTTTTTTCACCAGAGATAGTCATATATTTTATAATGGTTCCTTAATATATGTTAATTACATTTCATTTGAGTATGGAGAAGTCACTATCTGAAATTATTTAACATAAAAAATTTACTAAGTATAGCCTTGTTTGTAGATACAGTTAAAGAAAATACATGAAATGGCACGATTTTTCTTTAATTCAAAAATATTTAAATATTTCAAAAACGGTGACACTTTTACCTGAAAAATTTTTGCTTATCAGGGAGCTCACCACCCCACCTGCCTTCTCCTCAAATTTGGCAGGTTACTTCTGGGACACCCTTATAGTTTTTGAATTAGATGAACTTTAATTTAATGTTTATTATAGTATATAAAAAGATGCACACAGTTATTTTAATTACATTTTCGTAAATTGTGCGCCCGCTCGCGCTGACCGTCATTATTCAACTCGCTTCATTGTAACTTGTTCGTTCTTAGCTCGTTCCTACTTCGGTTCTTTTGGAGTTACCAGCTGTCTCTAAAGCTAGATCCCACATATCGGCCATTCTACAAGGCATTCGACCCGAATGCTTCGCCCGTCTTCAACTTGGAATACCCATGGCTTCATATATTCGGCACATGTAGATGTGCGTTTCGGACCTTCGCAAATGCCGACCTTGATTATATTATAGGTGTCGCTATACTTGACGTTAACAACTTGGTATGTCCCCAAATATTTAGGCTTGAGTTTGAGACCAGTACCAATCTGCATGCCCTTTATAGTAACCAAATCACCTTTGGTAAATCGATTAGCCACTTTTCGTCGCAGATGATAGGTTCGTTTATTTTCGTTTTGTATTGTCAAGATCTGCTCTTTGGCACACTGTCGCAACTCAACGCGCCTATCTTAAAATTGCTTTACCATCTCGCTCTCAATAAGTTCTTTACTACGAATGTCTTCTTCAGTGCGTATTTTGACGCCTGTCATTAGCTCGAATGGAGACATGTTTGTACTTCTAGCATACGTAGAGTTTATTATTTGTGGTACCTTATCTACAAATTTCTACCACTTCGTTAGATCCTCTATACTAAGTTTCGACAAAACGCTGATTATGATACCATTTAGTCTTTCGACTTGCCCATTGGCGCGAGGCAAACCGGTCGTTACTTTGAAATGCTTAATACTTTCATCCCCGCAGTACTTGGAAAAGTCGTCGGAAGTGAATGCCGAAACTCGATCGGAAATAATTTGGGCAGGGTTGTCAAACGTCACACTGTGCATTTCGAGTCGTTTAATAACTTCTTGTGAAGATTTCGTTTTGACCGGATAAAGTCAACAAAATTTCGTAAACGCGTCGATAATAGCCAAAATATGTCTATACTGTTTAGTAGTAGACTCAAGGCCCCGAAAGTCTACATGGTACGTACAGAGCGGAGAGTCTTCTTTTGGCAGAGGATGTAGCTCACCTTCTTGCTTCCCTGACTTTCTGCTAGAGATAATGCACTGAATACAACTAGCTATGTGCAATTGAATTTTCTCTTCCAGCGTTGGTATTAAATATTCTCGACCATCTACTTCTTTCAGTTTTCGTATACCAAAATGCCCCTTGTCATGAACGCGTCTAATAACCTCCCTTTGCATACCTCTTGGTACCACAACAAGCTCGACATCGTTAACAATTTTATGCAAAATGTTACCCTTTCAAAAATTGTCATTTAGGGGATTCACAAGACGTGTTAACCGTCGTAAAATCTTAAGGTTAACATCTTTTTTAATTAAAATGGTTTTAGGGGATTTCTAACTAAACCGAAATTCTTTTAAACTGATAAAGAATATATAATTAGCCAACCCCCCAACCATTTTAACCGCTATTTTACATAAACAAGTGTTAAGCTTAAGATTTTACGACGGTTAACACGTCTTGTGAATCCCCTAATTGTAACTTTCTTTCTCACGGAGAATATCAATGAGTGCTTTCAGCTCATCATCGTGTTGCTGGGCTTGAAGTATGCGCATCAGTAAGTCGTCAGTACCAACCATCACCACAGCGTATAGGCTGAGAGCATCCACATGACGCATCTGCGATCCAGAACGATGCTCAACCTCATAGTCGTATTCTTGTAGCATCAAGATCCACCGTACCACCCTCGTACACAAATCTTTTTTGTTCAACGTTTTTACAAAGGCCTTGCAGTCAGTGACAATCTTAAAGCATAAACCCAAGAGATACAGCCTAAATTTTTTGAGTGTCTCAATTACAGCATAACTAGTGTATTTTCGCTGTTTTCACTACGGTTGTTCGATTTCACTAGAAAGTCGACTTTCGAATTTTCGATCGACTCTGTACAGTCGACTTTAAAAGTCGACCGATCCACGAAGAAAAGTCGACTTTGTTCGACTTTTTTCGACTTTTTTAATAAAAATAAAATGTATTAAGTATACTCCGCATTTAACTCATATATTAGCTATAAATATAAGAGTCAGAATATGCCAAAAATATCATGATCTACTAGTGGTCTTTAGAACAATCTGTAATTTAGTGAAATTCAATGCTAGGTAAAAAAAACAGACACTAAAGGATTTTTAAAAATTTTGAAAATTGTTCCAGTTATACAGCATGAAATTGTTGGTTCACAAAAAAAAAAATTCAAAAAATTGTTTGAATCGATATTTGGTAATTACAGACAACTTTTTGAAAAATGTGGCCTTTCCGATGGAGCAGAATTGGCGGGAATTGGTAGAAATATAAGTGCCACTTTATAAGCATGGATAAAAATGGGAGTATCCCAGACAGCTAGTGGATTGGGACTATCCACACGACTAATGTCGCATATTAACTGGAATCCTACCAGCAACGTTTTTAGCGGTGTTTAAAATGTTGTACCTTACGGATTGGTCAAATTCGAACCAAAAACTGTCTGTAGAAACTTACATAAACTCATGCTGAAAAACTTTCTGGCATGAAATTTTTAAAATAAATACCTATGTTTATTTTACCTCATTATTAACTGAAGATTGTGGAGACAAACGATTAACAAATTTGAGGAATTTGTTTTCGTATAGTAATTTTATGCGCTGCTCTTAAATGATTTGACAATGTTGTTGTACTGTCATTAAAATTCATTCTACCACACTTTTCAAATTTCACTTCAGTTTTATTGGCAATTTTTTTTAAATACGACCAAACAGCACTCCGCGCTCTTGTTAGAAGATCAGTTTTTATATGCAAATAAATTAAAAAAAGTCGAGAGTCGAAAGTGAAAAGTCGACTTCAGTCGACTTCCATAAACTGAAAGTCGATCACTAAAATTCGACTTTCAGGAGTAAAAAGTCGATTTTGGTCGAAAGTCGAAGTCGACTTTGCCATCCCTAGTTTTCACTAGTTGTTTACTCATATAATAGACTGGGTGCAGGGACCCATCAATTGGTGATCTCTGCAACTCAAAATCGGATGCTCCCCTAACATTTTCTTCAGCATATTGAATGCAAACATCTGTTGATCGCCCATTTCAAACTTTTTATTTTGCTTAGTGAGATCGCTCAGCGGCTTCTTAGCATATGATAAACACAACTAATAGTAATTTCTGCTTGTAAACAAAAGTCCTCGCCTGCTGCACTTTACCCAATGGTTTAACCTTATTATCTTGCCGTTTATTACCAAAGCCGGCCAAAAACACGTAAGAGCAGCGCTGTCTTCGGCTATGCCTTTGGCTTGGCTTCATACCTATCATGAACATCTGAAAATTTTACTTTAACAGATTACTGCATTTGAAAAAATTTATACATATATTCACAGCATACATAGATAGAGGAGATACATATATATAAAATCATATCTAAACAATCAGAGGTATGGAAGATATAGCTTATCAAATAAAACACCTCTTTGAGGTAAAATTTTCGAGTGACGAAAGCTGAACTAGAAACACAAAATTTATGATACCAATTTCGTGACGAGAATTATACGCATTTTATAACCTTGGAAACGTACGAAAAATTTGATTTTATTTAGTCAGAGGTGTTTTATTTGATATCAATTACTTTGGGGTAGAAAATTTAAAATCGGCCAAAATACAAACAATAATCTAAACGTTTTACTTTTCTCAAATAGATTGCTAAAAATGTTATCTAAATCTAAATTATGTATTCAGATCGATGTGTTCATTGAAACATATAATTTTTCGAATACGGAATAAAGCGATCATATCCTTTGTATTCGAAAAAGTAAAAATAAAAATAAAAATTATGAGAAATGTTAAAAACGTATCAACTTGGTATAAACTTTGGATACTGTATTCGTCTGATTGCCTCGTAGTTTAATTGTTGTTAAGATTTCTACCGGGTGTGGGGCGCACTCCTGTGCTTTTTTAAGAAGCTTTACTTCTATCACGTGTACGGTGTTGCACTCGTGCTCGTGCTATGAAACTAATGATTTTTTCTCAAGTATTTTTGCTCAGTGGCGATTTATACATTTTACGTAAGTAGTAGCGGCACAATGGGTCAGCTAAATGCATTCATACATACATATTTATGTACAACTGTGGGTAATATTGTATGCGTCTTCCCAGGTAGGTTAAATGCGGGTGATAAACCCATGCAGCATAGTTAAATACTGTGTACATAACTACAATTAATATGGTGAAAATATTACAATTTCGGCATGTGACTGGAGAAATACACATATTTAAACTGTTGTTTCCAAGACATTATTAACACAGCTGCATCTGTCAGCTTTTCAACTCGCGGAATATTCCCCGATTTGCAGGGAATTTCGATTTAAGTGGCAACCGGGGAATGGCCACTTTTTTTCGGGGAACTGGGTATGTTATTTTTATATCTTAAAGTAACAAAATTAGACGAATATGTTAATTTTTAATCATTTGACCCTTTTTGGAGCGACATTTTTTCAATTTGAATCGTAATATCTCCACAACAAGAGTTTTCCCAGATATAGGCTATATACCGGATGAAAGCTAAAGTTTTGGGCTAGATTTGTGGAAACCTAGAATAAAATCGACTAACCATTTTTGAGAAAATGCTCCAAATGTATACTTTCAGCAGCCCGATTTTTAGTTTTTAGGCGATAACGTTATGACATATTTATATTTTATAAACCCAAAAGACAGCGTTAGATAGCTTCTTTTAAGACCCTTCTGCTGATATCCACTTCATGGTATGGAATGAGTAGTGCGACCTCAGTGGTAGTTTAAAAAATTGTTTGTTTTCAAATTTCAGGCACCAGCCTACGGATCGAAACGTCCTAGAACAAAACCTTCTTAGTTTTTATGGTACTTTAATTCTAGAAAGTTTGAAAAAAATTAAATTAAGGTACGTACAGTGGAGACACGAACCAAAACACATTTAGCTCTATATCTTTCCAACTAGTAGCTGGAACTTAATATATAAGGTGTCGTTTGAAAGGTATTGGCCTATAGAATAACACTAAATATGTTTGGTGCATCCACATACCCCCTTAAACCGGCAAAAGCAAAAAATATTTTTTGTTTCGCAACACTAGCCTAATTTTTAAGAATCGGGTTAATTGTTTATGAAGCTTGAATACATTTTCTGGTTACACTCTGCAAGACCTTTCCAACGATACCTCAAACATGCCCACTGCAGTCCATGGACGTCTGGATAAAGACTTCTAAATCTCGTGTATATACATATAAGCGAGTCATTTCAGCATGCTACTGTGGCTTCGTTACTCGCGCACACTGCCGTACGCTGTGATATAGCACTCAGATTGATTTTCACTGCTGTGTGACCGGTATGTAAGCCGGTAACACAATTTAATATGTTAAGCTTCCTATATAAAGGAGATATATCGCAAAGACTGGTATCTGAACAACATAGATTTTGACGATTTTCTCAGTAGACTTTGTATTATTATTTATAAAATAGCATACGAAATTTATCGGTTTTAGCTGTCCAAATAAAGGAGTTTTACAGTAAAATCCCATATCTGAACAATCAGATGTATGGAGCAATAAATAGGTTATAGTGACGCGATCTTCGTTATTTTTACTGTAAACTTTCTGTTTATAATGAGTGAAAATAGTGCGAAGTTTCATGTTTCTAGCTGCATATATGGAAAGTTATAACAAAGAATCCCATATCTGAACAATCAGTTGTATTTTCACTGAAAGTAAATTTCATGTTCCTATTTGCATAAATTGAGGAGTCATAACAAAAATTCTCATAACTGAAGAATCAGTTGTATGGGAGATATAGTATGTTATAGTGACCCGATATTTGTTATTTTCACTGTAAGTATCCTCATAAAAATGAGTGAAAACGGTGCAAATTTTTATGTTCCTAGCTCCATAAATGGAGAAGTTATGGCAAAAAAATTTCATATCCGAACACCAACAACAACAACAACAAACAATTCTTAAGCAAAAAACACAACCGACTTCAATTCTCATAGGAGTTTAGGAGTACCGTTAATTTTTTCATGATCCAAAGTTCGGATGTAAACCAAATTAGTATGGGGCCACCTGTGAGACACTACCTTCCCTTTTCCAAATCGGTTGACGTAGTCCAAGGTTATGCGGTAACATATGTACATACATAAATAAAAAAATATTCCCATGAATTGATAACCTTCTCTTTTTTGAAGTCGGTTAAAAATTCATTCATTAAAAGTTTTATACATCTTTTACTTTTACCCATCGTACAATTCCATAAATAACGTAACTCTTCTTCTTACCGTCTTTTTTTCTGACAGGCTGTAGGTGTGCGTTTGGCAGACTGTAGGTGTGTTTTTGGTTAGCGTTTGGTGTTTTTTATTCAGTGTGTTAGTGTATTTTGAATAAATTGTAATAGAAATGGAAGAAATTGTAATAGAAATGAAGGAAATTTTAAAAGATAAGAGCAAATATCAAAAAACAGGTGATCTCAGCTGTAGGCATTTTTTTGCCAATCAGCTGATAGTGTTTTAACTTAAAAGGTGTTCGCACGAAGCGATTTTGCATTCAACTTTTGCGTTCAACTCACGCAGGGTTGCACGAAGAAAAAAAGTTGAATGAATAAGTCTTGGCTGGCGACCAATTTTGTTGAAAGCGATTAGTTGAAAGGCCGTTCAACCAAAAGTAGAATGCAAAGTTGAATAATTCAAACGCCTTTTTATAGCGAATTTCTTGATATATTTTGATATTTATAGCCATTCAATTTTTTTCCGTACAACCCTGCGTGAGTTTATTGCAAAAGTTCAACGCTAAACCGCATCGTGCAAATGGCCTTTTAGGAAACCGTACGATGCTTTTATCATTGACATGCATGCCCAACACCGGCAGAACTCCATAAGCAAGTGCCCCGTGAACCAAATAGAACAGATCTGACCGGTTGAGAAGCAGCCATTTGTAATACCTATTGAGAAATAAGTGTGTGACGTTCCTAATTTTGGTTTATTTCAGTGATTTTTAAGCGATTTTCAATAAATTTTGTGTGCAAATGTAATTAAAATGAAGTGCGCGGTGATTGGTTGCAAAAATACGTACAAAAATAATAAATTGGTTAGCACAAACATGTGCTACAAAATTGCTTGCATTTTTTCTTTATGCTTCGTCTTCATATTCATTGTTTACTTTTCAAAGAAAATAACATGGCGCCGAAATTACAAACGTCAGCCAGAAAATTACTTTTTTCTTTTGCTTCATCTTGTCAGATCTTGTGTAGTTGGATCATGCAAGTGCCCTGCGCTGGGCACGGCTGCTTTTAGGCCCGTCAGAATGGGTACTTGTACGTCAATAACGGAAAAGTATACGAAGGAAGTGGCGTACGTACCGTAGAGATACGCCACAATGAAGGTGTTGCGTCTGCAAACAAAAATCAGCTGTTCCTTATGGCCGCGTACTTGTTATCTACACAAGTCAATTTTTTAGATACAATAGCAAAACATTCAAATTTGTTTACTAATATATTCCCACTTCTTTTGATGTCTTCATCACTGTCTCTGGCTTTTCAAAGACAGTTTATTGTCTGGATGCCTACTTTACTCAAACAATGTGTAAATTATGTGCATATTATCATTGGTCTTGTCATGTGTAAACGCGGGGTTATACAACTGTCAGCAGTGACGGACTAACGGCGCGTTTACATTGGACAATGCTGTCAAGCCAATGAAGATATACGTATTAGTTGTCAAAAACGCATGCATGGAAAAGTATGCATGGATTAGTGAAAAAGTGTGCATGAGTTGTTATTGTCATGACAGTATTGTCCGGTGTAAACCCTAAGTTAGGTGCGTCAAAAGTTCAGTGTTGGCCAACGTTCGTTGGGTCCGTCGACGCAAGGGTTGCCAATCTGACGCTCTCTATGCAGACACACACAAGTTTTGTTCCACACAATTTCCGGGCTGCTCCGGTAATTAGAGCGTAAAAATAAGTTACTCTATCACAAGTGTCAAAAATATGTCAACACGTGCCAAAAGTGCTTAGAGCATGAGGAACGCAAAAAACCACATTTCGCGCCCGGTATTAACAAATTGGGTCTAAACAATGATTTTACGTGTATGTATCTTACATGGCTAATTAAATTACCAAATACATTACATTTTTTGAAAATTCTGTGGTATATTCCACTTATGTGTTTTATAAAATTTGTTTTCGGATTTAAACAACAAGAGCTGTTCAAATTGCCTTTTGCACATTTGTGCCCGGGCTGTTTTAGTGCACAAACAAGAAGGGAGGACCAAAGAGCAAACGAGAATAAAAACGATACCAAATTAGAAAACTTAAACATCCACTGAGAAATCGGCTGCTAGAGTACAACTCCACAACAAGCTTTTTCATCTGTTTCATTTTGATTCTCTAAGTTCTACGTTCCGTTAAGTTTAGTTGCTATAGTCAGGGTTTTACAGATTCCGCAGTTTATGCCGCCAAAGCAAAAACAAAATACATGTAAATCTTTATTTTTGTACTCCTGCTATCACCTTATATTAGGATCCGGTAATTAGAGAATAACCGAAAAATTTGCTCTCAAACATGGAATAATGTTCAGAAGAACGCGAATTTAAGAAAAAAAACTTCGTGCCCAGAATTTAAGAAATAGCGGTTCTTGTTATCGATACTTAAATGCCAACACTTGGAAATTGAATTTTGATTTCAATGGGCGTGTTCATAAGACGAAGCTGTTGCTTAACCGTTGGCTATTTTTGTCTTTGAAACGCACTGTTGAGTAGCACCGCTCAGCTGAACAATGGGCAACTTTCCGAAATTTTTTATTCATTGGAAAATTTTTACGCTACCTGAAGTCAACGTGTTGGGCTTAGCCTAAACAGCTGATCGAAAAGACTTACGTCGCTTATATTAAATTTAACGCCGCTTTGTTAGGAGGCTGTTGTAAACAAATTTATTAAATTTTATATTACTGATGTGATAAATAACTAAAATATTTTATAATAACACTACGTTTATAATAAATGTTTTTTAATATGTTTTCTATATAATTATACACTATTTAATTCATTATAACACTGAGCGATCTTTTCAACACGGCGGTAGCTCAGCGCTGAATTCTAAATACTTTGGGCACAACTATCTATATTTACTGCAATTTCATATCATATCCGATCAGTCGTATGAAGGCTATTGGTTATAGCGACCCGATCTTCGCTATTTTCACTGAAAGTATTCTTTTAATAATGAGTGACAACAGTGCAAAATTGCATGTTGCTAGCTACTTAAATGGAGAAGTTATAACGAAAAATCTCATATCTGAACAATCAGTTGTATGGGAGCTATATTTTATAGTGGTTCTATTCTTCCGGTTCCTACAAATGATTAATACATTGTAAAAATATACCCACCTACCAAATTTCATGGGGATATCTCGAAAACTGAGAGACTAGATTGCATACAAACGGACGGATCGACTCAGCTCATTTTAATGGGCCTATCTTTTCTTATGCTGGTACTTACAAGCATCGGACCAAAGTTATAATACCTTTTCATGCTCATGAAAGGTATAAAAATGAGCACTCACTTAAGCTTGGTTTGACTATTGACTTCAATACATCATCCGTAATACTGGGTGGCGCCGAATGAGCTATATGGTTTGAATTCTTTATAACAGTTTTTTTTTACTCTATGGCAAGTTATGGAAAATATGCTAAAAATAGCACTTATGTGCGAAGCAGAAAATGGACACCACTTACATGGTATCATTTTTCAAAGCTAGTTGCAAAAAATTCCCCAATAATATACTGTATTAAAAAAAAAAATTATAATAATCGCATAAATAAAAAAGTTATAAACCATTTAAACCATATAGCTCATTCGGCGCCACCCTGTATTATTAAATTTACTACCAGTGTCCAGCAGTCAAGGTAATCTCTATTTCCAACTCTTGCAGTTTTGTTCATCACGTTTTTTTCCATTTGTTACCCATGCATATTACTTTATAATTTTTCACTTTGAGTCTTCACACAATTCCTATTAATTCCAAACATCTAATTTTTAAATTATTTTTGTCTTCTTTCCTTTTTTGTACTACCCCAATACGTGTGGGAACACTGGTTAGAACTTCCCTGCGTAGTAGATTTAATACGATTTTTGATGAAAATTCGAATTTTCCTGCACTACTCCGCTTTACCCACGATCTACTTCGATTTTCTTTGGCAAATAATAAAGAGCACTTATTGCAGTATCTGAACCCAAAGAATACAAGAAGTTTAGAGTCTTATGGCCTTTTTCAAGTAGTATAGTAGCTCGGCAGCTATAATTACATACTGAACTAAAAAAGCCAAATTATGGCGAGCAATATTCATACATAAAAAATTTCTACTACGGAATTTTATTTTCTGCTACGATTTTTCACCTCATTTACTCCGATTTGGGATTGCCGTAGTTCTAAACTGGAACAGATGCAAAAGCGCCAGTCGGTATGTTTACTTGTTATTGGTACAATACTGATTTGGCTGAAAATCACTAAATAATTTTTAAACCCGATACAGACTAATTTTCATCCACAGTGCTACCAGATAAAACTACCATTCATGATGAATAGGTGGGCAGTATATCAAGAATCCATTAAACATTCTTAGCGAATTTTAGAGTTTTGTTTAACCCTTATTTTGGTTCTTGCTCAAGGTTTGTAAGGAATGCAGTTCAGACCCAAATTTGCCAGGGTTTAAGTCCGGTTCATCCTAATATCAAAAACGAAAAACAAACTATTTTTTTTCTAAAGCAGAAATCACGCGATTTGTACATTTGTACAAATTTCTACAATTTGGCAGTCACAGGGTGGTGTTTTCTAGAAGTTTCTATCGAGCATGAATGAGTTCAGCTCAATAAAAAAATGTCCGACCAACTCCACTCTGTAACTATAAAAATTCACAAATCGTGTGATCCCTGTTTACTAGCGGTCACTCCTCGGCCGGCAATGGCAAACATCCGAGTGTATTTCTGTCATGAAAAACAGCTTCTCATAAAAATACTACATACAATTGCCGTTCGGAGTCGGCGAAAAACTATGGGTCCCTCCCAATTGTGTTACAACATCAACGCGTATGCCACAAATTGGAGGAGAGGCTCTGCCAAACACTAGCATATGTACATATGTGTAAGCGACAATCTATTGTTATTAATTGCAGAATGGCCGAATGCAAAAAACTGCATAACGCGGGACTGTACTTCGTTTCTTCAATATATTACGCGCGCAAGGCAGTTCATATTGAAAAATTTAATTTTTTATGAAAGAGGTTAATCAATACATATATATGTATATATATTTGTTTATCTTTAATTTAATTTAATTTAATTAGAAAATTGACAAAATTGTCGTATTTTTCTGATTTTGTCCCGTCAATTGTCGATGAAAAATTTAAACGAAACGATACCACACAGCAGAGGTGTTAAAGAATGCAGTAATTTTTAACTAAATTAATAATTTTATTGAAGTCTCAAATGGTTCCAAAAATTTTTTGTTAGTCTTGACTAAGACTAAGCAAAATTAGTCTTTATTCTTTTTTTGAATTATGATTCAAAAATAATTTTTTAGTTATTTCTTGTTAGTCACTTTATTTCATTTTTTGTTAGTCATTTGATTTCAGCCATTGGAGTGCATTCTTTTGCAATATGTACTATGAATTTTTTCCAGGGACTGAGAACGCCTTCCGGGTTTGGTTTAGTTCTGCCTGAGAACAAAAGGTAATGTCAAAATATGTGAACAAAACTCCCGGGAACGTTCTCCAGAAGAACAGAATCAGAACGAAAGTTTCGGGAACGTTTTAAATGAGAACGAACGTACCGAGAAACTTTTCAAGAAGTATCAAATCTACAGAATTAACTAAGCTTAACCGGTACCCGATAATTAAAAAAGCGTACCTTAAATATAACACACCCTTGGCATCTTCGTTTGCTTCATCGCTGAATACCCTACGCCGTGATATGCTTTCTGACAACAATTTCGAAAAATTGCTGTTGTTGAAAGTTAACGGAGCCGTATAAATAAGTTTCAAGGAGCATTGTTATCTTTTGTTTTGGAAACCAGTCCTCAGACACTGTGTTATTTTTTCATTTATATAATATGTAAAAATTATTTACATTTAATTAATACAAATTTATTTCATTGGAAGTTTCTGCATTTTATTCACATTTTCTTAATAATTTATATACTACTGGAGTGTTAATTAAGCTTTTCGTGTACTCATTTATTTTCTAAATAAATAAATACAAGCGGGCCCATGCGCAGACTGCGCAGACAGAAATATACAGTAAACTAACCCATAGCCATAGATAAAAGCAGACTGTTCTTATAGTTCGCGGAAATAGTAATCAGAATCATTCTTATATGCCCCTTATTTTTATTATGCATATATTACAAAGCGTGAAGGAGATTTATAGTACATCAGAACTTATACTTATTAGGTACTGACTTATATATGAGTGTCATGAGTTGAGGGAAACATGGTGTTACTTACAATATACATATCTTTGCATACAATATTTGTGGTAAAATATACTCAGAATTAACTTTTTGATTAAATGTTTCTTTAACAGAAACAATAATATCTGAGCTAAGGGAGTGATGCGAGAGAGACAACTGTCAGTTTATCGAACCTTTAATTATTGGATTATGTGTGCGCGTATACGGTGTATGAGATGCTGTGGTCACAATAGTGCTTCAGTACACAATACATTTAGTGTGGCTTAACAATGGTAAATTAAAAACAAAAATAAAATTACAAATTTCTTGACTTCAGAGGTATTATGACCATTAATATTAACTAATAACCGCTCAGGGGACCTCTGACTTTTCAAATGACACCTCATTAGTGGAATTGCTTACATAGAAAAGTATAAAAAGGAGACTAATAAAAAAACACAAAACATTACTCACCTCAGACTGCATGACTAACTAGTCATGAACAGGGAACGGATTTTATGGAAATTGCCTTTTTTCTGCTAAAGGCCTGTATGCAACTCTCAAGAAAAGCAAAAACAAGAAATGGCTAAGAAATTTTCTTGAGTCAAATTTCCTTAAGGCAGTACGCAGTTCTTAAGAAATTTACTACGCTTTCTACTACGGTTTTCTAAAGTTTTTTGTGAAAAAAGAGCACAAGGCAACCTAGGTTTGCAACAGAAATATATGCCCGTTCCATTATTTCTTGAGGAAAGAGTGAGGCAACAGGCTGTGAGGTATCAAAAATGTCAAAATTCCTTGGACACACGCGCGAAATAATGGCAATTTTTTCTTGACCGTTTTCTTGAGAGCTGCATACATGGCTTAAAGAGATAGAGTATATTCGATAAAGAATGTCCACGATTTAGCTTTCCCTGATTCCATATATACACATTTGATGTTGCCTTTTTTTGCCTTTTTTAAGATATTTGCCTTTTATTTGCCTTTTCTACCTTTAAAAAAGCGATTATAGCATTTAAATTTTTTTTTTTTAAGATTAAAAAATATACACAAGCCCATGCGGCTTATAGAAGCGCAGGGACCTCTTGCCAAATTGGTGTTGGAAAAATTCAAAGCCGTTTTCTCAGCTAACGTAGGCTTGGAGACAATAAGGGGTGCGGATAAAATTGTAGAGGGCGAGGAAAACGTCCTATTCCTGATAATATGAACGTTTCAATCGTTCCATATTTAAATTGGGCTCCACTTGTATCCACTTACATCGAGCGCACATTTAGTATATTCAAGGCTTTTCTTCGCGAAAATGCTGCCAGAAAACTTCAAAATGCATCTTGTGGTTTAATGTTACTACAACTATACAGATTAAAGTTTTATTAGTTAGAAACTCGAAAGGATAAAATAGTCAAAGATTCAAAGTACAAATTTTTCATATAATGAAACTAGTTCATAGTTTTTCTCTTTTTACTTGTAATATAAACATTTCTAAAATAAATGTATTTTTTGATTGTTCTTTGTATTTTCTGTCTTTTTTTAGTGCCTTTTTTATGTTTTTTTTTTGCAATACCTAGTGCCTGTCCTGCTTTTTTCACTATTTTGTTTTGCCCTTTTTTGCCTTTTTTGCAATACCTAGTGCCTTTTCCTGCCTTTTTCGCTATTTTATTTTGCCTTTTCCAGCCTATTTCGTTATTTTATTTTGCCTTTTTTATAGGTTTTTAGGTCCTAAAAATCCGTTCCCTGGTCATGAATAACAAAAAAGACTAATGACGTCAACTTTTCAGTCTTTAGTGTTAGAAGTGTTAGTCAATGAATGTGACTGCAACGATTTAAAGTCACGATGACTGCATCCTTTAAAACTTCTGCCACACAGTTGTAAAATAAACTTATCGGAAACGCAAGCGATGGTTTTCGCAAATTGGTACAACAATTGTCGGTCGGAGGAAAATTTACAGAATAGCATCACTGTGGTCAACCAAATATGTTTTCAGGCCATGAATCGTCGATAAAATCTATGTAATGATATTCGACAATCGGGGAAGGAAAGTGCCTGAGTGGTGGTTGAGGCTGTAGGTATCTCAACGAGCATGTACATCAAATTTTACATGAATATTTGGACACGAAATCCTTGCGATCGGTGCCGCGATAGTTTACAATCGACTATAACCGTAACCGTGTGATCACTTAAGAGAACTGTTGCGGACGAGTTTTTGTGCCGTTTCGTAATTCTGGGCGTAACAGTACACCGGTACCAAAGCAGTGGAATTCTCGGGTGAATGTCCATCAAAGAAGCCCAAGGTGGGATTGGCGCGGTGTTATTCACAACGAGATTTTAAAAATGTTCACAGGCGATGTTATCCCCATGTGGACAGCTTAGACATCGATTTGAAGCAAAAACGACCGATATGGTGCACTGCGTGTATTTCCTGTTTTCGAATCTGAATTGGCTCAGTGGTAGGAGATTAGGGTCGATTGTAGATGCCATCACTGAAACAAACGCATATTTAAGGACCATGGGAAAACCTATTCTTTGGAACGGATAAAAATATTGAAGCTAAATATATCAAATTAAAGGGAGAATAAGTTGGGAAATTAATACTAAAGCTCTGAACACTTTGACGACTGCAACTTCACGACGTAACGACAGCGACATCATTTTGTCGACAAATGTCGCCTTGAAGCCAGCTTCTTAAACATTTTGAAGACCTCAGCGACATAGCAAACAGCTGATTTTAAAGTTTGACATTTTGGTATATTTATTTCACAAATTGTGTATTTTTATTTAAGTAAATAAGAAAAACATGAACAATCAAGAATATGTGATTAATTCTGCGACAATTTAATTTTGCAGCACTACATCTACTCATTGTCGCCGGCAAAATTAGAAATAGATTTAATTTGGCGACGTCGACAATTGCAGTCCTGGAGCCAAGATGTCGTGCTGTCGTCAAAATAATTGTGTCCGTAAGAACGTGTGTATTTAAAATTTGACAGATGCTGCTTGTCGCTTGCTGTCGTCAAAGTGTTCCGAGCTTTAAATTTGGGACACCATTTCATTGATGTTGTAGTCATTCATACAGCGAAATACTCGCATGGCATGCAATTGTATATCAGCGTCTGACCTCCAGCGTTAAAATTTAGTAGATGCATTTTTAAATAAGCTGGTTGTTTATACTAGTTATTTATTTTTGAGGTACGATGAGAACTAAACTAAGAAAACCATAAAAGGGTATCTCGTATAAGCTCTTGTTTTTGTTTCTGATCATAGCTATGCCCCACTATTAGCACTTATACGTGATATCCATTTACCATTTTCTTCGGATATCTTGGCTTGGCTTGGCTCTTATCTTTAATATCCATAGCAATATAATTTTAGATGCCTGTTACGAGCCTTTCAAACGTGGAAATACAATAAATTTCGAAGGTGGGTCGGTGCTTAAAATTCATTGGATAGGTACCGAGTTCTAAGACTCGCAGATGAAATAATGAATAATAGAAGACATTCATTCTACTAGCTTATATATCAGTATGAACATACATACATATGCACATATAGATAATCTTTTTATACACAAGTAGCTATGTAGGTACATATGTACATATATACATGCCCTGCAGTGAAAATTATCAATTGTTAAAAATTACCGACTTATAGTTAGCTTTTTTGCGGGATTTCTATAAAGACCTCACTTTTAATTAGCTATGACAAAACCAACTCAAATTGGGTTGTAAAGTCGTACAGGAGTAATGCAGACGCAATCGGGAGTTTCTTTACAAGTTTATGTTTACAAATCCTCATACAAAAACTACTTTGAATCATTTTTTTCTGCACTTCACAAATTCTTTTTCGAATTCAGGACAAATAAAATGAGGTTCGAAATTTTATATTATCATTTGGATGTTATGTCTGACGGAATTCCAATATAGGACCACCTACTGCAGAATATGTAAACAAATAAACAAACATGCAATGTTGAATATAAATTAATTAATAAATAAAAATTAAAAAATATTAAAATAAAACAAAAATTAACAAAATTTTGTGTATTGATATTTTATATCTAAAAGTAGTTAGTGACAAGTTAGTTGACATGTAATGAAAAGGTATCCAGCGGCCAGCGCCCCACAAAAGTAGCTTGCTTTTTTCGAACAAAATATACAGTTAATCGTTAGCACTAGTGTTCGCGTAAACAAACTAAAGTTAGGTATAAGTTAACGTCACTCCCTGCATGGTATGTATGTATGTATGTATCTCAACTAGGTTTGCAACTCTCTGTATCGCCATTAAATTGAGTAAATATGTCGTCTAAAGAAACCTAATATAAGCTTCTTTCTCCCTTGATACACCTTTAGGATAATACTCGTCCTCTTTAGTCCCACAATTGCAGTTATTGAGTGGTAATGAAATATTTGTTTCCAATTTAACTACATTTGACCAGTGTTTCTGTTGACACTTTTGCTCAGTCAAAACAAACAAACATCAAGTCACTTCATTACTCGGCTATCACTAACCAGCTGACCAGTTGATGAGATGACAGGGTAAGAGGACCATATGGCTTTTTGACGACTTCAGGTTGCTTAACTACAAATGACTGGACTATCAGGAGGGTGAATTCTGCGCTAAGAGATGTGAGAAGCGTCTCTATGTTAATCTGCGGTGATGAAGTTTGTAGGTTTGTCTGCTTGCAAATATCACTTGCACACCACCGCTTTAGTTCCTAATTGCAATAGGTGTCAACGCAGTGTACTCACACTAAGCAACTGCATTGCTCTAAAGAATGTCAAGATATCATCCTCGCATTTCATAATATTTGCATATGGGCAAATCCTGGCGTTGCGGACGTTACGTTCGGACGTTTCTTTTAATTTTTTTGCGGAAAAAAATTGTATAAGTTAAAAATTTTTACAGTAATTATGAGAACCAAATAATGGAAATTTGAATTTGAGTTAATGTCGATGTATTTGCCTTCGAAATTTATGTTCGGACGTTACTGAAAAAGGAAGCGATTTTGATATGACCATCAAAGTCAACAGATCTGCGCAAATTGTAATGCATGGAGAGCATTGGGAATTGAAGAGAATATAATGAAGTTTATAAAATATGATATAAAAGCAAACTAAAGGTTGAACTTTAAAACAATTCTATATGTGCGTTCGTGACGTTACGTTATGGACGTTACGCTTTTTTCCGTTGAATGAATTGATTGTTTATAGCGATATTGTGCTTAAAACCAATGCTATTTACAGGTTTATTCTGCACGTTACCGAAGATTTTGTGGCCGGAAAATTTTATTACCAAAAAAATGTTACCATTTCTTGTCACCGCGATTCTAGTTACGTTGGTAATGCAGTGAAAATATTCAGCAATTCAGCTATGAAGATTTGTGGAAATTCCTGTATTGCATATTTCACGGGGCAATATTTTGTTACCAGCTTATGAGATGGTTACCAAATTTACTGGTTACAAGAGAACCCAGAATGCGAAAAAGGTTTAAAAATTGACAGACATTTTAATTACTGGTTACAAAATTTACGTTACCGGCGCAGAATAGACCTGTTAGAGTTTTGTTTCAAGAAGTAAGAAGGGCAAATCCGATTTCTCAAATAAATGTGGAAAGAAATATGAAATTAGAATATGTTGTACTATGCCTTTCTTGACACCAAAATGAGATAATTCGAATTGCATGCATTTTTTGCGATTTTGGTTGACTATTTCTCGGATTCGCCCATATCCGACTGAAGTATCTAAGTAAAATGTTGGTGTAGCGTAGAATGCTTCGTTTAACACATACTCCTCAGCTACATAGTACTAGTATAAAGTCGCAAATGCGAGCTGGAATTGCGTTCAACTTCATATTCCTTGCACACAATTGTTTATTTGCCATGGAGATCTGAGCAATCGTAAGTCACCGCAAAGCATTTGTTGCCAGTTGGAATATTTCGCAACAATGAAGCAAATGTGAGTTTTCAAAAAGCTAACAGAGTCGTTAAGAACTTCGTCACTCACCCCTTGAGTGTCGACAGTTCAAATGGAAATGCAATTGTTAAGCGGCAGTGTTTGTGGAATCTTTGGCCTGACTTGCACCTCATGGGCATTCGATTCTAAAATTTGGCTTATTGTAGGAGGAGACTGAGTTGGACTTTTGCAGATAAAGATACTATTCGCCTTAGTGATTGTACTCACACAGAAAATCTTTGACGGGAGTTAGTCGGTACTTGTACTTGCGAATCCTTTGAATGCAGGACGCATTTTGGAATTTAGTGCTTTCCTGTCATTGGTATACCACATCGGTTCCCAATCGGTGGGTCGCGGAAGGGGTACAGGTGGGTCGCGAATCCAACCTAAACATTTCAGAAACAATTGAATAAACCATCAGAAACGATAAGACAAACATAAGATTAAAGACATCTTGATCAAATCCTGACATTGATCTCATTAATCTCGTATTTTTACTTAAAAACAGCAATTTTACATATTCATAGATTGTGGTAACAATTTTCTCAACTGTAACACCGTGTGACAATCAATTTTACACACAAAAATTCTATTATTCGCGAAACTAGGAGCCGAAAATAAGGAAACTAACTATGTACATTTTGAGTGTTTCTCTCTGACGTCAGGATTTTTCTTAAACTTTTAAATTTTAAGGATATGACTAATTCAAAAAATTATTTAAAAAACTTATTGCAATGCAATATAACAACGTGGATTTCATATAAAAGAGAACATTCTGTAGAATTAGAAATGTACTGAAAAAGTCCTTTTAAAATTTTATTCTTGAACATCCTACGAAATTCGCAATAAGTATTTTTGAAAAAATTTTATGTTATGTTATATCAAGTAAAAACACCTCTTTGAGGTAAAATTTTTGAGTGACGAAAGCTGAACTACAAACACAAAATTTATGGTACCAATTTCGTGATGAATTTTTATACCTTTCATGAGCATGAAATGGTATTATAACTTTGGTCCGATGTTTGTAAGTACCAGAATAAGAAGAGATAGACCCATTTAAATGTATACTTAAATGATCAGAACGGCGAGCTGAGTCGATTTAGCCATGTCCGTCTGTCTGTCTGTCTGTCTGTCTGTCCGTCTGTTTGTATGCAATCTAGTCTCTCAGTTTTCGAGATATCCGGATCAAATTTGGTAGGTGGGTGTATTTTTATAATGTATTAATCATTTGTCGGAACCGGAAGAATCGGACCACTATAACATATAGCTCCCATACAACTGATTGTTCAGATATGAGATTTTTCGTTAAAACTTCTCCATTTATGCAGCTAGGAACATGCAATTTTTCAATACTTCCACCCATTATCAACAGAAAATTTAGAGTGAAAATTACAAAGATCGAGTTACTATAACCTATAGCTCTCATACAACTGATTGTTCAGATATAAGATTTTTCGTTATAACTCCTCCATTTAAGTAGCTAGGCACATGAAATTTTGCACTGTGGTCACTCATTTTGAAAAAAATACTTTCGTTGAGAATGGCGAAGATCGGGTCGCTATAACCTATATCCACCATACAACTGATTGTTCAGATATGAGATTTTTTGCCATAACTTCTTCATTTATGCAGTTAGGAACATAAAAATTCGCACCATTTTCAATCTTTATTAACAGAATACTTATGGTGAAAATAACAAAGATCGGGTCACTATAACATATATCTCCCATACAACTGATTGTTCAGTTATGAGAACTTTCGTTATAACTCCGCCATTTATGCAGCTAAAAACATACAATTTCGCATTATTTTCACTCCTTATCAACAGAAAGTTTACAGTAAAATTAATAAAGATCGGATCACTATAACCTGTTTATTGCGCTCATGCAACCGATTGTTCAGATGTGGGGTTTTACTGTAACACTCCTTTATTTGGACAGCTAAAACTGATATATTTCTTAAGCTATTTTATAAACAATAATACAAAGTCTACTGAGAAAATCGTCAAAATGTATGCTGTATGAGCTTTATCTCTTATACCACTGATTGTTCAGATACCAGTTTTTGCGATATATCTCCTTTATGTAAGAAGCTAAACCCATTAAATTGTGTTACCGGTTTACATACCGATCACACAGCAGTGAAAATCACTCTGATTGTTTAGATATGATTTCTTATATATTTAGAGGAGGTACTATGCCTGCTGTGAATATATATGAGATGCTCATGAAAGGTATGAAGCCTTCGGCACAGTCGAAGACAGCGCTGCTCTTACTTGTTTTCACTGCCCTGGAAACGGTTAGAAAATATTTTGATTTACTCGGAACGTTGGAAAGTTCTGTCTATTGATAGAAACACAAAATAAAAAACAGGAATTTAGCAACGATTGGTATGAATAAAACTAATTCAAAGAACACATCTTATAATTTTTTAGAGCGGTGGCAACTCTGTAGAAATTCTAAGTACTAAAGATAATACCCCTATTGACACAGATTATATAAAGCAAAATCGTCCAAATCTGTACAGCTATTTTCGAGATTAATAAAAATAATAGATTGGCGTTTACGTGTACGTATGTTAGTGTCTGGCCGAGCTGCTCCGATTTGTGGCGTGCGTCCTGATATCGTCACACAAAGGTAAGGGATGATTGTATTTCTATGGGAAGCTGTTTTTCATGGCAAAAATACACTCGGAGGTTTGCCATTGCCTGCCGAAGGGCGACCGCTATTAGAAAAAAAAACTTTTTTGTTCTTTATACTTTGGTGTTGGGCTGAACCGCGCTTGAACCCAGGACTTGGTAGCGCGCACTGCCAACAACTACACCGCAGCGGCCGCACATTAGAGATTGGCGTTGTAAAAAAATCTCTACTTTGCTATGTTAGGATAAAAAGTAATTATTAAAAATTTGGCAACCCTACTAACAAAACTAAAAGTCTTTGTACATGCGAAGGTCATGCCCTTTAATTTGTTATTTTCTTATTTTGTTATCCAACGAACAGCGAAGATCTTTTAAACAGGTGGCAACCCTACAAAAAAATAATACATTTTTGCACATCTAGAAGCTCAGTCTTTTCGTTTGACATTTACGGTGCAGAACTGATACCTACGCTTATTATGAGGCCAATTCGTTTCATTTGACACCTCACTTTTGGAATTTTGACGAACGGTGCGGATCATAAAGTTCTTTAGACAGGTAGTAACCGTATGAAAATTCTGAATAACAATGGCCCCTCTCCTATCGATGCAGAGTATACTAAAGAAAATCACGTCTAAATCCGTTTTTAATTAGAATGTTTAGAAAAATCTTTGGTATGCAGTTTTGTAGCTGATGAATTTTAGTAGGTTAAAGTGCAAATTTCAAGACGTTAGAAAATTTCGTTGATTTTTAATAATTTTTATTTTTTTGATGGTGCTAGGCATTTTCACCACACCTACCGACTTTAAATACGCACTTTAGCCTACTAAATTTTAACGAGCTACATAACTTCATACTCAAAATATTTCTTAAAATTCTGAATAAAGAGTTTAAAATTTTTTGGTGCAATTGTTAAAGTTGGTTGAAATTTCATAATTTATGTGGATTTCTGTGGCGCTGGTTAGGTAGACCTTTTAAAAAATTTTAACATAAAATAAACAAAAGGAAAATAACCAAAACTAGTCAAAATGTCACTTGACTTAATCAGCTGAACACAAGAGTATATATTTACCAAACGAAAGCTAAGGTTTTGGCCTACACTTGAGGAAAATTAGAATAGAATCGACTGACCAGTTTTTGAGAAAATGCCCGAAATCTATATTTCCAGCGGGCCAGGGGTGGGTTTAACTGCGAATGAAAACATTGTCCTAAAAATATGCAATGCATACTCACTTACAGTTGTTTTTTACACTTTACAGCCTACACTCAGAAAAAAATCATATAAGTAAAAATTTTGTCAGTGTTAAGGCGAAGTTAACTGCTTTCCTGACAAACGTCGGATGTGGCGTCGCGTGAAGACTACTACTTCTGGTTTTGATATCGCAGGTTCGAGTCCGGTAGGAGGTGGTTAGAGTAAGATAAGTCAATTATTTCAATTTAAATAAAAACTAGTAATAGTCCACGAAAATCGGGGTGCTAATGGTCTAAAAAATCTGGATATTTCTTTACTCTAAAAACAACATGCATTACTTTTGGTAGTTAACTTTAACTTGGTATTTGGGCAAGACCGTACACTACTCAATACGTCATGCGTTGAGCAATCCTCTTGCTAGGGTCTGACCTAGAGACTTATTTATTGTTATTGCGAACGCTACAATAATTTTGAATTGGCGACGTTTGAATACAAAAGCAAGTGTTGATTCGCTGGGCTGTTAATTTATATGTGATAGTATAATCGAATCACACGTTTAGAGTCCATTAACTAACCCTTTATATGTACATATTTAGGATGTGGATTAGCATCACAACTGCTCTAACTTTTAGTATCAAGTCATGAGGTGCAACTCCCCTACTTCTACTTGCTCCTGTAGATATTCAGAAACGACGGTAGATATCGACGCCATTTCCACTCCGGACAACATATTAATAATTTCTTTTTAACTATCGTACAGTGCTTATTTTATGGCCGCGAAATTGATGGATCCTTCAAGTGGTTTTGATTAATTACACCAATTAATTTCCAATCGGGAAAATCTCGCAAAATAATCTCTTGTGGCACTTATCTTAATTTTTGAGTCTGGCGAGAGTTCTCGCCATTCTCTAACCCGCAAGAGAAAACTGAATTAACCAGATTCCCTGAATCGCATATTTATCTAGAGTTTAAAGTACGTTACCTCAGTTCGCCCGCCAGGATTTTTTTAAGTTTTCCAGCATTTTAAAACTATCCAAAATTGAAAATAAATAAATGATATGGTCAAAATTGGTGAAAATGAGAATGCGTGTGTGAGATTCAGTTTTACATTTTAAAATTGCTCAGTGTAAAATTTTAAAAATTCTTGCGAGCAAATACATATGTACATCGAATGATTCCTAAATCTGAAATGTTTGTACCAAGTTTCAGATCCAGAATCTTAATTTGAAATTAAATTGTCTCTGTACATATATAGATTTATAATACAAATAGGACCATATTTGCCTAAAAAAAACATCGAAATAAACCATGTAAAATTTATATATGGGTATCTGTACATAGGAAAAAGCGACATTTTTGCTTTGCAGATCTTCCGCTGTATCATATTCGCACGAACATAGCAATCAGTGTTGCCGTTTTGATCCAAATGGATCAAAATGATACGTTTTTCATCGAATTTTTAAAAGATACTTTTATTTTTTGCTTAGTATAAATTGTGATACATTTTAATTCACATGTCGAGGGTAATTCTTCCCATCTTAAAACTTTTATGATTTTCTGGCCACACATTAAGTTTGTTTCCTTTCATTAAACATACCACCTTTAATCTGCATATGACATCACTGTTAGCTACAGACAACTAGCCTGTTCCCGTACTCCAGGATTTAGTCCGAAGTCGTTTCCTTTCACACATTTATCATATATTTTGCGAACAATTTCTCACTAAATCATGGAATGCGGGAACAGGCTAATATTGGCGTTCCTTTTCTTTTTTGATTTTGAAGCTGTCGGATGTGGTACTGGGCTAAAGGCAGTGTCACACGATTTGTATATTTGTACAGACTTGTATATTTTGGCAGTCACAGAGTGCTGTTCTTTAGAAATTTGAGTTCAGCTCAATAAAAAAATTTGTAAACAACACTACTCTTTAATTGCCAAAATGTACAAATCTGTACAAATGTACTAATCGTGTAACACTGTCTAAAGAATTTCATTTAGAGTAAGTAGTATTGTGAATATTACTTTTATGTGATTACAGTGTTAAACACCAATTTGATATGTGATTTTAGTTGAGTATGCAAATGAATTCAACCGTTACCGAGTATGAAATCTTCTGTCCGAGTATAAAATCACTCTGTATTTTATATAAAACCCAAAAAATATTAATAAAAACTGTCAACGATCACAACTAAAAATTCAAACTACCATTTTAATCTAAGAATTAGAAGTTTTATTGAAGATTGATACTTTAATACTTAAACTTTTTTCATGATACTTTTGATACATTTTAGGAAATTTTGGTGATACATTTCTTCTGAACGCCGCGGCAACACTGATAGCAATGATTTGCTCGACATGAAACAAAAACAGGAACGAAAACGAATAAATGGAACATAACAATGCTCAAATCAAAATAAAACGCACAGCACGCAGCGATGTTGTTGGTGATAATAGTTGTGTTTTTTTACAAATTATCCAGTAACTTGCCAGCAACTCTCCAGAAACTTCATTTCTAAGAATTCGCTCTCATAGAAAAAATTTACAAAAAAGTACGTGAACGCTTTTCCAGTAATAATTTGCAAGTTTCATGAACAGCTGATTAATTGGTTGTTTATTCGCAGCATATTCCTAATAAAACAATATATTTTATATTTAAATACGTTTATTTTGTGAATTTCCGCAATAAAAAGCCACAAACAGTTTCCTTATTAGTTTAAATTTCATCCAGCAACATGCGATCAGCTGTTTTTCGTACTGGCAAATTCTTGCAAGTAAAAATGTATGCAGTAAAATCCAGTAAAAACTTGCAACTTCAGCTGTAATTTTTCACTCTCTCAATTTCCCCTACTTTGCAAGTTTTTGCGTACGAAAACGCCAAAACATGAAAAACCGATAAAACGTATATATGGCAAAAAAAAATACATATTGTAGCCAATATTTTTGCCTGTGGTCGTTGGAGTATTTGTGTAACAAAACTGGTCAAATGACGTATTTATCAACTTTAATAAAAATGTCTTTAAACATATTATTTCTTAAGCTATGTAACCGAGCTATCAATGGACAGTCATACAAGTTCCAACTTTAATTTGACATTTGACGTACGTCAAAGAGAACAGAGTATTTTTAACAATATTTTAATACCTTTCACGAGCATGAAATGGTATTATAACTTTGGTCCGATGTTTGTAAGTACCAGAATAAGAAGAGATAGACCCATTTAAATGTATACTTAAATGATCAGAACGGCGAGCTGAGTCGATTTAGCCATGTCCGTCTGTCCGTCTGTCTGTCTGTCTGTCTGTCTGTCCGTCTGTTTGTATGCAATCTAGCCTCTCAGTTTTCGAGATATCCGGATCAAATTTGGTAGGTGGGTGTATTTTTATAATGTAGTAATCATTTGTCGGAACCGGAAGAATCGGACCACTATAACATACAGCTCCAATACAACTGATTGTTCAGATATGAGATTTTTCTTTAAAACTTCTCCATTTATGCAGCTAGGAACATGAAATTTTTCAATACTTCCACAAATTATCAACAGAAAATATAGAGTGAAAATTACAAAGATCGAGTTACTATAACCTATAGCTCTCATACAACTGATTGTTCAGATATACGATTTTTCGTTATAACTCCTCCATTTAAGTAGCTAAGCACATGAAATTTTGCACTGTGGTCACTCATTTTGAAAAGAATACTTTCGGTGAAAATGGCGAAGATCGGGTCGGTATAACCTATATCCACCATACAACTGATTGTTCAGATATGAGATTTTTTGCCATAACTTCTTCATTTATGCAGCTAGGAACATAAAAATTCGCACCATTTTCAATCTTTATTAACAGAATACTTACGGTGAAAATAACAAAGATCGGGTCAATATAACATATATCTCCCATACAACTGATTGTTCAGTTATGAGAACTTTCGTTATAACTCCGCCATTTATGCAGCTAAACACATACAATTTCGCATTATTTTCACTCATTATCAACAGAAAGTTTACAGTAAAATTAACAAAGATCGGATCACTATAACCTGTTTATTGCGCTCATGCAACCGATTGTTCAGATGTGGGGTTTTACTGTAACACTCCTTTATTTGGACAGCTAAAACTGATAAATTTCTTAAGCTATTTTATAAACAATAATACAAAGTCTACTGAGAAAATCGTCAAAATGTATGCTGTATGAGTTTTATCTATTATACCACTGATTGGTCAGATACCAGTTTTTGCGATATATCTCCTTTATGTAAGAAGCTAAGCCCATTAAATTGTGTTACCGGTTTACATACCGATCACACAGCAGTGAAAATCACTCTGATTGTTTAGATATGATTTCTTATATATTTAGAGGAGATACTATGCCTGCTGTAAATATATATGAGATGCTCATGAAAGGTATGAAGCCTTCGGCATAGTCGAAGACAGCGCTGCTCTTACTTGTTTTCTGTGCTCTATGGGCTGTTTTTGCTTACGCGTAAAAGCACATTTAGCGCATTTAGCTCTAAATGCTACTCTAAATGTACATTTATCCATACAAAATTCGTCAGCTAAATGCAACTAAATGCAACTCCATTTTTGCATTAAGAATCTAAATGCTAAAAGCAATCCTGTGATCTTCCAAAAGTTCCACGATTCGAACATGGTTTAATGAGAAAAAGTGGCAATATTGCTTTTTCGCGTATACAGTGGCTAGCTGCGTTTCAGTGATCGCCGATCGAGATTTCATTTATTATTTTACATTATTTGGATAAAGAAACGTTACGCCAATTCAACATCGATGTGATTCTGATAGAAATCTGGATCAATTTGTGATCAAATCTGTTTGTTTTGTTCCCTAATTAAGTGAGGAAATTTTAATTGATAGCACCGACAAACGAATATATACACAAACAAATGTTCGGTTATGGTTAAAACAATTCAAGTTTTTGTATTGAATTTTTGGTTTAAAATGTATTTTTTCCTTTTCAGTAGGGTTTTTTGCACATTATCTTCTGCGTGAGAATTGATTGTAATATATACGGATCTGAATAAGCGACTGGAACACGGCTGTTTGTCAAAAGCATACGATTTCGAACTCCCGTAAATGTACATTTGCTAAATGCGATAGCATGAACGCTCTTCGAAAACATATGTTCGAAAGTGATAAATGTTGCATTTTAAATGCATTAAATACCTGCATTAGTTTCTTTCTTTATAGTCCTGGAGCCAACGAAAGTAAAACTGTGCCGATTTTATCGTCAAAGAAAACATATCGGGGACTTAAATTTACTGCTGTAGGTTAACACACAACAACTCTTACATCGCACCGTGAGACCTTTTGGTGTCAGGAGAGTTCATATTGTGTAATAAAAAAGTTAAAAATAACCTTACTTTATCATCGCTGGCCTTTTGTGTAGCTATCAATTAACTTTGGACGATGCCAAAAATTGATCACTTACACTTATTTAGCGGGACAATGTACCGCTTAAAAGCACTCAAAAATGTCAGAATTTTGGCGAAAATCGACCTATGACATCGCACTTTAAATTTATCATAGGAAAATCGAGAATATAGAACGAAATAACGTTTACTCAATAAGTATTCCTAATATTTCATTGGAAGTTGGAATTTAGGGTTTCCGTTATCATTGATTTCGAAATATATATTAAATTTTTGAAAATTCAAAATGGCGGATCAAATATTGTGGGCCACTTTAAAAAAAATATATATTGATTGTTTAGAAACTTGGTATCCAGGGGCATTCGTCGTCGGTGATTTCGAAGCTGGTATTAAATTTTCAAAATTCAAAATTGTGGATACAATATGACCGACGATTTTTTAAAATAATTATAGATTGTGGTGAAACTTGATACCTAAGAACTCTCGGAGTCACTGATTACGAATTTAAAATTTTATTTCCAAAATTCAAATAAGTATATTGGCAATTCTCAGAAACTTCGAATTTATTTGTGAATTTTTTTTTCTAAGTCGCGAGAACGAGTCCGTAGTTTTTTGTATGCGTTCCTTCAGCTACTAGAATGCAAAATCCAACGTGCTGCAACCTTTTAAAGCAATGCACCATACGCTTTTAACGTTTTTTACGTTTGTTTTATTGAAGTAAAAAGTGGGTGTAACTTTAGTCCGATTTCGGAAATTTTCAACATATAGCTTTTTTATGTCAGGGTTAATAATTGCGCTGACTTTTGTACAAATTGATAGATCGGTTACCGAGATACAAATACATTGGACCAAATTAAAACTGGGGTACGACACTTTAGTAAGTTTTGGCTGTTTTTCTTTAGTTTATTTAAAGTTTATTACTTTTTTATGAAAATATAGCTGATTACTTAACAAACACGATATAAATTCAAATTTTAGGCTTTGTGCAAAAACTATGAAAATTCTGCAAAGTTTGTCAAAGTTTCTACCTTCTTGATCAGCGTCTACAGACAAAATTTTGGTATTCAGTTTTGTAGCCTATCAAATTTTAATAAAGTACAGTGCAAGTTTTAAATATCTTGGACTTACCGTTAATTTTTGTAAATTTTTTTTGCTCCGCATTTTTTTATATAAAAAAATTTCGAACATAAATTTCCTAAAAACTACGGTAAGTCCCATAAAATCTAACGAACGGTGAGGATTTGATGACATGGACAAAAAATGCTTTTGGGTATAATATACATATATTGTTTTTCTTTTTTTGTAATTTTTCTTATTTTTCGCTCTGTACCTTTTTAACTGAAAAATAAAAAGTGCTGCACGAGGATCATAGTTCAATAGTATATTGTACAATGGAGCACACACATATTTGGCTAAATTTTTTTTTAGAAAGTGGTTTTTTTAACTATCTTTTAATGAGAGCTCATAAACATGCCACGTCTAGATCCCTACGAACTTCAAAAAAAAGTTAAACAAAATTTAAAAAAATTGTAAATTTTAATGGAATAAATAAAAAATATATCTAAAAACATGTTATTTCTCATTATTTCATTAAATAGTACGGGTTTTTATCTTTCGTAAGAAGAAATAAGAACCTGCTCATTCTTTGCAATTTTGAAGTCATGCGTTTTTTGTTAATGCATAAAATCATTTTTTCATTTTTTGTCAGTGCCATCAGATCTGCACGTTCTATTTTCAAAAATGAAGTGTCAGAGTAAAAAACTTGGCCTGTAGACAATAGAGCTTAATTTTTTTTAAAGAGTTGCCACCTGTTAAAAAATTTAATTCGGAATTTTTAAATAAGTTAAATGAATTATTAGGAGATGGGTATCAATAGAAATGTGTATGAAAAGGGTTTATTTTTTAACTACATATAGAGGTTTCCCACCTATTTAAAATATCAAATTCCATTTGAATTAAAGAAATGAGGTTATTGAAATAGAAAAGTATCACCATATGAGAGTCAGACGAAAGAGGTTTAAGAAGGTTTCATCTTGCACATATAACGAAGAGGGTTACCACCTGTTTGTAAAGGCCAATTTAGTTAAAAACTAAAATAATAAATATTTCAAAGCAAAGGTCGATGACGTAATCGTATTTGTTATTTTATTACAAATACATACATCGTCAATCAGTGATTTGTTCTGATTACATTCTTTTAGATTACTGGACTCTTAAATTAACTCAGGAATGTTTTCACTCTTCACTTATTTCTTGCTAAATATGCCCAATTTTTTCTTTTGTCTGAAACCCATATTGGTATATGTACGTACATATTCCCGTTACCTTATTCCTTTAACTAAAGTGAATTTGATTTTTGAAATATGTGGCAACCCTTCTACGTGTCGTTTAGAAGTAAAGCATTTTCAAACCCATTTCAGTGGATATCCATATTGTAATATCTAATTCAATTAACTTATTAAATAATTTTGATAAAATTTATAACTGGCAATCCTTTCCAAAAAAATAAAACTTTATTGCCCATCTACAGACCAAGCCCTGTCATTTGACGCCTCACTTTTGAAAATAGAACGAACTACATATATGTACATACCTAGTATGTAAATGCCACAAGAACCCAAATTGTCAACTTCAAACCACATTTACAGTGAATGTATGAAAGTTATCCAAACACAAATTAAACGTCCTCAAGTTTACTAAGAAGCGAATTTTCATTTAAATCCGTCCAAAGTTATATTTTTGCCCACATTTTATATAGAAGGGAAGCACTGTGCGGCGGCGACTTTGCCGATCACTTACAATAGGTTTGTCCCGCGGATGCGATGTAAGCACATTATTTTTAGATGTATAATGCCTTACTCTATGTCCATGATGAATTTAAAGTGCGATGTCATAGGTCGATTTTCGCCAAAATTTTGATATATTTGCGCGCTTGTAAGCGGTACATTGTCCCGCTAAATAAGTGTAAGTGATCAATTTTTGACATCGTCCAATGATAATTGATAACCACACAAAAGCCCAACGACGATAAAATAAGGTTACTTTTCAATTTTTTATAACACAATGATAATGCTCTAGGAAGGCGTTGTCCCTCTAACTGGGTGTAAATGGTTGGATTTCTTGATTTACGTGATTATATTGAAAATCTTATCATAGTTTTATCGACGATAAAATAAGTCACTAAAAACTGTCGTTAGCCCCCGGACTATTACTATGATTTTTTCGGACCAATCTTATAAAAACTACTAGACTCAAAGGAATAAAGTGTTTTCGTGATTTGCTTTTGATGTTACATATATTCGTTTCAATAATTTCAAATGGGGCTCTTTGGGGAATTCATTTTTAGCAAAAATTTTAAAAACAGTAGTTTTGTTTACTTGTTGGATAATATTTTTTTCATAGGGATATGCATTGGATTCTTGGCTAAAAAGTTCTGTGGTAAAACTGTCCCTTCTTTGCAATTTAAAGACAATGAGTAAGCTCCTTCAATAGGGATTTCCAGTAGAAATGATCAACGTCTAGCTATAAAGGGAATCGATGCTCAAATAATTAAAAAGCTATAGGTCTGACCTTTAATTAGATAGAACATAACAATATTCTGATCCGATTCGGCTGGCAGTCACGACTTTGAAAATAGAATTTTGTTCAAAAATAATAATATATTTTCCATATCCATCTTTTTAACTCGCTATAAGCACAAATTTTTCAAAGCAGTCGCAGAAGAAAGTATTAAAATTTAATTACAAAAACTAAAATCGAAAAGTGCTCTAAAGTTACAGGTTCTCCAAATTCTAAAACATCATGACATATGTATCTGGTTTGGCTTGTAAGCTCTGTTTAAACAACGATCTCGCCATTATGCTAGATTCAAACTGTGTTTTTTTTAAATACTTGACATCCGCACTCGCATCCGGATCCGCGGATGTTAGCTGTTAGATATTCGCATTCGCGGATGTCTACAATTCCACATCCGCAACATCCCTAGTACATACCCTGCGGCAAATTACCCTTGTCGCCCTGAACGCCGCGGCAACACTGATAGCAATTAGTCTGTTCCAATAGCAGTCCGGTTTACAGGATTTAGTCAGAACTTACAGGAAGCCGTTCCTATTGACCGAAAACCTGTAAGTGGGAACACTTTTGAGAGTGTAGCTGAGCAACTTTTCCTAGTCAGAAGTTATAGGATTTAGTCCGGAGTTATTTTCCTGTAAGTTCATGAAAAGTGTAAAACGATGAGCTGATTTGCATGTGCAAACAAAAACAGAAAGCGGTGTAAGCAAAGAACCTTATATTTGTACAAAAATGGAAGTAAACAACAAAATATTTGAACATGTATAAATTTTATTAATCAGTTAGTGATATTTTAGCCAAATAAGTGTTGTACAAATGACATGTAAACAAACCGACTGACATTTTTACAGGAAATAGTGCTTTTTGCGTTCCCATGCACTCATAGTTGCCAACTTGGTGCTTTAAGCACTGGATTTAGTGCGTTTTGAAAATTAAAACGCCAAAAAAATTACTTAGTGCCTAGTGCCTTTTTTAGTGCTTTTTTTGAACTAATATTACTCCGAGATAGTTAAAACCTGAAATAATTTGAAATATTATAAGCTGCGGTGTCTCATGAGGATGCGGAATTTAAAAGAATATACAAATTTAAATGCACTAAAATACAACCATGGTTGATAAAAAGCTGAAGTTGCAAACCCACCTTGTTGAATTCTAGGCGCATTGTGAAAAATCCACATGCTGCAACCCTTGCGAAAACATGTGCAGCATTGCCAGCTGTCAGTTGTTTTCCGAAGATAGCTGAATGAAGGAAAACAAAGTGGAAAGGAATTAAAAAAACACTCATGAAACGTTTATTTATAGAAATTTTTTTTGATTTTACATATTTTGGTGGAAACTATGGATTCCATTGCATTTGCAATTATAGCAGCGGAATAGGGGCGCGTTATGGGAATGATTTCACAAAGATATGCGGAGCTGTCGGGCATAGTAGCCATGGGCGCATCTATGTCAGCTTCTGGTTGAATTGTTGAACGACAAGCCAAAACTCCTCCTATGCCTGAAGAACTGGTTCCCAATCCAGTTAATGCAACAACAGCTTCTTCCAAGCCATTAAAAACACGCACTTTGTTAGGTCCACCACCTATTGCGCTTGATTCCGCCTTCGGCCGCGCTTAGGGATTATAACCCTTACTAAGTAGAATTCGCCTTTCTGTGTTGCCGGAGAAGAGGGGCTTCCGCATAGCTATACAACATTTATTGGGCATATCACTCCGGCTACGCCACAGTATTTTTGCGCAGAACCCACATCGAAATTTGCAAAAGTGCCGAATTTATTAATAAGCTAGTGGTCGGAAATTTTAATTTTGAAAATTTACTTTAAATAAAAGTTTAATCCTTAGTTACACGTGTATGTTAAAGATTTTGGATTCGGGTTATGCGTTTCGACACAACAACCGAAAATCATTGTACAAATAACTAAACCGGATCCCAGTTTCTCGATAAGAGGCATCAAAGATTCTTTTTTGCTTGTTTATATAAAGCAGTGGATAAAAATACACGTATGTACGAAAGGAAAATTTATCTGTTTAAATGTACAACACTAATATTTCCTGCAAACACACATCGATTTACATCTTTTATCTCGCCTCCGACACAGAATTGCTTTCGTACAAAATTACGCAAAAAAGCTTACTCGTTCGTGTTTAGGCATCCCACTGCACAGTGGCCAGTTTTTCGAAAAAGCTGGCCAAAAGTCGAAGCGTGGTACAATTGTAATCAAACTTTGTGTATTCGTCTTTATTTTGGTTGCTGGTTTTAAATTTCACCACATAATTTCGAAATTCAAAATGGCGGATCCATAATGGCTGCTGTATACGCTTAAAATAATCAGATTTTTAGCAAAACTAAGGTAGTTAAAAAAAAAGGTAATTTTTTCGGCTTTTTTGTTATATAATGTGATGTAGCGGTTAGCAATATACGCTATCATTCCGCAGGGCCTGGGTTCAAGCCCAGTTTCCGACCAACATCAAAAAATAAGAAACAAACAAGTTTTTTGTAATAAAGTCGCCCTTTGGCAGGCAATGGCAAACCCCCGAGTGTACTCAGCCACGAAGAACAGCTTCTCATAAAAATAAAATCCCCGTTCGGATTCGGCATAAAACTGTTGGTCCCTCCCCTTTGTGCGCCAACATCAAGGCGCACGCCACAAATCGGAAGAGAAGCTCGGACAAACACTAACGAGGTCTTAATGTTTGTTTCTAAAAATCTTGATGTTCAAATTTACACGGGAACTGCGGGATTTGGAATGAATCAATAAACAAGACATACATATTTGTTGGTACAGGAATATATTTTTAAGATAACAATTTTATACACCGCCAACTCGCAGTCATCTGAAGTATCCAAGCTCGTATCTATATTTTCTGATGGCAATTCCGCATCCGCATTTACAACAGTTGATAATAATTTAATGGCATCTGACGACAGTTTATGATTTTGTTTTGGTGGGTTTAAACGTAAACTTGAAATTACAGGGGCCGAGAATACAAGCAGCCGGTATTTTTTAATATCCTTATTCCTTGACTCTTGGGTTTTTTCGGAAATACCCAATGGGCAGGGGTGCCCATTCAATAATGAGAGGCCCATGGATGAGCACTCTAATATAGTAGTACTTTCTGACATCATTTAAATTCTAAAAACATCCAGCCTTTATAACATCAAAATCTTGACAGAAATATTTTTTTATACATAATTTAAATCTTTTAAACATAAACAAATTAAGAATCGCGTATAAAAACTGAAGGTGGATGGGAAAAACTTCAATATATTTATATGTAAAAGAAAATTAGACCGCCCATCTCGACCACTCTCGTAACTATTTTCCTAATCCATCATAATGAGTAAACAAAAAAAAAATCAATCCGTGAATATCTATGCCTTACGTCAGTTTTTAGATGGCGTGACAATGAAAAAACATGTTTTACATACTGTAGATTACAACGTCCATGAGCGGATGCTTGAAAACTGTTATTTCTTTAAAGATAATACCACGATTTTAACAACAACGAAAACTCTAATTTACGAAAAGTTTAGAGCGAATTGCTAGCAACAGCCACTTCGATCTTCTGTAACACTAAATGCCTTAAGAGAATCGACTTGTTGTCTCATAACGATACGCAGTAGAGCCCTCCTAACAATATAAGATGGTTATGGATACGAATGCACCAATTTTTTTTGGACTTTTGGCCAGGGTTTTCCAAAAATTGGCCACTGTGTATTGTCACGAATTTCGAAAATACGATTCGGATTGCAGCATACTATTTCTACGATTCGTAACAAATTCCGAATACGAAAGAGTTGCAGAATAGGGGTGATAGTAGTTTCAAAAGTATTTCGGTATTACGTCGTAAACATGAGTCATCATAGCATGTGTAGAGGCTATTCGATCGTTATGAGCGAAAACGTTTTGTGTATTGATTTATGTATGTATTCTTGTAAATATTGTTAATTTTTTGCTTTTGTTAAATACAAACTCTTATGAAAAGGCATCCTTTGATTAAAAGAAATTTGGTGCTTTTAGTGTGGTAAAACGCCTTTTTTCCAAGTTTTTGGTGCTTTTTGAAAATCAAAAGTTGGCAACACTGTATGCACTTCTGCATCTGTTCTCCTTTTACTCTCATTGTAGTTTGACAATTCCACAGGTTTTAGTCCGAAGTTCAAAGGAACAGACTAAATGCTTTGCTCGATATGACACAAAAACACGAACGAAAACGAATAAATGGAACACAACCACGGTTGCCGTTTTGGTCCGAATGGACCAAATTTGGTCCATTTCTTTTCGTTTGATCCATTGGTCCAATTCTTTTTAAAATGTTCCATTTCCCAAGCTTTTTGGTTAGGTTATTATCACCCTTTCATTTCATACAATAGTTTCACGTTTTAAATTTTTTCTATTTATTTGATGAATATTCCGCCCTATGTTGAATATCGTCATCGTCAGTAAAAGTGACGATACGGCCATCGTCAGCCATATTACTGATGCACTGACGATCGTTTTTGGGATCAAGTAAGTTTGATTAAAAATGGATCGGGTGAAGCGGCCTTTGGAGAATTGTGTGATTTACTTCATAATATTTTTAGTCTGCCTCAAAGTTCCGCAGCGGCTGAGCGCAAGTTCTTTGATTTAGCATTAAGAAAAACGAAATTGAGAAACAAATTATAATTTAAAACTTTAAATAATATAATATTATTAATATACAATTGTAATGCACTTTGGATACAATATAAAAAAAATCGATATGAAAACTTAATTGGCATATTTTCTTGATAAAGAGCAATAAACTCCACTCAATTTCCCACTCCACTCAATTTCCCACTCCACTCAATTTTGCTTCATTCATATGTAAATTCCCAGTAGAAATTGTATGCATACGACATCGCTGTTGGTGGCATGAACTTGCTGATGTGTATACATGCCAGTATAAATGAACCTTCATTTCCAATTATCACGTGTGGTTTCTCAGGGCGTATGCGTACTCTAAATATACACTTGTACTACTGCTGTATGCATATGGCTGTATTCATGTTTCAAACATACAAAAATGCATTAATGGAACAGTATTAAAGCATTCTTACAAGATATGTATCCCCACATGTAAATGCTACTTCCTGATACATTTTAATATATGGTACATACGGGTAAATACAAAAAGTAGCATTTACATATGCAAATGCATATCATGTAAAATCCCGTTAGTGCTGAAAATATTATCGCACAACACGTCCGTGCACTACAATTTTTGTACGAGACTGAAAATATTACAAAACGTGCACTGCTGTATAGTAGTCAAATTTATTAAGAAATGTAATCAAAGAACTTTTGATTACCTAGTCAATTAAATACTTTCAAAAAAGCTTTGATTTTGTCACCAGAAAAGTGTGTGAATCACAAGAGGGCGAGTTTCAGGTACATACCTGCCAATTCACTATTTGACTTTGAAGAAAAGAAAAGCAGCGGAAACTGAATATTTAAATCTTTTAACTTTCCCATGGAATAACTTTTTTTGGAACCATTCTATCCGACTCTAAAGAATTTTGGATAACTGCTTACGGAGTGAAAACTGCAACAGGCAGTAAAATGTTTGGAAATATAAGTAAAGTAAAGTAGCCGCACTCACATGCTTTTGTTGAGTGCGTTTTTTCCGTAATGAATTCAACAACAACTAAGAAATAGGATGAGGTTGGAAAGCCTTAATTCATCTGTTCGAATAAAGTGTTATATGAAGGCTAATAGTTTCTGCTGCAAAACGTTTCCAATATCAAACAGTATGTTATCAATTACTACGTTTATACGCACAGAATAATCGACTTAATTGAAAGCGCATTGACACCGTACACATTTCGCTCTAGTGTTTATACTTACGGCTTTATATCGGCAAAGTAACCGTCTTCAAAAGCAAACAAAATAAGCTGTTTTCATTTGACATTTTATAACTTAACATAATGGAAAGTGATAAAAATCTTGTTTTACTCAGCATTATAAAATCGTGGCAAAGAAAAGGAACGATTATTATTAATCAGCTTTTAAATACTGATGCGATCATTGGGAGTTTCAGCGGAACAGCTGATCTCCAATTCGCTTTGAGTGAGAGCGGTGTTTATACACTCTTTCTAACTGTCTGGAGAAATAAACTACCGATTTCAAATGGAGTGTGAGCCAAAACACTTCGCTCTTTCAAAGCGAATTGAAGTTCAGTTTATACATATGTTTTGAATCGCGGCGAAATGAATTAAAGCGACTTATGCATGCGTATAAACGTAGTAAATGTTGAATAGTTCAGTATGTGACAACAGAAATGTAAGTAATTCAGATATCATAGGTGATTTTGAAGGAATTGTGGAAATAGCTGATCTCGCATTATTATAGATTTTTATTTTATTTTTAGCGCCGAGCTCTTAAGCGGACTGTGCGATTAATCAATTAATATGAGTTCTAATAAATTTAATAATTGCGCAGTCCTGTTGCAAAATGTGTTGAAGCACATATTTTTAAAAAGAAACCACACGTATAAGTGATTTGCGTTATTTATTATTACCCTCTGAAGCTATTTTATTCGTTTTTGGTTTTAAAAACTATATTATAACAATATCTCATTTTTAAAACAAAAAATTTGTTAAATCGATTTCATGAATTTTATTTAAAAAAAATGGCGATTTTTGGACATTTTTTCATAAATCGCGCTTTTTTTTAACAATCTGGACACCCTGATCGAGGCGATACTTCGAGGCGATAAATCGGCGAATTCGAGTTCGCAGGAGAGTCACCTATCGTTATCGAATCGAGTATTATTAGGTTTTCGAAATGTTGTCGTTTCGAGAAATTTTTTTCTTCGAATCGCTGGCGACTCGAGAGCACTTCTGCACAAGGGTATTATAACATTGTTCACATAATGGTTGTTTGCAACAGGCAAAACGAATCGAGATAGATATAGATAAATGCATACATAAATGATCGGAATGAAAAGAGAAATCGCTTAGGTGACTGTCTGTCCGTCCGTCCGTCCGTCTGTGCGCAAAATTGAGATATCTTAACGGAACTTCGTACGTGCACTTCTTTCGGGCGTAGGACGGATGGAATTGAAAATGGGCAAAATCGGACAATAACCACGCCTACCTCCCATATAACGGTAATTTTCAGAAATACGAAAACTGCGATATTTTAGTAACTACTGAAGATTATTCACACAAAATTGATATTTACAATAATTTTTAGACAATAAATAAGAATATTATAAATTTTTGGAAAATGGGCGTAGGCACGCCCACTTATGGCGGTAACCGCTGCTCCAATTTCTTTCCAAACTTGGCACAGTTATTGGCCTGTTGCAGCGTACCAAATGGCCGAAAATTTTAAAAATCGGACAATAACCACGCCTACATCCCATATAACGGTAATTTGGAGAAATACGAAATCTTCGATAAATCAGTAAATATTAAAGCTAATTTATTAAAAATTGATGCTTGCAACAATTCTTTACCAAGAAATACGTTTATGATCAAATTTAGTAAAATGGGCGTGGCACCGCCCACTTATCATCACATATATGTATCTCGGCAACCGGTCTACCAATTTGTACCACATAAAAGCAAAACGTTGAAAATTATTGAGATCGGACTAAAATTGAGGCCGCTTTCCATATAATGGTAAATTCCAGAAATGCTTGAAACTTCAATATTTCGAAATTTAAGGACGCTAATTTACTCAAAATTGAAAGGAAAGGTGAAAAACATATAATTAATACCTGCGCCGGGTATTTCATGCCCGCCTCGGCCCGAACTTAGACTTTCTTACTTGTTTATTTTCCGAATCATTGGCGATTCGAGAATTTTTTTATATTTTGAACCGTGGAGATTCTGTAATTTTTATTTTTCAAATCGTTGGATTCTATAATTTTAATTTTTCGAATCGTTGGGGTTTCGAGAATTATTGATTTGTCCACTCGAGATTTCAGCTCGCTGGTGGCTTGAGATTGTAATTTTTTACGACCCAAGTTTTATTGTATTTAAAAAACTAGCTATCTGAAAATAATTCTATAATGAAAATAAACAAAAGGTAAAAAATGTGCGAAAATTATGAGTTATTAATAAACTTATTAAAAATGTGAATCCGTTTTTAATTTTTAACAACATAAATAAACAGTCATTTTTGTTATACATATTAGATTTTTCCGGCACCGTGTTTCTTGAAATTTGATTTTTTTCTTTAGTTGGAATTATATTGGAAGAATTTCTTGGATACTTCATCCCCAAAATTCGTCTTTGGTTGTTAATTGCATTGCAGCTGAAATATAATAAAGTGGAGTTAAAAATAATCATTTGTTCGCGTAATAACTTCGTATATACGTTAGTGAATGGCATCAGAGCCATTTATGTCATCACCCACGCCAATCTAAGGTGCCCCTAAACTCAGAAAAAAATTCTGCTACATATATTTCTCTCAACACATGATTTGGTAATAGTTACCAAATCTTGTTTTGAGAAAAATTTATTTAAGTGAATTATCCCATGTAAAATGTTTAAGAGAATACAAAAAAGGGGTACTTTCGCAGTCTTGCAAATCCCTTGCACGCTGCACGGTTTGCAAAGTTGTCCCATATGAAAACCGGTTTGTACCGTGCAATCTATGCAACGCGCAAGGGCTTTGCAAAACTCAGAGAATACTCCTAATATGATTTTGTTAATTTCTTCCTTTTGACCACTTTTCTTTAGAATGGTTTATTTTTCAAAATGAAAACGAAGCTTCTCTAACGCCAACAAGTAAATATATTCGCACGGTGAAAGCAAAAAAAAATAAAAATGCATCTGATGAAAAGATGTATCTAAATCTAGTGATTGTAGCTAATGTACCTTTAGGTCAGCAAGCGTCGGAAAAGGTACAATTGTACCTACTTTTTCATCCCTGCCCTGCACTAAGCACAACTAATCGTGCCTGAAGAATATCCTAAGAAATGTTTTTCAGGACAAGTTTTTTTTTAATATTTAGGTATTCTCATGCTAAAACCAATATAGTATTTAAAACCCAAATCAGAATAGCTGCGATTATAACATCATAATTGGAGCGAAGTCATAAACGCCAACATTATATGTACTCAATCGCTAGTCAGTCACCAGTTTAGCCGCAAATAACCCTTATCACAGCAACGTTAAATACTATGCTAATTGTCAATCTAGTCTCATTCTCTGACCATGGAACGGACTATGTATTATAACAATCAAATCCTCACAGTACACGCTTGCAATCCACAGCCATGAGTGCAGACAGTTACATACATACATATGCACAAGTGTTTATCCTCTCCCCAAAAAACTTGGAGCAATCCAACTTCCCATTCGCCTGAGCTGTTAATGAACGTAAAATTCACTTAATTCCAACTTTAGCCATGAATTACGCACGAAAAAGGGACGAACGAGTGGATGGAAGCTGGTAAAACGAGTAAACATTGAACCCCTGCGTTTAGTTTGCAAATCATCTACAAGGAACACCACCCAACAAGTTGGTTATGCGTAAGTGAGCTGAGCAGCAAATAAATGTGCTTTTATCGTTCTTAATTAAGGCAATGATGGGATGCTTTAATACGTTTTGCAAATGTGCAGCGAGAGAAGCGCCCAGGCAATGGGATTGAAGTGGATTGCTTTTTTTGAAGGGACCGCTGGAACGTGTGGAGTAAAATTTTGGGCATGATAGCCCGAACACAATGAAAACGACGAGCTACAAACCATATCTGTCAAATTATTTTAACACGTACTCTTATGTAGATAATTATTTTGGCGACGACCGGGCTACGCGACGGCTGTGGTTGTGGCCAGATTAGATCTATTTCTATTTTTCTGGCGACAGATAAGGTTCTTCCTCTTCTTTTATGTCAAACTCATACAAATTCATGATGTCGCTTCCGCGTTCAAAGAAATCATGTCGCCATCGTCAAAGCGCTTAGATAATAAAGATGACAAATTGGAAGCTGTGGTCGGTAGCTCGTCGTTTTCAATGTGTTCAGAACTTAAGAGTAATCTATGTAATTAAAGTGCACATACATATGTATGGATATATACATACATATGTACATACATATGTACATAGATGCATATGTATTTACTTATGTATGTAAATACAAATGTATGCATATAAAATTGTATAGCTACCCCGCAAACCAATGTTCCCGAAATCTTTAAGAGTATCGGATCGCAACGATTTCGCTAAGAATCTTCAAAGAAAACCATATGAAGAGGTTGACATGAATACGTAAAGAAATTTCTGTACAATTTCTTAAAGAAATATCTGAAAAAATCAGAAAAATTCGAAATTTCGTAAAAGAATCAGAGTGTGCACAGTACATTTTTTCTTAAAAAATTCCATAATAAATCTTTACGAATTATTTAAAATTTCGCTACTGTTGAGAATACATACAAATGTACATATGTACAGTAGAGTCCGGATATAACGACTTCCAATCGACCGGTGAAGATGCGTCGTACTAACTGGACGTCATATAAACAGAACTCGCCTTTCTAATCTTTTTTGTGTATAATTCTGCTATGGGACATTTTTGCGCACGTAGAGATAGAGATAGATATAGAGATAGAGATAGAGATAGAGATAGAG